>NW_022103901.1:26541224-26577573 GCF_000313985.2 Echinops telfairi
CGGGGAGAGAGAGCTCTATGAATACTAAGCATAACTGTGAAATAGATGCGTGATTGTGGAGGACTTTGAAAGGCATTAGGCATTTCCTTTCTACATATGATGTTTAAAAACAACATATTGCTCTTACACAAAGCAGCATATTTTCCTGGAGGAAAATCTGGGGAGTGCTAGATATGGCGCCCCACGCAGAACACGTGGTGGGTTTATTCACATGGTGCATTCACTCTCCTAACTTTAAAGTGTTATCACAAGCAATAGACAAGAACAAAGGCTGAAGGACTCATTATTAGATAGAGCCCCAAACTCTACCCGTCTGACTGAAAACTTAATGATATTAGCAAAGGATTAAGTTTCTAGCCATAAAGAAAAAGGCTTTCTTTAATTACTAGTTTGGAAATCTAGTTCATTCGTTAAATGATCTGATTTCTGGGTGGAAGGTGGATCAGATTCACCAAACCACATGGTCCCAGAAAGAGCTGATGCCCCAGCATTTCTCCAAACGACATACTGGGTTTTGCTTTGTCCTTCACCCAGTGTTCATGAAATCATTTTTTCATAACTTTTTTTAATTGCTGTAAGACACGCATGGGTCTAGATTATTTGGGCTAGAGGAGCATCTGAAATTAATCCACCTCTGGGGTCATTAAGACATCCAAAAGGATTATTCAGGCGTCATTAGTGTTGAGCTTACTGTTTTGTCTGATTGCTGCAGTAGAAATATCTTGTGAATATCATTTTTTAATAAGGTATCGTTTTAATTGCTCACTGGCTTCCTTTGGGCCCAGCCGCTTGCCTACGGGCTTGGTTAGGATTTGCCTTCCGAGTTGGTGCCTTTCAAAGTAGCTTACCTTCCTTGATTTTTTTACTGTTCCCCCTCCTTATCCCCCGCAAAGGATTCTCATCCTTGATTTAAAATGTCTGCGTCACATTTAATTAGTAAAATATAGTATTTAGGGTGATAAATCCACACCAAAATACCCCCAAAACAAAACTCTTAGAGTAACCTGGGTTGAGAAGCCAGAAAGAAGCCAGAATGACTGATAGTGAGATTTTGTTTTTTAACAAGGAAAAGGAGTCGTTTTGTCTGAAAGGAAATGTGTGCCAGAATGAGAAAGCTAGGAAAGCTCACCGGAAGGTATGCAGTAACTCGTAGAAAGACAGTGAAAGTGAACTTGGCTTGGATAAAGAGAACAGGAAGCAGTGAAACGATTTTTAAAGGTTTGTGGTATGAGATCAAACATAGTAGATGTAATCTTAAAATAGAGAATCACTACTGTGGTAGTTACACAACTTCATGTCAACTTGATAAATCAGAATGAAAGGGTGGAGTCAGGTCACACCCTGATCGCTCCTTGTGGGTGTGGCCTTCTCGTGAGCAATCTGGGAACTCTCTCTCTGCTCCACACATTCCTGATCACAAGCCACATGGAGCAACACTGAAGCCAGTCAGAACCCTGGAGATGCTTCTACCACCACTGGATCCACAACATGTTGCACCCAGAGGAGTGTGACCTCCCTGCATTGGGCATCAATGCATGTGTTGCGTGAGTCTGAACAGAAATTTATAGACCCAGATCAGACACATGGACTGATATCAGACATATGGACTTGATCTGGACTGGACTGGTCTGGGATGTTATCTGAATATACAATTACTCTTGGATATAAAACTTGCTCTTACACACATCTGAGTATCTCTGGATTTGTTTCTCTAGACAACCTAGAGTCCTAGACTAACAAAACCACAAAATTATATTAGTTATTCTATGCTCTAATAACCAACAAACAAAAACAAAATCCAAGCTCGCTGACATCAAGTCAATGCTGACTCATAGCGACCTCCCTGTGAGTTCCAAGACTGTAACTGTTTACTGGAGTAGAAAGCCCAGTCTGTGTTCCATAGAGCCACTGGTGGTTTCGAACTGTGGACTATGCCGACCACAGCCCAATGCATGAACGCTATACCAGCAGGGCTCCCTACATTCTAATAGTAAATGCAAATAGCCTAATAAATATATTTGGTCTGCGGAAGTAAAGTTGAGAAAAGATTGCAGATAGATCACTCCTGCAATTTCCCTGTCATACAAATGAGAAATAACGACAGGAAGTTTGAACATTTAGATTTGGTTATATCTAAAACTTTTTAAACATTGTCTTTTGAGATATTGCCTTTTAGCAATTAACGTTGTTGGATTTTGAATTAGTTTGTGGATTTTCCACTTTTGTCTTTAAGAAAATGATAGGTATTGTGTATGTATTTTACGTGACTTAACCCTGGCTTTGTCACCTACAGATAAGCTTTTGCTTTATGAACCCACTGAGACACTTAATAAAACATTTCCAGTGAAAACTGGACTATTTGGACTTATTAGAAGGAGTAAAATCCTGGGTCAGAGTCCACGAGTCTAAATCAAGATTTCTAGAGCTCTGGAAGGTGATGAGATTCATGAATTAGAGTTGATCCAAAATTTGCCAAGGATGGAAATAAGCAACTCAAAGGATAGAATGTTTCTAGAAGTTCAGAATGTTCCCTCCTGTCTGCACTTGCAGGGGTAAACTTAGAATGCCTCACGTCAATCTGGCCTCTGGTTTTGGCTCTACAGTGACCAATGGCTGTCCCCAGACCACTCGCCAGCAACATCTGGAATCGGCAGCTACATCGGGACAGAAGGGACCAGGAGCTGAAGGGACATGGAGAGTCATGCTGGCTGCACAGAATGGTAAATGTGATTTGAGTCATTGAATCGTAGGCTCAAAAAGGATTTAAATGGTTAGCATTTTGTCATATGAATTTTACCAGAATTGAAACAAACAGATAACACAGAAAATGCTTGAGCAAAGAGAAAGCTACTGAGAAAGCTTTTCAGAATCTAAAACACGAAGAATTGGTTCTTCACGTAAAAACACATTTTATTGGTTTCCCTAAACAAAGCAGGTCTGTTGGGTAAATGCACTTCACAGACTGCCAAGAACTCCAAGGGCAGCCGTTGGAACCACCAACCAGTCTGTGAGTGTGTGGGTGGGGAGTGGGGGGGGTGGAGGGGGGCGGCGAGGAAGGCGTGGCAGGGTGCTTTCAGAATGACTTCAGGTTCTACTCTCACCTACAAACCCAAACTCGCTGCCACGGAGTCAATGCTGACTCATAGCAGCTCTCTCTCTATTTCTGAGAGGGCAGCTGTTTACAGGAGTAGAAAACCCAGTCTTTGTCCTGAGGAGCTGCTGCTGGTTTTGAACTGCCAACCATACAGATCGCAGCCCAAAGGGTAACCACTACACTACCAAGGCTCTAGGGCTGTTAAAGTAAAGTGGCTTAAAGTGAGAGCTCTGGCCTCTGGCCTCCAGCCACCAGGGGTTGAAGGTTGCTGCTAAAATCTAGGGCGCCCAGGTACATTTGAAGTTCTACGAAACGATGAAGATTGTTAAAGGCAGGTCCATCTCATTCAAGAGGTACTGTACTTGTATTTGTCAAGCCTGGCCACCCAGCTGGGTTTAACTCAGCATGGCCACATCCCCACCCCACCCATTGCCGCTGAGTCAATTCCAGCTCATTGTGACCCCAGAGTAGAACTGTTCCTTAGGGTTTGGGAAGGAGACTGTAAATCTTTTTTTTTTTTTTTTTATCATTTTATTAGGGGCTCATACAACTCTTATCACAATCGAGATGGTAAGGCTTTGTGGGAGCAGACAACCTCATCTTTCTACTGTGGAGAGGGTGGTGGGTTTGGACCAGTGACCTCGAGGTGGTCAGCCCAACGCATAACCCACTGTACCCTCACGGCTCTTTTGCCACCCCCTCACCCCCACACCCCCATCAAGGAACCCTGTTATTAAAGGTCGGCGACTTGCCTTCTTTGCTCATCAGTATTCCCATCTATAAAATGGGAAAGTGACAAACTCACCTGTTTCCTAAAGTGCCTATGACAACAAGATCACCACACAGAGGACTCGGCCCGGGCCATGTCCGGAGCAAGCACTCAATAGATGTCCCCGGTTATGATTCACCGTGAACCGTAAGTGAGCCACTTTTTGGAGAACTGAACACACTATGCAGAGTGCTTTGGGAAAGAATTCTGTGATTCAGTCTGTGGTAAAGGTCATTTTTTTTTGGCCCATGCCCCCCATTTCTTCTTTTTTTTCTTCCATTTCTTTTATAGATTTACTCCCATGAGTTTATTTCGACTCACAGTGACCCCATAGGAGAGAGTAGAACGCTCCCTTGGGGTTTCTGAGGCGGTGACTCATGTTTTTGTTTTGTTTGGGGTCAAAGAAATAGAATGTAATACAATAGAATTGAAAATAGCGGAGTGTCTCGCACCATAAGGGTGAAGAATTGTTTGAAGTAACCTGCATGTTGTTGTTAGGGGCCATGAAGCTGGCTCTGGCTCATGGCAACGCAGCAGAATGAAACACTGCCCGGGCCTGCACCATCCTGCCAATCACTCCCAATCAGCCCACTGCTGCGGCCATTGTGTCCATCCTTTCTGAGTCACCAGGCATGCTGTCCTTCTTCAGGGATGGGTACTTCCTGATAGTGACATGTGCAACGTCTGGGATCTGGGGGATAACGTCTTCTCCATCCTCACTTCTAAAGAACCTTTCTCAGCTGTACATCTTCCAACATAGCTTTGCTCAGCCTTCTGGCAGCCCATGGTATATTGAATATTTTTTGCCAGCACTGTAATTCAAGAGCATGCACACTTATTCCTTCTTTGGGCCTTCCTTATTGTCTGGTTTTCAAAGCAGATAAGGCAATAGCTACCTGGTATCCCCAAACCAAACCAGCCCCACAGCCATTGATTTGATTCCGAATCATAGCGGATCCTATACGACAGGGTGGCTTTTTGAGATGGTTACGTTTCCAGGGAGGAGAAAGATGCATCTTCCTCTTGAGGAGCAGATGGTGGCTCCTCAGTGATGATTACAGAACTGCCCCCTGTCATCCACTGTGCCACCAAGGCTCCTTCGACGATAGGTACAGGTATGGGATGTAGATACCTATTTACATGAGTAAGGTATTATCGGACTTGGTCAAAAGAATTTGGAAACCACAAGACTAAGTGGTATCTCAGATTCCTTCAAACTTGCAAATTACAGTTAGCAGAGCCTGGAGACATGTTTTATTGTTACAACTGGGGGCTGGGAGTGCTACTGGTGCCTAGTGGGTAAAAGCTGGAATCCAATTAAATAACCTACAGTAAGTACAATAGCCCCCATCCCAAAGGCCCTCGGCATTGCTGAGGCTGAGAAATCCTGTTGTAGAAGTATGTGTGTGAATAACAATAACATCTTCATCACCCCCCTAATGGCTAGACTCTGTCTGCATATGTACTTTGGACATGTTGTCAGGAAATACTAGTTGCCGGAAAAGGACACCGTGTTTGGTAGAGAGTCAGTGTGTTTTAGGGTACAAAAGAGACCCAAAGTCTCAAATATAATTTAAGGAGAACATGGATGAAGCTTTGAACAGGAAAAGACAAGACATAGACACGTAAGATAGATGAGGGAGACCATTAGTACAGGGCCGCAACGATGTCCAAGGTTTACAGACGTGGAGACTTAAAAAGGACGTGGGAGGGCAAAGGAAAACTGTCACAAAAGCATGGTTGGCAGCAGATCAATACCTCGCACTTACAGCAGTTACAGAAGGGCGTGCAGAAGCAGGAACGGGACCATGATTGGGTCACATCATTATGTTAGAAGAGATGCAAAAAGAGGCTCAGCATCCTCCAACCAAGGTAGTCAGGGTGTGACTCCAGACCAAGGACCCCAGCACCACACAGTCCATGCGAGCAGTGGTCCTCAACCTTCCTAAGACCGCCACCCTTTCATACAGTCCCTCTTGTTGTGGTGACCACCCCAATCATAACATTATGTTCGTTGCTACTTCATCACTGTCATTTTGCTACTGTTATGAATCAGGCGACCCCTGTGAAAGGGTCATTTGACCCCCAAAGGGGTCAAGACCCACAGGTTGAGAACTGCTACATTAAAGGCTCACCCAGGTAAATCTCTAAAGGCTTAGGGAGCAACAGCTATCCACTCTCTAATGCACTCTGCCTGAGGGCAAGCCTGTTCACTTCCCCTGCTGGTTAATGGTCAGAAGGAATTCAATGGAGACTGAATAGATGTGGGGATTCATCAATAGCTGTAGGGCTTCCACCCTAAGCCCTAGCCTTTCTTGAAGACTTCGTGCTCAGAAGTTGAAACTATTGATACAAATGAACAGGAGAAGATTGTCAATGAGATAGATTAACAGGACTGCAACAGTGGACTCAACCCTAACAACAGTTAGATGGGCTAAGATTGGACAGGGTTTTGTTCTGGTTTGGATGAAGCCATTATGAGACAGAATGACTGGCCAGCTCCTTTTAACAACGACCCTCAGAACCAAAACCATGGCTACCAAGTTGATCTTGACTCCCAGTGACCCCACTGGAGGGAGTGGAACTGCCTCAGGGGCTTCCCAAGGATGCAACTCTTTACAGGGGCGGACAGCCTCATCTTTCCATCTCAGAGTACAGAAAGGCTGGCGGATTGGAACCTCAGCCCAACACTAGCATTTATGGGGAGTCCTTGGTGGTATAAATGGTTACTGTGCCTGGCACCCACAGAAAGATTAGAGGTTTGAGTTCACCCAGGGTGCCCCTAAAGAAAGGCTTGGCCATCTATTTCTGAAACACCATCGCCACGATAAACCCTATGGAGGCCCCTGAAACTATTGCTCTGAGATCCTCTCCAAACTTTAAACTGAAAATAAGCCTGCAAATCTCAAATGTGTTAGCTTTACTCGTAAAATACCTGGAGCATTGTACTGTATTAAGAACTCTCTCTACATTTTTTTGTTTGGTTTTTTTTTGTATGTTTTTCTTTAAATGAAATCCGGGATAGGTGAATTTATGGAGACAGTAATTGTATTAATCGTTTCTTGGGGTTATGGCAGGGGCGGTTGGTGGGAGATAGGGAGCTCATAATGAGCACGAAATGGAAGATATATTCTCAAATTGACTGTGATGATGATTGTACAGCTCCTTTGAATATGATTAAACCGTTGAATGGTAGGATATGTGAGTCATATGTCAACGAAATGGCTGAGATTTAAAACAATACCAAACAAAGAAGAGCTGTCTACATGGAATCAAAGTGGCAACAGTAGCACAGAGATCAGATAGAAACCTTAGGGGGCAGTGAGCTTAGGTTAGTGATGAAGAAAAGACTTGGCATAGGAGAATGAGGATGGTGGGTACCTGCAGAAACTGTCTAACTGGTGTGTGTCTTGCTTGGCATAGTCTGAACCATAAAATAACATTTATTTCAATTTTAACTTAAAAAAAATCATTTTATTGGGGCTCATACAACTCTTATCACAATCCATCCCCCCATCCAAGCACATTTGTACATTTGTTGCCATCATCATCTCAAAACATTTGCTTTCTACTTGAACCCTTGGTATCAGCTCCTCATTTTTCCCCCTCCTTCCCTGCTCCCCCCCTCATGAACCCTTGATAATTTATAAATTATTATCATTTTGTCTTTTCTTACACTGTCTGACATCTCCATTCACCCACTTTTCTGTTGTCCATCCCCCAGGGAGGGTGTTATATGTAGACCTATGTGATCGGTTCCCCCTTTCTACCCCACCCTCCTTTAACCCTCCCAGTATCACCACTCTCACCACTGGTCCTAAAGGGGTCATCTGCACTGGATTCCCTGTGTTTCCAGTTCCTGTCTGTACCAGAGTACATCCTCTGGTCTAGCCAGACTTGCAAGGTAGAATTGGGATCATGATAGTAGAGGGTGGTGGTAGAGGGAAGCATTTAGGAACTAGAGGAAAGTTGCATGTTTCATCATTGCTACATTGCACCCTGACTGGCTCGTCTCCTCCCCGCGACCTTTCTGTAAGGAGACGTCCAGTTCCCTACAGATGGGTCTTGGGTCCCCCTCACTGGCAATAATTTGATTTTTGTTTTTTGATGCCTGATATCTGATCCCTTCGGCATCTCGTGATCACACAGGCTGGTGTGCTTCTTCCATGTAGACTTTGTTGCTTCTGAGCTAGATGGCCGCTTGTTTACCTTTAAGCCTTTAAGACCCCAGACACTATATCTTTTGATAGCCGGGCACCATCAGCTTTCTTCACCACATTTGCTTATGCACCCGCGTTGTCTTCAGCGATCCTGTCAGGAAGGTGAGAATCATGGAAAGCCAGTTTAATAAAACAAAATGTTCTTTCACTGAGGGAGTACTTGAGTGGAGGCCCCATGTCCTTCTGCTACCTTTATACTAAACCTATAAATATATGCACATAGATCTATTTCCCCATCCTCATATACAAATATATTTACATATGTACATGCCTTTATTTAGACCTCTATAAATGTCCTTTGACTCCTAGTTCTTTCCTCTATTTCCTTTTCCTTTCCTCTTGTCCCACTATCATACTCAGCCTGCTCATTTTAAAAATGAGCAGTTTTAAAAAATGGAGCATTATTGAGCTCTGGCACACAGAGGGTCATTCTGAGTCAGAGTGGACATTGACAACTGGCCATAGCATTGATGGAGCACTGACTGCATGCAGACACTCTTCTCAGAGCTTGTGCCAACAAACTCGTAATGCCTGGGCTTCCTTACTCGAAGACAGTCATTGTTTTCATTCCAATCTTCCGAGGAGGAAACTGAGGCAAAGGTCACATTGCTGGCAGAGGTGGAATTAAACACCAGCGTTCTACACCCAAGTTTTCAAATAAACACCCAACAGTATCTTTTTTTATGAGAGCGGTTGAAAATGTTCATGGGAAAAAAAGAATAACTAGAAGACAATGAGAAGGTTGCCCCACTGAGAGCAGATGGGGACACGGTTGATTTGGGTGCCAGGCTCTGCAAGCAGTCGTCGCTCACCTGGGATCTCCTTCGACCTGCACAACCACCCCGCGAGGCTCTGCTTTCTTTACACAGGCAAACAGAGGTTCAGTCACTTGCACAGGGGCGCCTGGTTGATCGAGTCACTGACTCTTCCTTGTGCAGGTAGTTGATCCAGCAGGATGCTGGCCAGTGGCTCTCTGATGGAGCCGGCCTGAATGCTAACATTCATGGAGATGACAGTAGGCAAAGTGCCCAGGTACCATATTGAGACCCACGAAGAAAACGTCAAATGGGAGCACGGATCATTTTTATTATATAAGAAGAAAGTTTTTCTGTAAGAGACATTGCCATACCTTTTCTCATTCTCTGTTGGATGAGACGCCCTTCTTTGTTGCTTCAGTGTGTGTTGACTGAGACCTACTGTGTGCCAGGCGCTGCTCCGGGCATGAGGCACAGCTGTAAGCAAGACCACACATTCTAGAGGGGAGAGACAGGGGAGGACCCCGTGAACAACAGATGAGCCCCCAGACGGTGAGGAGGGCCGAACGTGGCATTTTACTCTTGAACTCACTAGAGATTTGAAAAAGCTCCTGGGTGGAGAAAATGGTTCTCAAAAGGTGGGCCGTTTGCAGCCATCCCTTGGCTTCACTGGGGACAGCCATAGCTACCTGCTACTATGAAGCTTACAGACCCCAAGCCCTATGGAGCTCAGGTCTACTCACGTGGGGTCTTCATGAGCCAGGGCTGACTCAAGGGCCATGAGTTTGCTCTGGGCTTGAGTATTGGTTCCAAGATGTGCACAGTAGAAGAGTCGTACGCCCCCTCACCCCCACTCCTATTTCAGCCAAGGTCACAGATGTGACAATGACCCTATTGCGATGGACTGAGCACCACATCTTCCCATTATTCTTGGGTTCCCCTTGGTGGGAGAGAGGGGCTGATGACGGGCTCATCTGCACCCTGCAGCCTGTTACAACTTTTCTTTTCTGGGGTATTTAAGAAGACACTCGGCACTCCAAGGTTCCCTATCAGAAGTGACAGACCTTTTCTGTCAAGGGCAGATAGTACGCAGGTTAGTCTTGGGGGCCGTAGTGTCTCTGTTACTGGGCACTGCTATTGAAGCGTAGAAGCCACCACAGATAACATGTAAGCAAGTGAGCATGGCCATGTGACAATAAAACTTTATTTACGGGCACTTCAATTTGAGTTTCATGTTTATGTCTCCTAAGATCTTATTATTTTCAAAACCCTTCCTCAGCCACTTAAAAAAACTTATGTATGGAAGTCCAGAGTTGGCACTGGGGACTGTGTTAGGCCAGGTTGACTAGAGAAACTAATTCAGGGACACTCATACATGTGTAAGAGAGAGCTTTATGTCAAGAAATAATTATATATCAAGCAAACATCCTAACCCAGACAAGATCAAGTCCATAAATCTGATACAAGTCCATATATCCCTATTCAGACTCATAAACCATATGCAGAATGCAGGAAGATCACAGACCGGTGGGTGTAAAGTCTTGCGGATCCAATGGTGATGGACACATCTCCAGAGCTCCTGCAGGTCTCAGCGTGACTGGTCAACAGGAAGGTGAAGGCAGAGAGGGGTTCCCAGGACCCTCCTTATGAGGAGGTCACACCCACAAGGAGGCACCATCAGACTGTGACCTGATTGACAGGCTAGACTCCACCCCTGCACTTTATTTATCAGGTTGACCCGGAATTCTGTAAACACCACAGAGACCCAATGGGACAATTCCATGGTGTCCTACAGGATCCCTATGCTTGGAATCCATATGGATTGTAAGCCATCTGAAAGGGCCTTAGAACTCCTCTCATTCCACTCAGCCAAATGGCTCTCCCGCGCTCTCCTAAGGCAGGTGATTCCACTTGTCGTTAGAAAACAGCAAGCTTGTACTGAATCGACTATGCCTTCTTGCAGCATTCTTTTCAGCACACCTTTTGAAAAGTTGAACATTAAAATGTTTTTCTACCAGGGATTTTGGAATATAGACAAAAGTCAAAAGACTAGTCTGGTGAATCCCTGGGTGTCTCTGGGTGGTGCCAGTGGTGCTCAACTGATAGGGAGAGGTTAGCTGTTCAAACCCACACTGAGGCTACTTGGAAAGAAGGCTTGTCCACCTGCTGAGGTTCTACTCTGCACTTTCGAGCTCAACCTCGACTCCGACCCGATTCCATGGCCTGGGTGTGCTTTGGCTGGCTTGTGTCCCCCATCCAACTCTGACAATCGTCAACACATGGCCAATTTGGCTTCATCTCTGTCCCCACTTCCCCCATTCCCAACCTGCCTGGAATCCTCTAAAGCAGCGCTTCTCAATCTGTGGGTCGAGATCCCTTTGGGAGTCGAACAACCCTTTCACAAGGGCTCCCAATTCATAACAGTAGCAAAATGACAGTGATGAAGTAGTAATGAAAATCATTGTATGGTTGGGGAGTCACCACCACATGAGGAACTGTGTGAAAGGGTCGCAGCCTGAGGAAGGTGGAGAACCACTGCACTAAAGCAAGTCACAGACATCATATCATTCCACCAGCTAATACTTCAGTATCCCTCTCTGAGCGGGAAAGACGTAAAACATGGAACCAAAATGCCATGAAAGCCCCTGAACAGCACCAGCACAGTTCTTTAATATTCCTGAATGTCTAGTCATCGTCCCTGACGTTTTAAAAGTAATTGATTCACTGGAGTTTAGATTCTAAGGGGTCCATATGTTGCATTTAATTAGCAAGCATCTCAAGTCACTTTTTTTATATCAGGTTTGATGGAGTATAAGTGGCACATAAAAAACGCACATATTTAAAGTGTACAATCCGCCGTTTTGATTGTTAGGTACCAATGATTCTGTTTTGACTCACATCGCCCTGAATGCAGCAGAGCAAGACGTTGCCCAGTCCTGTGCCATCCTCTCCTGGATGCAGTCACAATGACATAGGTTTAGAACCACGCCACCCTCGCCACAGTCAAGACGGCGGACACACAGATGATCCTTGAAGGTTTCTTTGATCCTCCCACGCCTCTATCCCCAGGCAATGGCCACTCTGCTTGGTATATTGTTACAGGTTAGCTTGTGTTTTCTAGACTTTTATATAGATGAAGCCATATGGGATAGCTCCATTTGGGTAGTGGGGACTGGAGCTGGTTTCTTGAACACATAGAATTATTTGGACGGTAATCCATGTTGCTGCGTGTACCAATAGCTCATTCCTTTTGATATCTGACCAATACTATATTCCATTAAAAAGAGCTCTGGTTGCATAGCGTTTATACATTTGGCCCCTAACCAAAAAGTGAGTTATTTGAGCCCACCAGTCGCTTCATGGGGAAAAGATGTAACCAAGTGCTTCTTCAGAGGTCACAACCCCATGGGACAATTCTACTCTGCTCTCTGCGTCACTGTGCGTTTGAATAGCGTCAATGGCGGTGGGTTGTGTTTGGCGTTTAGTATTCAGTTTGATAGTATCAGGGACACAATTCATCGTGGCCCCTAAATACATGTCAACTTGAATAGACCGTGATTCTTAATGGTTTGGCAGTTCTGTCACAATACAATTGAATGTAATTACCCTCCATCTGTGATGGGCAATAAATCCTGACCTGTTGGGTAAATTGTAGTTGCAAGGTTAGTAGTTCAAAACGACTAGCCACACCACAGGAGAAAGATGAGCCTATCTGCTACTATAAAGACTTACAGCTTCCGAAACCCTACATAGCAGTGACCTTCCTAATGCCGTGACCCTTTAATACAGGTCCTCATGTTGTGGTGACCCCCCAGCCATACAATTATTTTCGTTGCTACTTCATAGCTGTAATTTTGCAACTGTCATGAATCGGGCAATGCCTGTGAAAGGGTCGTTTGACCCGCCCCTCCCTCCCAAGGGGTCATGACCCACAGGTTGAGAACCACTGCTATATAGGGTCACGATGAGTCAGAATTTACTCAAAGGCAGTGGTTATGTGTTAATAAAGCAGGATAGGATTATACTAGTGAGGATTATGCTATGTATGTTATTTTAATGAGACAGGATCAGAGTGGGATGCAATACCCTTACTCAGGTCACAGCCCTGCTCTGCGATCAGAGGAGTTTCTCTGGTGGGCTTTAAAGTGTTGATAAGCAAGGAGGTTATGGTGAAGACTAAGCTGTTCCCGACCCGAGCCATGGCATTTTCACTTGCCTCGTCTGCATGTGAAAGCTGGACCTTGAATCAGGAAGACCAAAGAAGAATGGACACATTTGAATCATTGTCCTTGCAAAGAATATTGAACATACCGTGGGCTCCCAGAAGGGCAAGCAAATCTCTCTTGGTAGAAGGGCAGTCAGAAGGCAGGGATGGCCAGACGTTGCCTCATGTGCTTTGGACATGTTGTCAGGAGAGAGCAAAAGTGGAGGGGCGGCCAAAAGAGAGAGACCCTCAACAAGATGGATTGGCACAGTGGCTGCAACCAGGGACTTAAACGTGAGAAGTAAGAGCAATATTTCGTTCCGTTATGCATAGAGTGGCCATCGGTTGGAACCTACTTGATGGGAACAACAACAACAACAGATGAGTATGACAGATAGATGTAACAACTTTGTTTCTTCGTCTTCCTATGGTTTCCAGTGGAGCCCTGGTGATGTACTGATTAAGGATTGAGCTGCGACCCATATGGTCAGCAGTTCAAAACCACCAGGAGGTCCAAAGAAAGACTGGGCTTTTTACTCCTGTAAACAGTTACAGTCTCGGAAACCCCCAGGGGGTTCCTATGAGTCAGCAGTAACTTGATGGCAGGGAGTTTTTAGGGTGTTTTTTTTTTTAATGGTTTACAGGTATGGGTTATTACAAATAAAATTGTTAAAAGAATAAAAAGACAAGATATAGACGAGGAGAAAGTATTTGTAAAGCATGTGTTTGATAAAGAATTTATTTCCAAAGTGTATTAAAAATCCTCAAAACTAACAATAAGAAAACAAACAGTACCTATTAGAAAATGAAGAAAAATATAGCAAGTTCACCTGACCAAAATGCCAACAGCTTTCTTTACGGAGACGGAAAAGTTCTCAACTTACATGGAATGTCAGCAAAGACCCATGGAATGGAAGCGAGAGGCCAGAGATCATTCCGGACCTCTATGTTGGGTTTTTGACAAAGTTGCTATGTCAATGGGGAAAGAAGAGCGTCTTCAACAAATGGTGCTGGGAACATTGGATTTCCACATGCAGGCGCATGAAGGAGGACCCATACGTCATACCACGCAAAAAGTTTTCAAACTTGAGTAAGGACCTCTATGTGCAAACTAAAACAACTTAAAATGATGACGAAGAAGGAGAAATATTGCAAGACCGCCAGGCCTCGCTCACTGCTCTCAAGTCTATGCATCCTCCTGGAGACTGCACAGGACAGAGGAGACTCCCCGTGAGGTTCGGAGACTGTATGGAACTCTTTGCAGGAGTAGAAAGGCTCATCTTTCTCAGAGCGGCTGGTGGCTTCGAGCTGCTGACCCTGAGGTTAGCAGCTAGCGTGTAACCATGCAGTCTGTACGCATCCTAGCAGCTCCTGTGCCCTTTTCCATTTTCATACATCCTGTGCTAAGCCCTTCGCCGAAAACTGTCCCTTCTCGTTAGTCTTGTGGGGTCTTCTGCATTATCGGACTCCGTCTCCTCCAGGCACGTCCACCTTGGGCAGCAGGTGGCATTGGTCAGTTCAGGGATTCCGCAAGGACATACAAGGAAGTCCCAGAGACAGAGAGGAGGCCCGAGGCTCAGCATTTCCTCTGAGCCCCTTCAAGCTTCTCTCGGGCTCTGGGTCGCCCCACAGAGACTTTCCAAGCACGGACTCTCAGACGTCTCCAGAGTAGAGAAGGAGGCTCCGTTACAGTCAGTGTGGATGTGGCCGCAAAAGGACGATTGCATTTCTTTTCAAAGGGCGGGCCCTTTGCCCCCTCCAGTGACATCGTTCGAGTGGTGATGTGAAAGAGAAATACGCAACAACATTGCCGCAAAAAATAAAATACAATTAGGTTTACTCTCCCCATCGCCGCCGTCAAGGCTTGGCCTGGCGGAGATGAATCCAGGGCTTTAAAGGGGGTGTCAACACCCTAGGTGGCGAGCCCTGCGCCAAACCCGTGGTGGCGCACAGGGAGACACGCCAAAGTCCGGGAAGACAAATTAGCGTTGGAAATAGATATCAGGCTGTTGAGTGAGACTTTTGTGGGGTCACCGAAGTGAGCCCCGGGATGACAGAGGGAAGGAGTTCCCTAGCAAATGCTGGGTTTGCTTGGCAAACAACATTGGCGTGTCAGGTTCCTCCCTGAATCCAGAGCAAGGGGAGAAACGGCTACCAAGGAAGGGCCAAGTCTAACCCAATGAGTGCCGGTCTCTTTGTCCTTTCCAACTGGCAACACTTTCCTTAGGATGTTATCATCAACACTTGTTTCACTGTGCCTTGAAGTGTGTGTGTGTGTGTGTGTGTGTGTGTGTGTGTGTGTGTGTGTCCGGGTGGGGGTGGGGGTGGAGAAGAAGGAATGTTTTTTTTAATAGATTTGACTTGCTTCTCAATCGACCTGGTGGTACTCATATTACCACTCTGGACTTCGCTTTCTGCTGTGAGGAGTCGATGAATACCATAATGTACCCTGCTAATTATCATGTGGTTAATAATTTAACAAGTCATTATCACTCCTGAGTGTAGCAATAATAAAAAGCATTTTCTGAGGGTGGCCTTAACTCATAGAATTTGGGCCCTTCCTGAAACTCCTGCCAGATGTATTAGTCGGCGTTTTTGCCTTGACGCGTTTTGACAAGTTCAGAATCTCAGTGGTTTGCAGTGAATTGCTATTGTCTATGTTATTTTTGCTGTACGTATCTGGGCTCATGGGTTGGCTGGGGCAACTCTACTTCAGGCTGAACATAGGGAATTGGATTGAGGTCTACTGTATGTGCATTCCCTGAATACATGCATTCATGAGAGACCCCAACAGGGCAAGAGGGTCATCAGAGACCCACGCTGCCTCTAGGTCCTCGGCCCTGAACGCACAGTGATATTTGTTCTCACTCAAGTCACATTTCCAAATGTGTACTAGGACTGAAACACATACACCATTGGGAATGACTCCCAGCAAGAGAGAAGGGAGACTTGGAGACACATCATATCCATCACATCCATAATAAAGGGGCACGGGTGGTCAGTCGCTGAATTCTCACCTGCCATGCTGAAGAATGAGTTAGTGTCTAAAAGCAAAGGCACCCCCGAAGATACCTTGGTTTCATCCTCAGTCCAAATGCCATCTTGGGTACCCCATGTTCACTCCTGCCAAGCGGCCAATGAGCTGCCGAGTTCCAAGGAGACAGGGAAGGGCGGTCGCTCCTAGAACTTTCCTCGGTGATCCAGGCAGGTAGGGAGGAGGGCGTTACTTATGGGAAAGACGGCTGAAGGAGGAACGTGCACGGAAAGGGACAAATTCACGAAGGATAAGAGTAGACATAAGGCAGTTCCCCTCACCATCAAGGCAGGCAAATAGAAGAGGGCTGTCTCCTTATCCTCCCCTAATTCTGGGCGGATGGATCAACAGAAGACCCCTCTTCACTGTCTTTATCATAAAACCTTCAACAAAGATTTTTGCTGAAGTTACTGCGTATGCTTATCTCATCTGTGGTACGAATCAATCCACTACCAACTCTGTATTAAAAAAGGGCAAATTGTGTGTGCCTTTTTGGATTTGATCAGACAACGCTTTGTTGTGTCTCAGTCCAATTCCCATCTTTTCTCTTTGCTGCATATGCCGAATAAAATTGTTTTTGCTCACCATTATAATCTTGTAATGATTGACCACCCAGGACAAGACCCAGGGTAGAGTCCTGGTCCATATATCCCACTTGCAGCTGGTGGTAGCTTACGTGTTGCTGTGATGACGAATGGGCTTCAGTCTGGGGTCCGGACTGAGATGAACTAGGAAGAAAGTCCTGGCAATCTGCCTCCAATAAATCAGCCGGTGAACTCAATCCCTATGAGGCACACCAGTGGTCCCCATTAGGCCCGGGGTCACCATGACAGCCAGGGGTCAGCTCATCGGCAGCTAACAGCCAATACGAACCACCCAATATTTGCAGACCTTTAAAGAAGTAAAGCATTTTAGACTATTATATAAAGAGACATGGAAAAAAATGATGTATTTTTCTCACTTTCATATTCACATCTTCTAGTCTACCATCCACAGAAGCATCAAGTTCTTCCTTTACCTTGTATTGGATGAAATCATAGACACTAGTTTTGTCAGTGACTCAGTGCTCCTTTCAGATAGACAAGTACTTACTACTCCAGGTGTGTTAGGCAGGTTCTCTAGAGAAACCAAACCTGGACACTTATGAATATATATATATATTTATATACAGCAAGAAGGAATATAACAGCTACTTAGTCCACACAGCAGTGTACAGGGCTCAGTTCAACTCACTTTCGTGAACTAGTAGATATACTGGATGTCCTTCAGCGCATGTGGGCTGCAGGGTCCAAGGTCAAGGAAGTAGTTCACAGACTTTTCCCTCCGGCAAGTTAAGGCAATCAGAGTCTGCCCACAGACAGCAGACAACAGGCTGGATCAGCAACAGTCAGTAGCTCTGGGGCTTAGTAAGGCAGGCCCTGATGGGATCTGAAACTCAAACACAGTGACAGGATCCACCAGCCTCACACTCCAGCAATGTATGTACCAGCAGCATGGTGAAGCAGGTCTCCAAGGAGCCTCAAACTCTAGTGACATGATCCACAGGTTGGCTTGGCCCACAGGCAGTGCAGCACACAGGATGAGGCAGAGTACTAGCTAAAGCAGCAGCGTGCTGGTTCAATCACCAGGCAGCAAGAGGGAGATGGGATGCCGGCTGTCGTATTTATGTCGGTTGTCCTCTGTGGGGAGCAGAGAATGGGAAGAGTGTATATGGATGAATCCTTTATTCTCCTCTATTAACAAGCATGATAGGCTGGGTTTCTGGGTGGAAGGAGACCTTCACCCTTGTGAGTTGGAGGTGAGGCCCAATCACAATTTCATAATTAATATTGTTCCCTGCTATATCCTCCCATAATAGTGCTACCTTAAAGCCACCTCTTACAAGCACATGGCTGATTGTTAGGTAGCCTGCAGCTTAACTATAGAGGCAGACATGTGCTATTGCTTTCTAGACCCGCGGTTCTCAACCTTCCTGATGCCGCGACCCTTTAATACAGTTCCTCATGTGGTGGTGACCCCCTAACCATAAAATTATTTTCATTATACTTCATAACTGTAATTCTGCTACAGTTATGAATAGGGCGACCCCTGTGAAAGGGTCGTTGGACCCCCAAAGGGGTCGCATCCCACAGGTTGAGAACTGCTGCTCTAGGCTCTAAATCCAGCCATTCTCCCTTAGTGGCCCCGGGCACTGGTGTTAGGTTACTCCTGCAATATACTCAGGGATCTTTAGGGTTGGGGTACAGCCCACTTTGCTACATATGTGGTTACCTGTAATTAGGGGGTCTTGCATGTATCCCCTCCCCCCGCTTTAGTTGGAAATATATATAAGCTTTGGTTGGAATTAATATTCTCTCTCTCTGCGTGGACCAGGCTCCTGAAGTCATGGCAGTCCTGAAGGCGAGCACTTGCATGCCTTATCTTTTCTGATGTCTCTTTAATTTACCCCTCAATTACACAACTGCCCCTTGGGCCCATTTGACAGTCCCTCCAATCAAGGGGCAACCCGACCAAACTCCACCCACATGTTCCCATTGGCCTGTTGGCACAATAAACCCAACTATCACACCAGGTCTCTGGGAACCCTTTGGCTGACTGTGAAATGTCTACTTTATTGATTCATCTTTAAATGTCAATAACCACACGGGGCCATCAAAGAATTAAGTGGTTACTCACTTTCCTGGTCAAATGATACTCTGGCCTTTATGAGATGGGGAGTCCAGGGCTCCAGTGCCAGCTGGACCCCTAAATTTCCACAAGTCTTCAACCCTCTCTGAGGACAATCTAGAAGACAGAAAGTCAGGGATGCCCCAGGGAGATCATTTAATGATGTTAATTGCGCTCCATAATCTCTCAATGCAGAAGTCATTGTCTAAATAAGCATTCCTTTCCAATTGCAGCTGAGCCATTTAGCCTAAAAGTCGGCAGATGTGACTTGCCTTCCGGGTAAAGAACATCTTAAGGAAGATGCTTTAAATGTAGTGTTTTTAACAAATCTGTAACAATTATGCAAGGTTTTTAAAAGTTCATAATACATTTTTACTGCTTTTCCTCATTAAATATTTTGGTTGTCCTCATTGTTGATCCAGTCATTTCACTTTTAAGGAAATAATCAGATATGAGGAAAGGGGTTTATGCACAAAAATGTTCAGTGTGGCACTTCTAAAACTAAAAGTGAAAAAAGTGGGCAGAGCCTAAATGCCCAATAATAGGGGATCAATTGGGTAAATTGTGGTAAATCTACTTTATGAACTATTATGCAGATGTTGAAATAATGGTTTAAACAGTTTTAATAGCCAGAGAACATTCTCAGGATACATTAGATGAAATATATAAAGTGACAAAGCCATAATATTTTATAGTCATCAAGTCTTTAAAAGTTCACATAATAAGTTCTGAAGGGAATTCAGAAAAAAAGTGAATAGTCGCTATCTCTGAACTGTGAGATTGAAAAGCATCTGCATTTCATTCCTTATTGTTTTGTGTGTTGTCAATGTTTTTGATAATAGATTGAATGTTTTATCTTCTACCTTTTAGCAAACTAATGTATGTACATAGTTAAACATTTCTTTAATCATAAAAGGCTTATGTGTATGTATAGCCCAGTTCTGCTGGCGTGAATGAGCGGTATTGAAAGTTTCCTTCTATCTCCAATCCTCATTGTTAGTGTAAATAATGTCCAGTCACCAAAATTGTTAATCTTTACAAATCAACAATCCATATATTTTGGTCTAAAAAGTTGTTCAATACATGTATACTTTCTTTTCCTACACAGTATTTTAAATTCTATGCCATTAGTTAAATTACTGATAATAATCAAAAGAACTACCACATGCTCCATGAGGATAATTGATGTCCTTCAACAAAATAATGATGCCTTTAAAGTGAACCAGGGCATATATAAACCGTAGATACACGGATGGATTTTTGAGTTCACACTTAATTGTAGCCTAATTTAAGAACATTCACTTCTTATGACATGGCCCTCCTTAATACCTACCCCTCTACAGTGATCACTGAAAATATGGGTGATTTGGAAAAGTGTGGTGAAGAAATCAGATGGTGCTCGGCTATCAGAATTAATTGCATTAAGACTTGCCCCATCTAAGTCCTGGGGCCTTAAAGACTTGTCCTATCCAAGTGAGACATTAGCGAAGTCCACACGGAAGAAGCACACTAGACTGTGTGATCCGACATTAGACTCCAAGACTGGAGGAGGGAAAGGATTTGAACTTCAATTCTGGGACACCTTATTTGAAGAAAGCTGTGGATGACAGTGAAAGCCCCAAACCCATTCTCAGGGTCTCCTACATGGACGAAGCCTCTGGTGAACCCGCTCTGATTATGAACCAGAGATGAGAAAGTGCTTGTTATCAGACAGAGTATATTGTAAGGTAGATGCAGGGAGGTAAAATGGGACAATTTTAGTCAAAATGTGATACCTTGTCATTGATTTCCTTCTTGATCCAATGTACACTCACTCCAGTCTTTAATATTTTGTGCTTTTTTCAATTGAAGTTTTTCTTTGTTTATTCTGTCATTATTATTGGGCTGTTTATATTTTGTATTGATTCTGTATGTTTTTCTGTATATGAAACCCAGATTAGGTAAACCTATAGAGATAACAACTGGAGTAATTGATTTACAGGGAGATGGTAGGGGAGGTTGGTGGGAAATGGAGAGCTAACAATGAGTACAAGGAAGAAGAAATGTCCTGGAATTGATTGTGGTGATGGTTGCACACCTCTTAGACGTGTGCTTGAACTATTGAAATGTCTGACGTGTGATTGTATGTCAGAAAAACTGTTAAAAATAAACTGAAAATAGAGAAACAACTCCAGAGTGTATAAGAAAGAACTTTATATCAAAGAGTAATTGTATATTAAGAAAACATCCCAGCCCAGCAGAGATCAAGTCCATAAGTTCAGTATTAGCCCATAAATCACTTTTCAGACTCATGCAATCACATGCAATAATTCAGAGTGCAGGAAGATCACAGACAAGTGGGTGCAAAGTTTTGTGGATCCGATGGTGGTGGACGCATCTCCAGGGATCTGGCACCATCCGTGTGGCTCCATAGGGCTTGTCAACAGGAAGGTGAAGCAGGCCCGCCTCCAGGGAGAAAGAGAGAAAGTTTCTAGAATCCTCATGAGCAGGCCACACCCACAAGGAGGCATCTTCAGTCTGTGCCCTGATTGACAGGCTAGACTCCACCCCATTCACTCTAAATATCCTCAAGTTGAAACAAGATTATGTAACTATCATACATGTTATAAATATTTTTAAAAGCCTGTGTCTAAAATCCTGAAAAAACAAACTCACTGCCATTGCAGTGATTCCAACTCATCGCAATCCTATAGGTTAGGGTGTACCTTCCACAGAGCACTTGGTAGGTTTGAACTACCAACCTTGTGGTTAGCAGCTCAATCCTTAATGCATTATGCCACCAGGACTTGCCAGAGTCTACTTTTTCAGCTATTCCTTTGAGTCTATAATATACCTACACCAATAATACCTGAGTTATGAGTTTTAGAAATTAACTATTGGTTACTGATTATGACAGTTGATGATTTAAGCTCTCTTTAACCAACCACCTCAATTTCTCTTCCTAACCTCTGTCATGATATAATAATAGCAAGCATTTTGGCTAAGTCAATAATAATGCCTTATTATTAATATCCAGTATTATGACTATGTAACTATTGGTCAGGGATAACTTTCTTTTCCCACATTAGTAATCTTAATTTATGGTAGTTAATTTTTTTCTATGTGTTTGTTTTTTTCTGAATTCTCTAACTGAAACTACCACAGCTAGGGTTAATGTTACCCTAATCTTTGTGGATTTATCACAGTAGGTAGCATCCTTTTTCTTTTCTTTATTTAAGATTCCAGCAGATACACCCAAAAGACCACCAGCCCAAACCAGACTCAGCTACACAGGGTCCCCATACATGTGAAGAGTTTTTCAGCCAACAGAATCAATTTATTAATCCCCCAGCAAATCTCCCTGATTTCCAAGATAACAAAGCCTTGGAAACTTCCTGTATGCCTGTGCGGTGAATTAAATATTGCATGAACCTGTAAATTGAAGCATATTTGAGTTCAACCAAATTCCATTCTGATCCAGTTCCTTTCTATGAATATATATATAGCCTTCTAGCCCATTTTCCCTATCAGTCTGAAGAACCCCAGATATTTGGGGGGTCAGATCTAAGGAGCCCTCCTCGTAGGTCCTTGTTGGTGTTTTGCAATACAACTACTTGCTCTTCTTCAAAGATCAGTGTCCGGAGATTTTATTTATGTTCACACTGGATAAGGACTCGTTTTGGTTGTTTACACAACCACTCTGACCAAGAGCCACCACCATTTTCCAAACATACACACACAGCCTCAAACATTCTCTGAGTTCCAGGTGACATCTTCTCCACCACTCATGGTGGACGGGTGGATGTAGGCCTGCCACTCTATATGATCACGGAACTTCCCAACGCTACTCTGCCATGTCGGGTTCCCCAGATCCTGTTTCTTCTAGTGTTAGACTGGGTTATCTAGAGAAATAAATCCAGTGGCGCTCCTCTATGCACGAGAAAAAGCTTTCTATTAAAAAGTAGTTTGGGTTTCCTGAGAGTACGGCAAGAGAGAGGGGAAGGGAGGATCAGGGAGCTGTTAGCATTGATGACTGTAATCCCACTCGATGGACCTGCACAACAGAATTGTATGTGAATTTTTATATCAGATGTATAAGACATGTCAAAAAGGAATATATGTCTAAAAGGAATATATATATGTGTGTGTGTGTGTATAATAGAGGGGGAAAGGGGTTCCTGGGGGGTAGGGTGGAGGCAGGAGGGAGGGGATTAAGGGGAACTGATCTCAAGAAGTTTAAGAAGAAACAAATGTTTTGAAACTGATTGTGGTAGCAAGTGTACAATACTGCTTGATGTGACTGAACTATAGAATGCTATGCTATCTGTAAGAGCTCCCAATTAAATGGTTAAACATTTAATAAAACTCTAACCCGGGAAAAAAAAAAAGAAAGAAAGAAGGCCACCTGCCAGTAATACAGAAGGTGAACCAGGAAGTAGAATGATCATGGGCCACTGGGTGCAGTTGTGTGGATCCCCAATTTGTGGAAACACGACAGGGTGTCAGCAGTTGTCAGGTTCCACAGCAGAGCCCCAGCAAGCAGGAAGGCAAAGGGGCGTGGAGATGATCTCTGTTTGCCTTGCTCTTATGCAAGAGATTGATGACATCAAGGAGATGCCATTCGGTTATGACTTGATTGACAGGTTTAACTCCACCCCTAGCCAGGAGTCCCTAACTACCACATTCCTCTTTACTTACTCTCTCGTTTTGGTGTAAATCTATCTAGTTGCTTCTGAAGAAAGAGTCCATAGGAGACAGATATTTTCAACAGTTGACTGTGGGGCTACGCATGTCATCTCCTCTCAGAGATTTCGTGGACTCTCTCTACTGTCTCCTGGCTCCCACTACTGCTGTTCAGAAGTTATGGCTCTGATCCTGCACCTTCAGCATGCAGGGATGATCAGGCTATGGCCCTGCACCTCAGTGAAGCAGGGATGAGTGGAGGATGCTTTGATCAAGAGTCCAGCTGGAAGGGAGAACATGAATAAGTACAGAGGAAACATTTAAAAGTCAAGTAGTCACAGAGGTCAAATTCCAGTGGATTATGAAGTATGAAATCATCAGGCAGGGACTGCTGTGACAAAGACAAGACTTGGAGCTCAGAGATGCCCCACTGTTCTTGCCGAGTTAATGGGTTCAGGGTGGAAGCGACAAGAAGGTATAGACAGCCGGAAGAGTTCAGGTGAGCTCTTGAGGCAGGTAGGCAGGTCTATGCTCTCTGCAGGACCTGAGTTTCCCCAGTGCTGTTTCCAGAGGAAAGTAAAAAACCTGCAGGTAAAATGGTTTCTGGTCAAGGCAGACAGGTGGAGCTCCTGAGAATCAGTAGTGTCCAGAACCTGGTCAAGGCGTTACGGAGCACTCCACATGCTCTTCTCTCCCCAGTAACTTTGCCTTGAGTTCTGGTTGGAATAAAATAAAATAAATAAAAATGACTGACTGTACACAGAATGCTCTTGGCCACCTAAGCATTGTCTCACACTCTCCCACAAACCTTCTGGCTAGCCGCTAACTGCTTTAATCCCAGGAACAGCTGGTTTCTGGAACCAGTCTAGCTGACCTTCTTCTCCCCATGAAACACAGGACAGACTTATAAATAGGTTTGGCTCTGAGGTCACATGGTTTTCATGCTGAAAATGATATCCAACGGAAGGTCAGCTTGCAGCCTCCTGGTGCTCCGCCTTCAAACAGGTAGCCCTAAACCTATAGGAAATGCATACAAACTTCTCTCTTCAACTACTGATATTCTTTCAAATTAGTTTCCCTAGAAATGTTAACCAGGAATCAATGGGAAGAGAAAATTATTTGGAATTAGCCCTGGTGGTGAAGTGGTTATGAGTTGGGCTGAGATCTGCATGATTGACAGTTCAAAACCCCCAGAAGCTCCACAGGAGAAAGACTGGGCTTTCTACTCCTGTCAACAGGTACAGTCTCAGAAACCCGCAGGGGGTTGCTCGGAGTGAGCCAGCATTGAGTCGATGGCAGCAAGTCTGCTTTTCTGCGTTTGCTGGCTTTTCTGCAAAGCGGTTATGCTTATGAACAGAGTTAGCAACTCTGCCCACCAGGGCGTCAGGCTCATGGACCCAGCACTTCTCTCTGTGTAGGACTTGGGCTACGCTAGCCTGCAGATTGCTGCCAAGACCTTTCGATGAGGATCTGGTCTATGCTTAGGACAGACTTGACAATGACCTACCAGCCCATGGAAGGATTTTTTTTTTAATCAGTCCAATCCAGTACCAGAGGGCAATGAGCCACACGTCTTCGTTACTTATTTATTGTGATGCTTAGTTGTAGTCATTAAATCATTAAAATGATGCTCATTTAGTCAAATGGAGCTCCTATTATGTGGCAAATTACTTAGAAAGTTATCAAGGAGTCCCAAGATGGTCTCAAATGCTAGACACTCAGGAGAATAACACCCAAGGAATAGAGTGGAAAATCGCACGAACTCGACTACTGCCATCACTGTTGCTCAAATCACTGCTATTATTGGCACTACTATCGCTACTCCTACTAATACTGCAGCGGCTGCTACTGCTATTACTGCGATGACTATTAGTCGTGCCTCAAAAAAAATTTTTTTTCATTAGCACTTTTTAGCACCTTCTGTCTACCAAGGAGCGTTGGTAGCATAGTGGTTAAGTGTCCGGTTGCTAACCAAAAGGCCAGCAGTTTGAACCCACCAGGTGCTCTCCAGGAGAAAGGGAAGCCAGTCGGTTCCATAAAGACCACAGCCGGGGGAACCCTATGGGGCAGTCCTATTCTGTAACAAGGCTGTGGGGGTTTGCCCATGTGATGCCACTTCTATTCCAGAAAACATACCCTTGTAGGGAACACTAACTTCATGTTCCAGATAAAGACATTGAGGTTCAGTGGGAGGAAAGGTAACTTGTCCAAGGTCCCTCAGAGTGCTGGGCAGAGCTGGGATTTAAAGCCTTGTTTCTTAACCAGGATGCTCTACAAGCGGTGAAACAAAACTCCCCAAACCATCAAAATAATAACGGAAGGTTCATCCAGCTGACGATTGCCATAGTGCATGAGAAGACAAGACCAGTGTGAACCAAGTCAAGGAAATGTTTGCTGCAAGGTCCCCAGGACAGAAAACTCTTTCCGTTCCCTCTGGACCCCTCTTTCTCTCTCCACACCCCCAACTATGCCTAAGCGATCTTTGACTGACCACTTAGCTGACCTGTTTTCTTTTAAAAGGGAAATGAGCTTTCGCCCTAGATTTCAGGAAAGATGGATACATCCCCATTCCCCCTCCTGCTCAGTGTTCTAATATTAAATCTCCGACTCAGGTGAACGATTTTTCTTTTGTATAAATCATTTTATTGGGGCCTCCTACAGCTCTTATCCCAATCCATCCATCCATCCATCCATCCATTGTGTCAAGCACATTTGTACATTTGTTGCCATCATCATTCTCAAAACATTTTCTTTCTACTGGAGCCCTTGGTATCAACTCCTCATTTTACCCCTCCACCACCCTCCCTCCTTCGTGGACCCTTGATAATTTATAAAAAAATCTTTTCCACCCCCATGTCTTTTCTTAATAGGTTTAGATACAGGAAATGTGGGCGTTTCCACCTGCTCCCCATCCTGCCCAGTCTCAACATGTACTCATCGCCAACATTGCCAAACGGCGTTCCTGGGAGGTAAGTCTGTGTCTCAATGTCCTAGTGCCGCTGTCACAGAAATGTCACTGGGGGATGTTCTAACAGACAGACATATTTTCTCATAGTACAGGTGGCAGAAAGTCCAAATGCAGGGTGCGGGCACTCGGGGAAGGTGTTCTGTGGGTGCTGTCTCTTCTGCGCTTCTTCTTCTCCTTCTTCACTGCTGGCCGACTTTCTTATCTCCTTGTACCATCTCAAAAAAGATTGGTTCAAGCACATTTCCACCAATACAGTCTCATCCACGTAACAAAGAGACCCCATTCCCAAATAGGATAATAACCACAGGTAAAAGGGTTAGGATTTACAACAGCTTCTAAAGCAGGGAGCAATTCAATCCAGAACCTTCGGTTCATCATCCCACTGAAAACACACTGACGGGGGCCAGCAATAATAGCTCTTCTTCCTGAACCCTTACACATGTCATTTCACACCCACCCTGGCCCTCTGAAACCTGGGTGTCCTAGCACCTTCTTTAGCGACAACTCAGCTAAAGTAACTTGCCCAAGGTCTATAGTAGAAATAAGACTCACCTCCTCACTGCACATACTTACGGCAGAAGGAAACACTGCCACGCCTGCACCATTCCGAGAAGCATCCCCATTGGGGCAGCCTCTGTGTCATCACCGAGGGCCTTCCATGGAACCAACGCGACAGCCCCTAACAACGACAACTAAGGTGATTGCATGTGTTCAAGTAACTAAAGCCTTAAAAAGTACAGAGTCAAAGCCAGCTGTTCTCACTGATCTTACCCTCAAGCGACGTTTGGCAATGTCTGGAGACATTTTCGTCCTCGTATTTGGGCAGATGGGTGTTGCTACTAGCATCTATGAAACATACACAGGAGAGCAGCCCACCCCCGCACCCTCAAGAAATAAATGTCCAGCCTGAACCGTCAGCAGTGGCAGCGCGCGACCCCTCGCTGATCCGCAGAATCTGCCTGTGAATTGAATCTGTGGACGAGGTCAGCAGAGTTCAGAAAGAAGTAGATGGCCCTCATTCCCAACTCCTCCCCGAAGGCCCACCCCTATACTGATGCCTCAGCAGGCGTGATTCTCCACAAATACACAACACACCTCCTCATTAAGTGATCACCACAGAGCCCCTCATTTCCATGTCCGTCAGCATCTGGGCTACAAAAGACACCTTTCGGAAGAGGGAGGTAGAGACCAGCCAATGACATACCTATTAGGCTGAAAGGTGGTGCCTCCCTTGTCAAAGAAGCTCTGGTGGCGGAGTGGGCTATGTGTTGAGCTGCTAACCACTAGGTCAGCTGTTCAAGCCCCCGACCTGCTGTGAAGAAGAAGGATGGCCTACCCAGTCTACGCCTGGAGAGATTCAAAGTTGGGAAACCCACAGGGATAGCTCTAATCTGTCTCTGGCAGTGAGTGTGAGCTTCTTATTGCATGCTGTTAGGCAGTCCAAAGGCTGCCCAGCCTGGTCTTCTCCGTTTTCTCAACGGGCACGATTTCCTCTTCTAAATCTGCTTGTTACCCATCAATGTTCCAAGCAGCCAGCGGCAGCCACCTCCTTGCATATGTTCCAAGCAACTGCAGCCACCTCCTTGCATAATACATTCATGGCGGATCCATTAAATCAGGTTTCAATACTCCTTTCTCCATCCCACTGAGTTGAGAGAAATACCATATCTTGGGGTTTGGAAAGAAAGACATTTTCAACTTGGATATTTGTTGTTCGTTGCAGTTCATTTGGTCCCAACTCATGCAGCCTCCGGGTTTTGCCTCCTCACATATCAAAGAGTGACAGTCTCCGAAACCCGCAGGGGCACTCCGCTCTGTCCCACAGGGCCGCTGTCCAGAAATCCCTGGTCCATGAGCTGAAGGAAGCCCATCCTTCTCCCTTCTCAGGAGCCCTCCGGCTGCATTTCCTCCCACCTCAATATATTTGTTCTCCCAGCTGTGCACGGTCATTTCAATATTCTTCAAAACGCCACACATAGAATGTTCAGTTCTTTGCTCTTAAAAGGCCATCGGTTGGGCACACCTTAGTCATCAACGCGACGCGTTTGCTTTGAAAAACTTGAACGAGATGGTGTTGAGTCACATCACGACGCCGTCTTTGTTTATGATATAAAGTGCTTCTCTGGCCTAAGAAAAAAGCAAAACAAACCAGAACTGTGTTCCACAGGGTGTTTACGATGGCGACCTTTTGGAAGGACATCTTTAGGCCTTTCTTTTCAAGTCCTTGGGGTGAATGCAAACCCCCAGGATTTGAGGAAGGACGCACGCTGCCAGACATCAGGGAACAGCAGGATCTCACATAGGTTTTATCTCCAGGTTGCTAGTGGGACAAGGTAACATGGGACGAGAGGGACAGGAGAAATCGGAGAGGACTTGGTCAAAGAGGAAATATTTGTATTACTGGGATCCAGGCCACGTTCCCATTGGTTAAACACTATTAATTGCCCATAGAGCAGCAGTAACAGCGATAAAGGGCTCTTTTCTTTCATCTTTCTATTTCATTTTCTTCCTAATGAGTTTAAAGGGAGAACTCTTTGGCTCTGAAAATGACTTTGGATTGTAACAACAAAAAAATATCTGGGATCCTTTCTGTCTGTCTTCTAATAGTCATTCAGGGACATGGTATAATTGAATTAAGACACTTCCAGGGGGTGAATTATGGGATAATAATTCAGCCCTTCCTGCGTAATGGGAGTTGGCCTGTGGCCTTGGGTCCACTAGATCTGAAGGGGTGAATGATTGCTTCATAACTCACCAGCCCTCACCCAAAGAAACCCTGAGTTAAGAGAATTCGCATCAACAGCCAAACCAGGCAACGGGGCCCAGGGCCTGAGAGTCAGAGACAACAGTGCAGAGATGGGTTTGGGAGGAAACTCGGCTTCCAGCTTCAGAGAAGTCAGACACCAGGGAGCAATGACGGACCCCAGTCAAAGCCCATGGCCCCTCCGCCCAGCGGGGCTCTGAGTGGTTCTCACCAAAGTCTGAATGCAAGTGCAGCGAGACTAAGAGCAGTCCCTATCTGCAGAGCTGAGGAAATAACGGAGCTTTAAACCCTGCAAGGACACAGGTGAGGGGTTTAGCATGCACCTGACATCCCTGAGGCCAAGGTCATAGCCAAGGACATCCAGATGTCCCCTTTTCTGTCCTGGCTGACGTTTTTTGTTTGTTTGTTTGTCCCCTACCCCCATCAGTACGTGGAATTTGGCAATGATCAGTGCCTGAAATTTTACCATTAGCAGTTCAGTTAATTTGATTACACACTGGTGCTGCTGCCGCCGCTGGCCGCCAGCTCATACGATGATGCCAGGTGTTAGAGAGTAGAGAGTGTCTCCCTTGGGTGGTCTTGCTTGTAATCTCTACAGAAACTGCTCTCCCGGGCTTTCTTCTGGGGAGCTGCAGGGTGGATGGTGGCCTCCCCCTTTGCATTAACGCACAGTCCCTTGGAGTAAACATTCCCACCCTTGAGTTCGTCCTTTTAAGGAGCCCTGCTGGTGGAGTCTGGTGAGCTGCATCCATACAGGAAGACGGTCGGGGCCAGCGCTGCTCCATGCAATGTGCTCCATATGAGTGGGAATGGACTCCCGTGGCACACCACAGCACCAACCTTTCTGTTGCACAGCAGGCGCTGGCGCTGGACGTCAGCGCAATGTCACGCCACCGAACTCCTACACAGATCCGACTTCAAATCTCAACCCGCAGCGTGGGTCGTTGGGGGGAAATTGCTAACCCTGTCTGGGTTGCAAGTTTCTCATCTGTAAAATGGGGATTAGAAGGCCAATTTGGAAGGCTGCAGTGGGGATTACCCTCGAGCTGCAAAGTCTAGCGACACGACTGAACTACTGTAAGACTCTTTATAGAGAATAGACGTTATTATTCTTGGAAAATCTCCTTTAGAGAGTGGCGTCCCTGCCAGCAACCATGTAACAGGCAGTTCTGGCCTGGGACGAGCACGCCATGTCAGAGAAAGGTGAGAAGGATTAATTCCATACGGCAGCTTAGCCTGACCTTTCTTTTCCGGTGTGGCTGTTGAGTGTATTCCAGGGTCTCCAAGGCTGTCTTCTTGCTGGTGAAGCACTGGGCTGCTAACTGCAAGGTCATCGGCAGTTCAAACCCACCAGCTGCTCCTTGGGAGAAGATTGAGGCTGTCTATGCCCATAAAGATCTACAGTATTTGAAAGCCCATCGAGCAGCCTCCCCCTGCTTAGGGTGGCTGTGAGTGGGAATCAACCGCCCCCTCCCCCGGCAGTGGGTGGTGGGGGAATGTCTACAAAGCAGACTGCCGCATCTTCTCCTGCAGAGTAGCCAGGGTGGTTTGAACCACCCACCTTCATGCTAACAGTTGAACACTCACAGTTGGGTCCCTTACATTTTTTGAATATGGCACCAATGGGATTCTTTGCAGCCTCTGGGTCAAGTTTTAGTCACCTAGGGTTGTCACCACAGAAATGCCACAAGTAGGTGCTTTTTAACTAATGGAGATTTATTTTCTCATGAACTTGTGAGAAGGTCAGGAGCCTGAATTCCAAGTCCCGGCCCCAGGGGAAGGCTTTCTGTCTGTTGGCTCTGGAGGAAGATCCTTCCTGGGCCTTCAGCTTCTCTTCCTGGTTCATTGGCGATTTCCTTGTGTCTGGGCATCACGTTGACCCCAGCGCTCCTGTTTACTGGCTTCGTCTCTTTAAATATCTCAAAAGAATTTGGCTCAAAATACACCCTTCAGTCATTGCACCTTAACATAACACAGATCCCCTGTGCCCAAAGGAGTTTACAACCACAAACATAGAGGGTAAGATTTACAGCCCATATTTAGGGGTGGGGGCCATTGTTCAATCACACCTATTGGAATTAGAATCCCCGAGAGAACCATAGCTCCGGCTTAGGAAGTCGGTTGCAATGTGAGCTGAGGGTGGTGGTGGTCGAGAGACAGAGCTCTTATTTTTCTTAGGGGAGACCCGGTGTGATTCCTGGCCCATGCACGGCCACCTCCTGTCTCAGCGTGGGGTCTGGCATGTTGCTGTGAGGCTAAGAGGCCTCGAGGGAACTTCCAGACTAAGATAGACTAGGACAGGAGGCCTGGATGGGAGAGCTACCTCTGAAAACCAGTCAAGGAAAACCCCCAAACACACTAATCCACAACCAATCATGAAGACGGTATTCCGGTGGGTCCATCGTGTGTGTGTGTGTGTGTGTGTGTGTGTGTGTGTGTGTGTGTGTGTGTGTGTGATCTTTCGAGCAGCTGCTCGCCAAGCCGCTAACATCACCATCCTTGTGATAAAACCCATCCCATTCCACAGCGTCTTGACTCCTTGCCCATTGTCTGCCAACCTTCTGCTATCTGTCTGAAACTTTTACCTACCTCACGATAAAAGGAAAGTGCTTATAATTCATTCCAGTTCGCTAAAATGAAAATAAAGTTTATTTTGCATCAAAATGGAAAAAAATACAACTCATTTATTATTAGCATATAAATGGCATTTTCTAATGTCAGTCTGCCTCAAAATCACTTACATTTTCAGTGATCACAGCACACAAAATTAATTTTTGATAGCCTTTTGTGATTTGGCTGGAAATTCTTATTTCTTTTTTTGTGCTTTAAACAGCAAACTATATCCACTGCTATTCATAGCAAATTTTAGATAATGAAGCAATTAAAAATACATGGATTTAAGATCTTATCTCATTTTTCCTTTGGCCTCTTTCAGCTTCATTATTCATGAAGGGATATGTTTAATTCAGAGTTAGTAATTGCAGATATAGCTAGTATAAATTGTGCCTCATTTTCTTTACCCATTTCAATTTATTTTAGCAAATAGATCTGTATTTGGAGGGAAAAAAGCAGTTGAAAGAGGAGCGTATGACAGAAATGCTGAAATCTGTGTGTCTAAGTGTGTGTTTGTATGTGTCTATTGACTAGTGTAGCTAAACACACTCATAGGTGTTAATAACCACATGCACAGAGTGTCAAGTAACAGATACTGTGTTGGGAATTTACATATTAATTACATTTAATTAAGTAGAAAACATCTTCTTGTTTGATCCTAAGAGCAATCCTATGAGGGAAGTACAGTTAGTATGCCTATTTCTTAGCGGAAACCCAGGGTCTGTGAGGTTACACACTTGCCCAAAGTCACTGTTGGGAATGGCAGAAAACTGGGATTGGCTTGCTGTCTGCTGGCAAGCCTGGCTTGCTGTCTCCGGTGCCAGTGTGCAGCCAGCTAGCACAGTCTCCTATGTTCTAGAACTTGTCTGCACCTGCAGGAGGTTTGTCAAGGACCTTGGGATCATTTTTGCTTTTCCCTCTAAGGGCATGGCCTTGATAGGCCCGGGTCCAAGAGTTTGAGGCTCTTTGTCTTCCATGAAGCCTTCATATATTTTAGGAACAGACCCTCTCACTGTCATCAAGTCAAAGCTGACTTATAGCCCCCTCCCCCCACCTCCGTAGGTTTCTGAGATTGTAACTGTTTATAGGAGGAGAGAGACCCCGTCTTTCTCCCTCAGAGCTGCTGGTGGTTTTGAACTGCCAACCATAGGGATTGCAGCCCAATGCATAACCACTACACCGCTTCCCAGGGAAACAGTCAAACAAATAGGCATGGTTTCCTGTACAAATACTTTCATAGAGTTGTATCTACTAGTTTAAAAAGAAAAAGAAAGGCAAAAAAAGGCTTTACAAGTCTACTTCTGCATACGTACCTCACGATGCATTTGTTTGTTCAGCGTCATACGAGGAAACCATTAGATTGGGCCTATTGAAGAGCTGCCTGTGGAGCTGGAGCGCTCCAGGAGGTACAAGGAGACTACCATCACCAAGGTGCCTCCTGAGCCCCCAGGGCATCTGGTGGCCTTTGCCCTTCTCCACCTGTTGCTGCCTGGCATGGGGATATACAGTCACCCACCTCTCTCCCTCCAGCTGGGTCAGGAAGAGCCCACATGGCCACTTGGGCTCCTGAGGGCGCTCTTACTAACAGACACAGAGAAGGTGGCAGCTGTCATTTAAAACCAGCAAACAGGGAAACCAAAGCATGATTGGAATTCTTTAAATTCTTTGAAAAATTCTTCTAGTGGCCCGGAACTTCTCCCAGGCCAGAGGTCACCTTTCACCAAAGAACAGAGTGGCTCATAAAACAAATGCCATCACTCATGGCCACTGTGCCCCTTCAGATAATAATCTATGAGAGGCCAAGCAGTCAACGCAGACCCCGAAGCAAAGCTCGGAAGGTAAGCGAACAGGCAGGGTAGCTAGATGAAGGGAAATAGAACAACCAGAATAGGAACCATCAGAATGCTGACACAATGGAATCCATCGCTGAATAATACGCATAGAATTGTTCAATGGAAATCTGATTTGTTGTGCAAACTTTCACCAAACACCTATTAACTTTTAACTTTTTTTTTAACAAAACAAAGAACATGAGAATCTTGGTGAACTGAAATACAAAAATGTTTGGTGTGCAATGTTACATAAAATAGCATATTTATATACACAAGACCAAAAAAATCCAGTTTCTTAGACCAATAAATAACAAGGGGGATGAAATAGTATGCCGGAGGAACCTATTGATTAAAAGGGACTGTGTGAGCCCGGGTTGACTGGAGAAACCTATCCAGTGATACTCACAGATGTGTAAGAAAGAGCTTTATATGGAGAAGTAACTGTATATTGCAAAAGCATCCCAGCCCAGTCTAATTCAAGTCCATCAGTCTGATACTAGTTCATAAGTCCATCTTCAGACTCACGCAGCTACATGCAATGAGGCAGCATGCAGGAAGATCACAGGCTGGTGCATGCAAAGTGATGTGGATCCAATGGCGGTGGCTCTGGCAGCAACCAGGGTCAGCCAGCAGGCACTTGAAGGCAGAGAGAGAGGGGAGGTTCCCAGGACCCTCCTTAGGAGAAGGCCACACCCACAAGGAGGCCCCATCAGGCTGTGACCTAGTTGACAGGTTGAACACCGTCCGTACATGTTTATTTACCTTCAGGTTGACGTGAAATTTTGTAACTACCACAGGACTTAAAATATATAAATCAGTTGTGGTGCCTGGACCTGATTTGGATTCTGATTCAAGCAAGCTGTTAACTACCAACACAACGAACACTGCTAACACAGTTTGTTCGTCAAAGCCCCTAGAGCCGTGCAGCACAAACATGGGACCTGGCTATAAACATGGGCCTCGATAACCAAGACTGTGTCAGCGTGCGTTGGCCCGGCAACAGGAGCTTGCGGGAGACATGTGGGAACTCTTTGGTATAATTGGTTTTTATACCTAAACCTGCTTTTAAAAAGCTAAGTCTCTTTTAAAGATGATATGTCATGTACTCCTAATTTAAAAAAAATTATATATGTGACTATGAGAGTAAGGCAAAAGTCTTGCTACAAAATCATAGAAATCTTTATTAAATAAAAATATCCAAATGTGAGCCATTGTTTCTTGACGTGTCCCTACCCAGGTCTATAGACTTCTGAAGGTCAAAGGTCAGAGGCTTTCTGCTCCCGTAAAAAAAGTTGTCATCTGAACACTGTTTGATGTGATTGAACTATGGAATGTTATGGTCTCTGTAAGAGCTCCTGATAAAATGATGAATATTTTTAAAAAGTGAAAAAAAAATGTTGTAGTCTGTTGTTCTGATAACCTTTAGTCAGGTCATTTTTTTCACTGGAAGCAATGAAATGAAAACTGTGCAATTAAACAATATATCTTTTGTTAGCCTGAGCAAGCTGTGAAATATGAAGGTCTTAATTTTGTACAATACACTTTTATTGATATTCCAACAAAGAAAGACGTTACAGTCTGGGAAACCCACAGGGCCAGTTGTACCCAGTCTCACAGGGTCCCGACGAGTCAGCACCGCTCGGTGGCAGCGAGTGTGTGCGCACTTCCGACAGCCCTGTTCTCCTCTCGGGCCCTCCCCTGAGGAGCTCGTGGAAACATCTTGAGGGACTCAGATTGTGTTCTCCTTCCACATTCTTTGGGTTTGTGAACAACAAGAAGTCTGAAGGGCAAGCAGGCGAACGGGCTAGGGTTTCTCGCTGAAATGGCTCTTGTTCCTGACCCTTTTTTCTCACCAACGCAGTTTTCAATTTCCCCCTTTTTCAGTATCTGAGGGGGTTTCCAAAAATTCATCGGAAAGTGTCATTGTCTCTCAGTTCCATGTTTCCATGAACTACTTGACGCCCCTTCATAAGATTCTGCATTTTCTGATATGAAAATAAAACAAAACAGAGCAGATCTTCAGGAAAGCAACGGAACGATTTCTAAGGGCAGAAGGCATTTGTGTCTGAATTAGATCAATTACTTGCCGAAGGTCATGCAACAAAGCCTTGTGAACATGGTAGTCCGGCTCTAGAGGTCAAGGTCTGAGTCACCATCTACACTACCTGACAGTTCTACCTGTCCATTTGTCAGGCCGTGGTCGGTGGCTGGCATGTCGCTATGATGCGGGAAACCATGCCCCCGGCATCTCAAACAGCAGAGCATCCCCCATGGGGGACTGGTTTCCATGACTTCTGGATATCAAGCCGTGGAAACCCCGTGGGTCATGGCAGAACATTACCAGATTCTCGCTTCAGACCTACGATCTGTTTCCATCCATCGCTGGAGGAAGACATCACATTTGGTGAAGCAGAGGGGCAGCAAGGGGGAGAAGGTGGTTTCGTACAAGAGGGATTCACAAAAGTCTTGGGGAGGATTTTAAACTTCAACAGAAGACATGATCAAAGGCTCGGGCTAAGTTAATTTAAAGCTCCAAGCATGGAGTGACCCCAGCTCAGCGCTGGGTTCAGGTGTACTGAGGACAGCAAACCTTGGGAGAATCATATCTTCTTTTTTTTTTCCCTTGTGAAAGATTCTTAGAAATTTTATTTATTTTTATAAATCATTTTATTAGGGGCTCATACAACTCTTATCACAATCCATACATACATTCAATTGTGTAAAGCGCATTTGTACATTCATTGCCCTCATCATTCTCAAAACATTT
>NW_022103901.1:26578306-26604879 GCF_000313985.2 Echinops telfairi
CCACATTTGCTTATGCACCTGTTTGTCTTCAGTGATCCATTCGACACCTCGTGATCACACAGGCTGATATGTTGTTCCATGTGGGCTTTGTTGCTTCTGAGCTAGATGGCCGCTTGTTTAATCATATCTTCTTATACTGTGGTTTTTGGTTTTTTTCCCCTTCATCGATTTGTCCACAGCTTAAGCCTAATTTTGAGACCTGGTTTTCAAAACACACCCTTCAAAGTAGGTTGGCAGGCAAAGAGCCACTGGGGCCACCGGGATGGGCCTTGTCAAGCCTCAAGCTTCCTTGGTGTCCAGAGAAAGGCTGATCCGCAAGATTCTTCCTCCAGCCAGAGCGGCAGGATGGGGGGCGGGGGCAGCGGCACTACCTCTGGGCATGCAACGACCATTTCCAGCAGTTTCTCTAAAGTGCGCTTTCTTTCAGATGCAAAGACGATGCCCTCTGCTTGCCAGCTGTCCATCCTCTCAGAAAGCTGGCCCCTGGGACATCACTCTCCTGGGTCAGAGTAAGTCTCGTCCATCAGCATGACAGCTCCAGCCTGCGTGCGGTCCTGCCTGCCCTGCCCCTAAGTCTCAGTGTCCCTACTCTGGAAGGACAATCACTTCTTAAGCAGCAGTTGGACTGAGGATGGCCATTGCCATGGAGTGGATTCTGACTCATGGCGCCCCCATGAACTTCAGGGTGGGACTGCTCCCCAGGGTTTCTGTGGCTACCGTCTGAACGCAAGCAGACCCAGAGGGGTTGTTCTTGAGACTTGGATTTGAACTGCCAGCCTTTCGGTTAGTCGTCCAGTGCAGAGCATTTGCCCCACCCTCCTCCTAAGGACTGAAAATGAGGAAACACGTATATAAAATGTTTAGTAACGAAAAGAGAACATATATAAAATGCTTAGTGAACAACAGCAACAAACTCATGCCAACATTAGGCATTTAATAGAAGCTGGTTGAAAGGAATAAGGGATGGGGGGAAATGGGAAGGAAGGACGGACGGAAAAAGAAAGCGTCATCTAGACCATCAGCAGAAAGCTCTGTGTTCTGTTTGTGTTTTGTTTTTTCCTTACCTAGAGAAAAAATGACAGGGACTGGCTTTCCAAGAAATTACACGGTGTTCAATGACTTCCCATCAAAAGGAGGCAATGTTCCATATCCCGCCGCTGGTAAGTATCAAATAGGCCCATGTCAGACAAGGCATGGCTTTTAATCTCCCTTTATTTGCCATGTCACCTGTCAGTGCCCTTGACTGTTGCCGCTGCCTCATGTTCTGCAGTTTACTGATAAGTGTGTTTATGGCTTTTGAAGTCATGTCTGCCGAAAGCCACACCTGGCTCACGGCAGACTCACAGACACTCAACGAAACAGAAGGGTGAATATTGAGGTGCACACAGCCCATTTTCCTTTTCCCAGGGGATTCCAGCCCGCGTGAGCTCAGGAAAGCTGGGAGGACTGCAGGTTCTCACTGTGCTGGTGGGGGGCACCAGGACCTCAGAATCTAGGAGGGGAGTGAGCACTCACCCAAGGAGGCCCATGAGAGAGGGGCTCTGTGGGGTCCACCTCTCTTGGTTAACTTCATCAGGGACCCATCCTTGGGGCTGGAGTCCCTGCTGAGGAGCTAACAGATAAGGCCTGGAGTTAAGTGTTCAGCAACTAACTTCAAAGTTGGCAGTTCAAATCTCCTTGGAGGTGCCTTGAGAGAAAGCACCCCACAGCAAAGTGTGGTGAGGAAAGTAGATGGTACCCGGCTCTCAGAAAGACTCATGTCTGCAGTCTTGTCTTCAAACAAGCAGCCATCTATGTGAGGGGTCCATGAAGTCCACATGGATGGACAAAGCCCACCAGCCTGTGTGATCGGAGGTTGTAAACAGTAAAAATCCAAACCCAAAGGATAAAATATGATCAGAGCTTAACTCTTGCGCACTCAGTTTGAAGAAGGTTGTAGATGGCGGTGGAAACCCCAAATCCACTCGCAGGGTCCACACAGGGTGAGACCCTCTGACCACAGTTGAGAGATGTGTACAGCCTTACTAGCAGACGGAGCACCTCGCGAAGTCGATGATGGCCGATGTAGCCAGCTCACAATGTGACACCTTATTATTTGATCTCCCAATGGACCCGTTTTAAAGTTGTTTCCATTTTTAACATTTTCTGCTTTCTTTTCAACTCAGGCTTTTCTCTGTTTTGTTTCGTCATTGTTGGCTGTCTTTTTGTTTTTGACGGCCTGTTTGTGTTTTGTATGATTTTCTGTTTATGAAACCCAGGATAGGTAAATCTACGGACATAGTAACTGGGTTAGTAATTGTCTTGAGGCCTGACAGGGGAGAACTGGGGGGAAATCGGGAGCTAATGATGGACCTAAGAATAAAATGTTCTGAAATTATGGTGATGATTGCACAACTATTCCTAATATGATTGAATGATTACATTGTATGATATGCTAATTATATGCCAATAAAACTTTTGTTTTAAATGGTGACAGAAACAGGTACTCAACTGTTTGGCTGCTCAAACCCACCGAGCAGCTCCCTGGGCAGCAGCCCTGGCAATGTGCACCCAGGAAGATGCCAGCCTGGGAAGCCCTAGGGGCCAGCTCTGCTCTGCCACGTAGAGTTGCTACGAGTGGGATTCCACTTAAAAACACCCAACAACAACTGTCATGGGAAATCTTGGAATTGGGACTCAGATGGACTTGACCTTTAGTGACTGTGTGATCTTGGATGTCATTTGCCAGCATTGAGTTTCAGGTTCACTGACTATACTGTACAATGCAGACTAAGAATGAAGCCCCATAAACAGTGTGAAAGGGAATGCCGAGGCTAGTCAAGCCCATTGCCAACACACCAGCATATGCTGTTACCTGCTACTGTTGGGTCGGTTCTGACTCATGGCTCTCTTGGTTGTGATTTTGACAGAAGTGGATCACCAAGCCTTTCTTCTGCATCCCTGCTGGGAATCCAAACCACCAGCCTTTTGACTAGTAGTTGTCCTCAAAGCACAAACGGTTTCTGGCACCCATCAGCTACATTTCAACTATCAGTTGGATTGGAAACATCCTGTGTGTGGTAGTAAGCAATCCCCACATCCCAGCCACGCAGCACAACAGAAATGTTGTTTGAAACATCTGGAAGGTTGTGTGTTGTGCATGTTGTGTGTCCTATGCCGAGCACTGCTTGTTGGGGTTCCTCCGTCAGCATCCCTCAGGAGCGAGGGTGGGTGGAGGTTCACCTTGATGGCCATTTACATAAATGACAGCACTGAGCCCTCTATGGGTTGGGTCACTTATTCAGCAAATAGATACCGAGTAAACGATTCTACATCTGTGAGGAAGAAGTCTGGCCACAGTACTCCTTAGAGGCAAGAACGGTGAGGCTTCCTCGTAGCGCCTTTGGACACGTGGTCAGGAGAGCTCAGTCTTTGGAGAAGGACACTGTGTTTGGTAAAGTCAGTAAAGCAGGGAAAGAGGGAGGCCCTCAAGGAGATGGATGGACACGGTGGCTGCAAGCTTGGACTCAAGCACAGGGGCAGTGGTGAGGATGGTGCAGGACCAGGCAGCGTTTCCTTCTGTTGTGCCTAGAGGGTCGCTATGGGATGGGACCACCACCTGGCCTGTGGTAAGTGTTCAGCTGAGAAGGGGTTAAAAAGAGAGAGCCGCTCCATCGGCATCCGCTTGATAGGAATGATAGCAGTGATGCTCGCTGCACGGAGCTCACCGTGTAACAATGGTGACACTAACCACTGCCACAGTGGCATCAGGAACCAAGAGTTATTGAACGCCTAGTAAGCCAGGCGCTCTAGCAAGAGCTCATCTTATGGGAACGCTGTTTTCTTAGTTACAGAACTCAGGGGAGGGGGAAATGGAACTTTATTGCTCTGTAACGGAGTTTAATTTCCATCTCAAGCCCCTGCTTCCACTCTGCACTGGAAAAATTGAAGTCTTTTTGGTTTAAAGCGTAGTCTCTTTTGGATAAGCACTCAGCCGACCGGTTTTCACTGCACCCAGGCATTCCATAGATCCTCGGGAAGCCCACTTGAAGTTCCTTGTGGGAGATGCCAGCCTGTGGGGAGACGTGTCAGCCTCCGTTCCAGTAGCTTCCACTGTCACTGGCCATGCTTCTAAAGCACAGGTTGGTTGCCAGGCCAATGCATAGGCATTCCAAACCCTCACTTTGGGTTTTTCAAGGTCACTTCTGTGTCCTTCTCAGCAGACTGCTAACTTCCACCTGTTTTCCCAACACCTGCCTGGTGTGGCCGGGGTCGACAGGCTGCTCTCAGTCCTATCTACCCAGGCAATTCCTTCCCTGCTTCTATTCCATGGTCTGGGTGCCGTGCTGTGGAAGGAGTTTCTCTATAGCCTCCTGGGAAATGAAGCCCTGGCTCTTCTCCACTAGGATTTCCAAACACCTTGTCCTCCTCAACTGTATTTATTCGTTTGTCTAAGGTCAGCATGCACAGTCCCAGTGCTTTCCAAGGACCTTCAAAGCCTCTCTCCTCCAAAGACAGGTCAATCGGTGTTCCAACTGCAGATGGAAACAATCAATACTGTTTTGTAATATGGACACTAACTGTGTACATTTGGAGCTGAAATACTAGTGAAGATCTGAAGCTAGAATCAATACTAATTAGGATTCTGTGTCCATTCATCATTAAGGCTAATCAGGTATTGGTGAACAAAAGGACTCATGCCTTGATTAAAACTGTCAGCGGCGAGGAGTAAATTAAAATGTGTTTGTGCTCTGCGGGCGTGTTTGAATTAAGCCACATGGAATCCTGCCTTGGCTTCAAAGGCAAGACTTCTCATAGACTGAATGATCAGGTGGCAACAGATAGTCATTCTAAGGACATCTTGATTGGTAAAACAGAGGATTATGGGAGAAGAGGAAAGGCCTCAATAAGATGAACTGTGCCGGTGGCTGTGGCAATGGACTGAAGCACCTCAGCGATGGTGAGGATGATGGGGGGCCTGGCAGTGTTTCTGTGGGCCGCTGGTGGTGTCTTCATGAGTAGGAATGGTCTGGCCACACTAGCACCTAACCACAAAGCCCTGTGCCAGCTCTAAGATCTCTTTTTGATAATAGGAAGGTAAATGAGGTACCCCATCACGACGTTATTTTTCTACATCTAGGAGCAATCATGCTTTGTATTCAAGGAAATCATACATGTATCACTCATCAAAAAGCAGTCATATGTTATCAATGTGAATCCAAGAAATACCTATCCTTACTTACCCTCATGAAGAGATCACTGAAGATGTGTGGTGAAGAAACCAGATGGTGCCCGGCTATTAGAAAGAATAATGTCTGGGACCTCAAAGGCTGATCTTAAAACAAGCAACCATCGAAGTGAGGCATCAACTAAGGTCACAAGGAAGAAGCACATCAGCCTGTGTGATCCAAGGATTGTAAATAATAAAATCCAGGCCTAAAGGAGGGAACAGTATCCAAGCTTAAATTGTAAACGCCTGGTTTGCAGAAGGCTATGGATAACATTGGAAGTCCAAAATCCATTTGCAGGATCCCCCCCATGGATTAAACCTGTGGTGTGTTCCTTCTGACCATAGTCTAGGCATGTGAATAGCCTTGTTCTCAAGCAGAGAGCATTGTAAAATTAATTATGGCAGATGTAGTTAGGTTAAAATGTATTTCATCTCCCTTTTGACCCATTTTAAAGCTATTTCTGTTCTTAATACTTTCTGCTTATGTTTGATAGAGGTTTTTCTCTGTTTTATTTTGTCATTGTTGGTTGTTCTATTTTTGTTTTGCTTGCTTCCTGTTTGTGTTTTGTATGATTTTCTGCATTCTAAATCTAGGGTAAGTAAATTTATCGAAACAGTAACTGGATTAATAATTGCCTAGGGGCACGGCAGGGAAGGGTGGAAGGAAAGGGGGAGCTAACAACAATGATTACCAGAAGAAAATGTTCTGAAATTGATTGTGGTGCTAATTGTACAACTCTTCTTAATATGGTTGAACAATTAAGTTGTATGGCATGTGAAGTGTATGCCAATAAAGCTAGTTAAAAATAAGTATCTATCTTAATAAGCAAACCCAAACTGACTTTTTCTAAATTTTACTTGTTTCGTTGTTGCTGAGCACTTATACAGCAGAACGTACTAATTCAACCATTTCTACCTGTACAGCTCAGTGTCCCTGATTATATCCTTCGAGTGTGCAATCATTCTCAGCCACCCTCTGAGAGTTTTTCCTCCCCCGTTAACAGAAACTCACTGTCCCCTCAGGGTCCTGTCTAATCTTAGAGTTGTTCTCATCAATGCAGTCCCATCTAGATATTACAAGAGCATCAGGCTCAAGGCAGGCATTTTAACTAGAAAACTAAATTATTATTGAGCTTTAGGATGACTTTAGGGGCTATTTTTGGTTCAAGGTTAGAGATGATCTCAGTTTCAGGAATTCACCCATGCTCATAGCTCCAGAAAAGTCTCGGGTCCGTGAGCATTTGAAACTGTTCGATAAACAGTGGAAGCTTCTGCGCTTGTTCTCACTTACCTGACTAGGATTACCTCGGGTGAATGGCATCCCTATCCAGTGGGCTGTGCTACATTTCTTAACTTCTTTTTAAAAGTGGGGTTGAGCCACTGGACTCCCAGTTCATCTGCAATTTCTTCATTGTTTATGAAGACTTTGATGGAGTTCCTGAGGAAGCAGGTATGTTAGTCTGGGTACCAATCCACAGAAACTTATATGCATTAGAGAAACAAATCCACAGAAACTCATGTATAAGAGAGAGTTTTATAGAAAGGTTAAATGCACATCAAGAAAACATCCCAACCCAGTGCTGCCCAAGCCCACAAGTCCAACATTAACCCATTAACCCATATGTCCGAAACCAATCCACAAAGTCCTCCTCCATCTCACAAAACACACACTATGATGCCAACTGCAGGAGGAAAGCCGAGTCAGTGAGCGTGTAAGCATCTCAGCGCTGGCAGAGGTCTCCACACGGCTGCTCCAGCACCCAGGGCTACATTGGGGTAGGTCCATGTGGCTTCTCTTTGGGGATGTCTTGCGGGAAGTCAGCCTTGCCAGCTAAAGCAGGGAACTGGCTAAGGCAGCTGCACCCTGGTCCAACCATCACAAAGCAAGAGACCCGAGAACCAGAAAGACGAGGCTCACTGAGCCATTTATCCCTCTGCCCTTCAATTAACCCCACATGTGTTTATCGGCCAGGTTGGCATGATAAACTTTAACTATATCACAGGGTCTCCTTTTGAGCCTAGTTTTGCTACACAGATTCAGAGGATCTGAGCATCTTAGGGGAATTACTGGATCCATCAGGCATGTATTTCAATGAGTTGATTTTCACAGTGGGCTTAGGTTTATAGGAGCCATTGAAAAGCTAGCCTATACCTTAGCCAGTGAGCGGAGTACAACATATTTGAAGATGTTGGGGGCAAACATCCTTAGTCTCAAGTTCTATTTCTATGACCTTGGGAAAGTTACTTCGCTTTTGAGACCTCACTTGCTGGTCTAATAGGATGACAATTAGAACCAACCTTATGTGTTAAGGGTTGAATGTGGTTCTATATGCAACTTAACTGCCCAGCACAGATCAAGAGTTCAATGAACTCCACTGCCGACCGCCCCTCCTCTGGCTCTGAACCTTCCATCAAGGAGGCCTGCAGCAAGCCAAAAAAGATGCTTTCACCAGGGACTGTAGGAAGTGCTAGGTGGGTCCACAGTCCTGGAATTTATATTTGAAGCTCAGACTCAGAGAATCATGAATTGCAATTGTTCATTTGACCTCACTTGAACATTGACATTTGCTTCGGTGTCTCCATGTCTTTCCTATGCCTTGGTATTCTTCATAGTGGTGGAAGCTTACACTGGCAGGAAGGCAGCCCTACAGACGAGGGGGTATCCCCCCAAACTGGAAGTGAATAGTATGCATTTTTCCTGCTAAGTGAGCATCTAGCAACTCACTCTGAGTTAGTGCACCCAGTGGTGTCACCTGGGAAGGTTCTCTGGTCACAGTGAACTTTTTCTTAAAAGCAGTATCATTCAAACCCTTTTTGGTGTGTGTGTGTGGGGGGGGGGCGGGTGATGGATGATTTAAGAAAACAGAGTACGCTGTGAAATTTTGTTTTCTGTTCAGGAAAAATGCTACAGAAACTGTTGTGATGTTGAACTCAGTGTACAAGGACAGCACTATAGGAAAAACTCAAGTGTATGAGTGGTTTTCTTGCTTCAAAAAAGGTGAAATGTCAATTGATGACAAACCTCATCCTGGACGTCTGTGAAGTTCCTGAACAGACAAAAATGTCAACTTCTAGTGTATTTGGAGTTTGTTCCACCAGGTCAGATGGTTAATCAAGCTTCTATTTAGTGGTTCTGAAAAGATTGCATAACAGTGTGCAACAAAAAGGCCTGATTTGTGGCAGACAGGGGACTGGTTTTGACAACACAACAATGCACCTGCTCTCGCAGTCAACCCAGTGTGCCAGTTTTTGGCAAAAAAACAGCATGCCTCTCTTGCCCCACACTCCTTACTCTCCTGACCTCTCATCCATGTGACTTCCTTTTGTTTCTGAAAATGCAGAGGGCCATAAAAGGACAGCGATTTGATGGCATAGAAGAGGTGAAGAAAAACACAAGGGCGGTGCTATCAGCCATCCAAACAGACGAGTTTGGAAAATGTTTCCGAGAAAGGAATCACAGACTTGACAAATGTATTCAGTGTAATGGAGAGTCCTTTGAAGGTGATACAGTTGTTTTGTTAAAAAAAATAATAATTTAAAGACATAGCTTTTGGGGGGAAATTCATTTGGGGGTTCCCTCCCATACTCTTCAATAAGAATAATAGCTAACCTTCATGAGCATGCACTATATGTCCAATACTATATGATATCATGAGCATGCACTATATGTCCAATACTGTATGATATCATGAGCATGCACTATATGTCCAATACTATCAGGCAGATAGACTCCAAGAGCCCTCTTTAGAGTCTTAAAAAGCAAACCCGTCACTCTGATGGATGGCTGAGATGCACTGGCCCAAGCCATGGTCTGAACAATGGCCTCACAGACAGAGACAATGAAAGTTGGTGGAGAATAGTGGGTACAGCACATGCGTTGCCAGAAGAACAAGGAAAACCATTTGGGGAGAAATGCAACCAGAGGTGTTCGCGAAAGGAAGGATGAGGCGACTTGGCTTTGCTTCCTTTGGACTCGTCCCGTTAGGGAGACCAACTGCTAGAAAGGACATCACAGTTGGTGCAGGGCCAGCGTCCATGAAGGGAGTCCTCCGTGACGGGGGTGACCCCAGACACCATCACAATAGAGCTGACAGGCACACTCACCAGCTCAGAGGACTCCAGCATCGTGAAAGTGGCGCAGGGTCAGGCAGCGTCTATTTCTGTCACACCTCAGGGCACCCTGAGCTCAAGCCCACTGGATGGCAGCTCATCACAGTGGATGCATGCCAGGCACACAGACATCTCATGAAATCGCTGCCATGATCCTTGGAGGGAGGGTCTCATTTTGTAGAAGAAATGGATGCTGGTGGTGGTGGTGGTGGGGGTCACGCTAGGTCACTCAGCCAGTACGTGAGGGATCTGAGACTCAACTCTTGGCTGCCTAGAGCACCCCAGCTTAACCACCCCACAGAGCCCCATGCCCACAAGGCCCTCAATGTTCCATCACCCTGTTCTGTTCCATGAACGACATCCCTACACGCTCAACGCCGCCAGAGCATTGTCACTCCATAGATGGGGCTGCTGAGATCATTCACACAAAGACACACCGCTGTGCACGCAGGTCCGGTTCCCTTCAGTGCGCTCACCCATCCCAAGGGCTCCCCCTGAGGGCGACTGTGCATAGGGAGTCCCCTCTGGCTGCTGACACAGCTCATTTTTAATCAAGACAGCCTCTTCCGCTACCCAGGCTTGGCCTTCTGCTTTGACAGCCACGTTCTCTGCAGGCCACTTTCCACTCCGTGGAAGGTTCCCTCCGAAGAAGCTGCTGTGAAAGGAGGCCTTTTTCCAGATCCCAGATGGTGATGGATTGCCACCAGGATGGTGTTTGTTCACCGACACAGGATGACTTTTGCCTCTCCAGCGGGAAGAAGGGATCTCAGTCGGCAAGTGCACTAATGACGGGTAATTATCATCACTGCAAGCCTTCTACACATCTGGGCTCATGGCTCCGGCTTCCGGGATCACTCTTCTCTTTTACCCAATTCTGAACTTGAATAGCTCCTTGCAAGCCCCGGTAGCAGTAACAGTTGGTTTCTAGGCAAATTTAAATATCTTGGCCTAAAACACCTGGCTTGCAGCCCGTGATGGTAATGGCAGTCGCACATAAGGTTTCAATCACATCTTGACTCACAGGAGGGAGGTGCTCGCAGCTGAATATTTAATTCTGTTTTATTAAGACTTGCAGTCATCCTGAAGCAGCTCTACCGGCAGAAATCCACACATCAGGGCTTCCCGAGCAAGCCGACCCCAAGGTCACACCTGGGAACGAGTGGCTGGACCCAGCCTTGCTTACACAGCAGAGTGGGGCTCCGGGGACTATGAAGCAGGTGCCGGGGAATGCATAGGAGACGATGTCCTTTCTGTTCCAGTGGTTTGTCTCCAAGCAAAATGCTGTTTAGAATCCAGACCGAGGGGTTTCCCCGCCTTCTCTGTGTCGGAAGGAGCGCTGGTAGTACAGGGGTTGAGGCAAGACAACTATCCAGGTAACTTCAGCCTCACCAGGAGGAGATGGGGAGGGAAGGAGATGAGGAGGCAATCTCTTCCCGTCAGGAGTCACCATTTGCAAACCCGACAGAGAAGGTCTTCTCGTCTCTATGAGTCGGAAGCCAGTGGGTGGCATGTGGAAGCAGAGCTCAAAGGCCTCCTAGTCGGGTGGGGGGCAACACCACGCTCTTTGCCCTCGTTTTCACTCACTGTCAGCCCCGCGCCCTGAGACAGACGTGGTGACTTGCCTGCGTCCAATCCGTGCTCACTCCGAGAGACTCCGTGAGTGGAGAGGTGGGTTCGAGTCACCCCACTGTAGGGTAGTCACTCTGCGTGTGTCACGTGGTGTCACCCAGGGACTTGGTCCCGATGGGGTGGCGGTGGGATCGTTATAATGCTACTCAGTATTGGGTTTTCCTCACTCCCAGTGTTCGCTTGGGATTGGGTGAGTGGATACATGTATGAGACGTATTGGAATCCCCGGGTATGGATAGGGTTAACAGCCTCGGCTGCTAATTGAAATGCTGAGGTTCGAGGTCACTCAGAAGTGCCTCTGTAAAAAGGCCTGGCAATCGTCGGAGACACTCTGGGGCACAGCCCCGAGTCAGCATGCCAGGGACAGCTGTTGGTCCTGGTTTGGTTTTGATTTATTGAAGGCTCATGCAATTGTAGACGCTGAAAAGCTGACCTCTTTTCGGCTGGTTGGTGGATCGGGAACTGGGGCAGGCGTAGATAGAGCAGTTTTGCTTTTGATTTTTGCGTGTGCCGCAAATCCGTTGTCCGTTCCACCATCGACACACATTTTGTTTCCTGACTGGTTGCTATCCTTCCAGGTGACAGCATGCTTCCCACCTCCTTCCTGGGTCTTCGTTTGTTTGCACCCATCCTTCTTTCCTGCCCCTTCCCGCCCTCCTAATGCTGATGTGAGGACAAATGCTGCCCTCTGGTCCATGTGGACGACTGTGCGAAGAAGCAGGTCTCTTCCTGCTGTTTTCAGTCTCTTTATGGGCCCGTCTGGTGTTTGGTTGAAAGTTGATCCCCAGGGCTGGGCTCAGATCCAGTTTGGAAGGCTGTCAAAGGGCCACAGTTTTGTTATTCGTGAGACATTATGTGAAGATGCGCATGGTCTGGGTATACCTCAGTGCTTCGGCGTCTCTGCTCGGTTTGGAGCACAAGACTGCTGGATCTGCCAGCTGGTCCCTGTGAGATCTACTTCTCCAGGGTGCTGCTTCAGGCTGAAGCAATCTTCCTGCTCTTCACGGGAGCTGCACTCCTATACACCAGTCCCTCCGGGAGTCTGGCCTCCCCTGGTCAGCCCTAGCCCATCTCTCTCCCTGTGTTACGGAAGGAGCTGCTGGTCTACAGCCTGCTCTGTTTAAAAAACAAAACAACAACAACAACAAAACCCTAGTGATCTCTTTGGGATGGAAGAGCAAATGCACAGGAAAGAAAACACAAATTAATAATTCAAAAAGTTCTATGCCACAAGTAGAAAGAAATAAAACCACGCCATTAATTTTGCCAGTGCACTCTCTCCTGCGGAAGTAAGTAGACTGCGGGGCTCAAATTCCACTGTAATTGGAATGAGGATCACAGAGCTGACTTCTCTTTTTTAATTGGATCATTAGCACTTCTTCAACCAGTCTATCTCATGGGTATCCGCCCTGCCTTTTATAATCCGGGTGGTTTTTCTCCACCCGCCTGGCCCCCCCACCTCTTAGATCTTAATTTTGCAAATAAGGGCTGAGAAGTGGTATGAAGATCAGCCTCATTATTGCATCTCAGTCTGGCATCGCACTCTGCTCTCCATCTTTTATTAGCAGAGGTTCTGATTTTCCTAGCTCATTTGCATCGCTCCAAACACCTTGGGTTTGTTCAGGAGTCCCTTTGATGAAAGAGCTAGTCAGGGTCTCTCTCCTCCAAAGAGCTCTTCATTAAGACTCGGTGGGCCCGAGTGCCTACAACTCTAGACTCAGGAGGCAACAGGACAGCCAGGACTTGACTTCCGCCCAGCCACCGCGTGGCTGTGTGACCTTCAGAAAGTTGCTTAACCTGTCTCCATTGGTCAAGTGGAGACGCGCTCCTAGCAGCGAGCTGACCATGGCTATCCCATGCCCTATCCGCATGAGTTAACTCATGGAAAGTGCTATAACAGAGTCTGCTTCAGCCTATTTGATATGATGGCTGTTGTCCCTCTGAACGGAAGTGAATCATCAAGTCAATGAAGTCTCACCCAGTAGCCAGCACCACTTAGCAGAGCTCACCTGTCCTGGCCAGGTCGCTAACATTTTCCTCCCAAGGGGAGACATTCGCCTGACTTCGACCTGCAGGTTTCCTTTGTAGGCTCTTGAACATTATACACATGCAATCATACCAGTTCTACTATTTTTGTCTGATTTCTTTAGTGAGGTTCACTTTTTGCTTTAGTCTTCAGAGATCATCTATTGCTATGTTGTTGTTTGATACCATTGAGTCAATAACCCTCTGCACAACAGAAGGGAACACTGCCCAGTCCTGAGCCAGCCTCACTGAGATAGTTAACGTTTATGGTGCCAACGTGGCCAGTGAACACATGTGGGATTAACTGAAGGGCAGAGTGATAAATGGCTCGGCGAGCCTCACCTTTCTTGTCTTGTGCTTTGATCATCGGACCAGTGTGTGGCTGCCTTGCTTGTTCTGTGCCTCAATTTGCAAGCAATGCTACCTGTGGGACACCTAACCCGTGGACTGTGTCATTGTAATTTGAGGTTCCTTCTTCAAGACCTGCTTTGCCACACCATTGAAATTTACATCTCTTGAGCTGGGCACTGTCGGACTCTGTCATCTAGCTGACTGTTGGTGATCTGCCTTGCTATTTGCTGCCTGTGCCCGGAGAGCCTGCATTGCTCTACAGAGGACTACTGCTTTATAGTTTAATCAACTGTTTATTTCTTATGTTATCTATCTATAAAATTATCAGGGTTCTGGTTTTGTTTCTCTAGAGAACTCTGTCTAACATACTCACCATTGTTGTAATGTTTGGGTCCATTGTTGCAGCCACTCGTCAATCCATCTCATCTCAATCCATCTCTTTATCACTGCCCGTCTACTTTGTCGAACACGATGCCCTTTTCCAGGGGTTAGTCTCTCCCGTCCAAAGTACGTGAGATGAAGTCTTACCATCCTCACTCTTAAGGAGCATTCTGGCTGTACTTCTCAGACAGATTTGTTTGTTCTCTGGCAGCCCATGTTGCTGTCAAGATTCCGCCCCAGCACCATCATTCAAATGCATCCCCTCTTCTTTGGTCTTCCTAATTCAATGCCCAGCTTTCACACGCATGCGAGATGAGGGAAAATAAACACCATGGGTTGCATACATTATTTAGTCCCCGAAGTGACCTTCTTACCCTTCAACACTTTAAAGAGAGTTTGTGTAGAAGATTTAGCCAATGCAATGTCCTGCTGGCTCCATGAGCATTGCTTATGAATTCAAGCAAGATGAAATCCCTGACCATCTCAACCTTTCCTCTGTTTATCATCATGTAACTATTGATCCAGTTATGAGGATTTGGGTTTTCTTTACATTGAGTTGTAAGCGCTCTTGACAGCTGCAATCCCTGGTCTTCATCAGTGACGTCCTCTTCACTTTTAGCATGAAAGGTTGTGTCGTCTGCATGTTACAGGTTGTTCACAGGCCTTCCTTCAATTCTGATGCCATATTCTTCTATATAAAGTCCAGCTCCTCTAATTATTTGTTCAGCATACACAATGAATAAGAATGGTGAAAGGCTACAACCCAGTCCCACACCTGTATTGATTTTAAACCACGCAGTATTCCCTTGTTCTTTTTGAATGACTGCCTCTTGGTCCAAGTACAGGTTCTGTATGAGCACAATGACATGTTCTAGAATTCCCAGTCTTCTTAATGCTATCCATAGTTTGTTATGATCCGCACCATTGAATGCCACTGCATAGTTAATAAAACACAATAAAATATCTTTCTGGTATTCTTTGCTTTCAGCCAAGATCTCTCTAATGTCAGCAATGTTATCTCTGGTTCTATGTCCCCTTCTGAATTGAGCTTTAATTACTGGAAGCTCCCTGTCAATGTACTACCGCAACCATTTTTGAAGGATCTTCAGTAAAATTATACTTACATGTGAGATTAGTGATATTATTAGATAGTTTCTGTGTTCTGTTTGGGTTACTTTTCTTTGGGATTGGTAGAAATATGGATTTCTTCAAGTCAGTTGGCAAGGTTTTCCAAATTTCTTGGCATAAGTGAGTACTTCCAGTGCTTCCTAAGCTTGTGGAAGCATTTCCATTGCTAGTCTGGCACCTTGGTGTCAACGTCTGGCACTGTGCTAATGCCTGTAGTGTAGCTTGGACCTCTTCCACTTATTCCCATTACTATATAGTGTTCCATTTGAGGCGGACCCACGATTTCTTTTCTACTTCTGATGGACATTTGGGTGGTATTTTGGATCGAATGGTTTCCTCCCAAAATATGTGTGTAAATCCAAATGTCTATACCTGTCATTGTAATCCCATTTGGGAATGGTTTTTCCTTGTTTTTGTTAATAAGGCACTATTGGTGGAGGGTTGAGTGTGTCTTCAGCCAATCGATTTTGAGATGAAAAGAGATCAGACATAGAAGAAGGTAGCAGGAATAAGGGACGACAGATATAATTCCACATGAAAGTATCCAACGAACCAAGGAATACAAGCTGAAAAGACATCAGGAGTTCTCCTCGAACGAACAGAGAGAATTAGAGAGCGCCTTTGCCTGGAGCTGTCATGCTGTGCCCTGGTGCCTAGCCCACTAAACTGCGAGAAAAGACATTCTGTTTGTTAAAGCTGCCCACTTGTGGCATTCCTGTTATCTTCTAGATAACAAAGCAAGTTGCTTCTGATTTCTGGTGTGAGAGACAGCAGTGCCACAGCATTCTGATATGCACATTGTGTATTTAGGCGTGGAATTGCTGAGTTAGGATATACAACTTTAGGAGACACTTTTCCAAGGGGCTGTGACAGTTTACACTCCTTCCAGCAGTGTAAGCTCCAGTTTTTCCTTATCTTCACCACTTCTGGGTATTAGTAGCCGCTTCCATTCTAGTCAACCTGGGGGCAAGTAGTTGTATTCTGTTATGCTCCCTACCCTCAAAAAGCCATTTTTGTTGTTGTTTCAATTTTTCATTTTGAAATAATTTCAAATATATAGACAAGTTCCAAGACTAGTGCCTTTTAATACTTTTTATCCATAGTCACTAATGTTAACAATTTTGCATTAACTTTCTTTCTCTCTCTCTAAAATTATATATATATATATATATGCAAATTGCTTGCTTAGCAGTAGGAAATAACGCTCAGTGCGGTGCCCTGTTTACCACTTACCACCCGAGAGTGTGTTTTTAGAGTCGGTACGTTCACTGCAATAAGCACAGCACAATGATCAAAGCCAGACAAACTCAACAAGACTCTTGAAATACAATTATCTCATCTACAGGCCTTATTCAAATGCTGCTAAATGTTCCTATAATGTTCTTAATAGCATCTTCTTATCAGGACCCCCATTCAGTCCAGGATCAGACACTATGTTTCATGTCACAAATGTCTTTAATCTAGACATTTTCTAGAATGCCTCCTCATTCTATTTTTTTTTTAACTTTGAAGATATGGGCATTTTTTGAAAAGTATATTTGGGTGGATAGTGGTGGCAGTTCCTGAGCAGGAAAAGCCTCAGAGGATGGATGCCTGTTCGATGTTGGGAATCAGCTTAGTTTGCACTTACCAGACTAAGGTGCTTAAACTATCCAAAGGAAGTGCTAGGCAGAGAGCTAGATGTACTTGTCTGGAGTACGTGCAACGTCAGGCTGGATAAGTAAGTCTTCACATTGTTACCTGAATCTGTTTGGTGCCATCGAGTCAGAGTGGTGACAAAGGGCATCCTTGTCTTACTCTCATTGTCAAGGGCAATGCTTTCAGTCCTCGCCTTTGAATATAATATTGGCTACTGGTTTTGTATATATACTCTTAGTTATGTTGAAACATTCCCCTCTGGTTCTATTTTGTTGTGAGTTTTATCAGGCATGGTGTTGGACTCTATCAGATGCCTTTGTGACACCACTTGGGATGGTCAGATGAGAACCACAAACCTTTATTAGATAAATAGCTCAAAATGTGCAGCTCTTGTTTCGCCGCGTACCCCAATCTAGGCCAATAGACTCGTGAAGGTGGTGTTTCCGTCTCTCTGACCCTTTCCTGAAGAATCCTACACTTTCAATTTACACTGTGTCTAGACTGCAGTTTGAGCTTCCTCGACGCACACAAATAGTGTTCCTTTTCCGTGTTCTTTGAGTTTGAGGAACAGAAAGAATGTCTTACAGGGCAAGATTGTGGCTATAGGTGGATGTGCTCCGATTCCCCAGGGACATTCTCCAGGACAGCTCTTGGGGGAGAACAAGCTATACATGGTCATAACAGGGAAATTCCTCGGTGCAATTTCCTGACCGTTTCCTCACCAATGCAACTTTCAATTTTGTAAAAATGCCTTCCTAGCAGGCTCCCTTGATCATCTTGTGTCCTTAGCAAACATCTATCCTGTTAGGATCCTGAAAAACCAGTCACTATGACCTTCTAAGCTGCCCTCTCTGCTTTGGATATCACTGGTCTACCCAATGGATCCCCTCGGTGTTTTGATTGGACCCTTATTTTCAAGGCACCCTAACAAGACTAAGACAGTGTATTATTGTTATTTTTTTACAAGTGTATTATTTTGAGAATGTATCTGTAGCCATTCACTGATCATGGAGCCATATTTAAACACGCTTTTTTTTGGAAACGTAAGTTCCTTATTTTTTAATTACGAGTTGGGATTTAATACATATATCATATCATTCCAAATTTCAATCACGTCAAGTAGAATGTACAGCTGCACCTACAACTGGTTTCCAAATATTCTTCTCCTACATGGACTCCTTGACATCATCTACCTTTTACCCACCTTGACCACTACACCCCCAAACCCCTTATTCTACTTGCTGCCACTCTAGGTTAATCAATTCTGTATGGAATAAACCTATGGGTATATGTACTGACCCATAGTAGAAATATTTTTTGACTGCCACACGAGAGATTTTCAGAATTAGCAGTGTCTGGTAGCAGCTGGCCCGTCCACATTCTATAAGTCAGGTGGCATGCTGGCAATTCCTGCAGGCTTGTGCCCCACAATCTGTAGGCCAGGCAACAGGGAGAGGGAAGCATGGAAACATGTCTATTTACTGTCTGGTAGCAGAACACATCATAGGGAAACTCTCTTTTGGCTCTTAAGGCCTCCAACTGATGAGGCAAGGCCCACCCTTACTGCTTTATGAGGGGCAATCTGTTTTCCTTAAGGTAAAGTGACCAGACGTCCCGCTTTTGGCAGGACAGTCCCGATTTTTGGTGTTTTAAAAAAGTCCCGATTTTGGAAAGAATGCACAAGCTAGGGGACGGTCTATTTGGTCCATATAGACCAAATTTTTAATCAAGAACCCCCTCTCCCGCCCCCCGCACCCCCGGTCAATGGTGTCCCGCTTTAAATCTGATCACCTTACCTTAAGGCCAACTGATCTAATCATAGGTAACAACTTCTCAAAGGTGCCCCATTGAGCTGCTAACCACCGGGTGAGCTATTTGAACCCAGCATCCACCGAGAAGGAGAAAGATGGGGCCGTTGGCTCCTGTGAAGATTTAGAGTCTCAGAAACCAAAGGGTACATTCTACTGTCTTGCCAGCTTGCTGTGAGTCAGAATCAGCTCGATGGCAGTGACTGGTTTTCTGGTTTGGAAACGACTATGCTTGGGCTTAAAGATGAGGCTGGGCCAGGTCAGCGTTGTGTTTGGTTACACCTAAGTCTATACCGGTGCCTGATCAGCCAGGCTAGCCAACAAAGTCTCCGTCTCACAGGCTCTCATGAAAGCCATGCCGCATCTCGGGTGCTAGATGGTTCACGGCTCCTCGGCCTTCGTTTCAGGGTGCTTCAAGCTCTGTGTGGGTGGGCATCATTTTCCTTCTGGTTTTCCTCACCCCAAGCTGTGCCAGGCCCCGATGGGTTCTCAGCAGCATTTGATGTTTAAAGATTGCATGGATGAGGCGATCGAGGAAATGGAAATACTGCAGATTAAAATGATTTGCCCGGTATTACGGATCCAGTCACTGGCAGAACAGAGTTGACAGTCAAGCAATTTGACTCCAGAAAATATGAGGGGGAACTGGCGCTCACGTCCAAACGCCTCCATTTTCTCAATAGAAAATTGAAGTTGATACTATGTTTCCAATTTTCCCACAGGTCACTGACAGAAAGAAAAGAATGTGTGTAGCTTCCCCTCAGAAAGTAGCAAGCATGGTACCTATGTGTCCAGGGAGCAGACAGAGGAGTGTAAGAGATGCTGCCAATGGCCCTTTGGTGTTAGGTGCCACATCCCTTCAGCCTCTCTAGGGTCTTCTGTTTCAGGCACCCGCAAGGACTTCACCTTGAACTCACATGACACAGACCTCCAAGCCCTGCCCCCCCACACCCTGTTTCTGAGCCAAGAGGCGCAACCTCTGTGGAAAAGCAACCTGGATTTCTGTAGGAGCTTGTGTCCCCAGGACACCCTGCCTCAACCTATCAGGGTCTGTACATAAACGTCCCAGGCCCCATCCCTTGGTGGGACCATTCTGAGGGACTCCACATGATCGCACCCCAGTTGTGCACTTTGGTAATACACTCAGTGGTTCCCTCATTTATTTATTGATTTTTAATAACATTTTATTGTGTTTTCATGGAAGGAAGGCTTAAACAGCAGTTTAGGATCCCATTCAACTACTTCTACACAACTGTGTGTCGTTGGTTACAATCTTCACGATGCATGTCCAGCCTCAGTCTCCCTCCCGTGGCTGCTCCCTTTTCTTTCATCAAGTTTCCTGCCCCCTGACATTCCCGCCTTTGTGTTACAGGGACTGTTGGCCATTTGGTGTGTGTATTTTGGTTTTCTTTTTTATTTAAATCATTTTATTGGGGGCTCATGCAACTCTTATCACAATCCATCCATCCATCCATTGTGTCAAGCACATTTGTACATTTGTTACCATCATCATTCTCAAAACATTTACTTTCTACTTGAGCTCTTGATATCAGCTCCTCATTTTCCCCTCCCTCCCTACTGCCCCCTCCCTCACGAACCCTTGATAATTTATAAATTATTATTTTGTCATATCTTACACTATCGAACATCTCCCTTCACTCACTTTTCTGACAGATGTATGGGCAATAGAAATTAGTATTCCTTTTTAGCTATAGTATTATCATACTTTATTTAGCTGTGTTATTTCTTTTCAGCTATAATACTATTGTGTATAATATGTTACTATTTATTTTGGCTATATTATTATTTTAGCTATACATGATATATTTAGCTATATTATATAGCTATGTTTAGCTACATGACTATTCTTTTTAGCTATATATCAGCTACAAGGTGATGTCAGGGTTGAGTTTGGGGTCAAGATTTGAAGAGGCTCTCAGGATAATAATATCAGGGAGTTCTTCAGCCTCAACCAGTCCCATAAAATCTCATCCACCACCACTGAGCCGATTTCGGCTCAACATGAGCCTATAGAGCAAGGTAGAACTACTCTTTAGGATTTTTCAGACTAAGTCTTTATAGGCGCAGACAGCCTCGTCTTTCTTGTGTGGAGCTGCTTGGTGGGTTTGAACTGCTGACCCTGTGGTTAGCTGCCCTGGTGGTGTAGTTGCGGCTCTGTTCCCCAGTGGCTCGCTTTTGCTGGCTTTGCCTTTTCCTCTACCTCATTCTCTCCCCTTCTGCCCTCCTGGATCCTGAGCCCGCCCTCGGAGCCAACTCTGCCACCCGCAGCCGGCGAGTCCGTTCCAGCTCCCAGCAGCTCCATGCGTGTCCGAGCCGAGCTAGGCTGAGTTTTCCTAGGCTGAGTGCCAGGGGGGCACACCCCTGAGTGAGCTGGGACCTCTCCGGGGGGCAGTTGAGCACAGCAGCCGTCTTCCCTGTCCACGTTCAGGCGCTCCTTTCAGGAAGGCCCAGCTGCAAGAGTGCCCTGTCATCTGTGTGCGGGCAGCTGAACTTCCCGCTCCGCTCCAGCAAGTGAAGAGAGAGGAGAGTACTAAACAGAGACCTGGCCCAGTTGTTCGGTAGAGGAAGTACTACATGCAAATGCCTCTTCCAGTGTCTGGAATGTAATAGGCCATTAAAAAAAGAAGCAGCAGCAGCAGCTAATACTATGATATGTCTGAACATAATCCTATTGCCGTGTTTGTCATTCAAAGCAACGATGAGGACAAAGGAAGGGTAGGAGATGCTGAGTGCCCAGGGGCCGCCTGAGGAGCCCCCACTCCTCTCACTTCTGAGCTGTGGGCTGGGTGGTCCCTCCTGCGTGCCCAGGTTCGGAGGTTTTCACCGGACCTCCAGGTCTACCTTCTGACAGGTTCCATCCGCCCGGAGTCAGCGTTAGATTCCTCATTTGAGTGAAAGAGAATTCACGCTAAAGCCGTTTTGTGATCCAGGTACCTTTTAATAAAGACTAGAAGTCTCAGGTTTTACACAGGCACCCGCAGGGCACGTCACCCCCACATGAGGCCAGAGAAAACCGAAGCAAGGCCTCGAAAAGAAGGAGACCCCAGCCTTGCCACCCAGGACCTCAGAGGAGCAGCTGGGCTCCGGGTTCTGACTTTTCCAGGTTCCTCCGCTGGGAGGTGTGGTCGAAGGTACTGGTTGACCCCACTGGCTGAATTAAGCTCACCTGGCCTAGATTGGGTTCCTCCCAGGTGTATGGGCTTCCTGTCTGAAGGGACTGAATTTGTGAGTGCCCTCTAGCCTTTATTGGCTTCCAATTTCCTGTAAGCGGGGAGGGAGGCCTTGGCATGTAGAGGGTCAACCCCTGCTTTCTGTCTCTAGCTAGCTCACAGTAGCATGTAACCAGCCCTTACACAGGGTTTTCAAGGTAGCAGTCCTTTATACTGTCATCAGCCCTGTATCCTATTTCACAGGCGAGGAGCGTGCAGCTCAGAGAGGTCAGACCACCTTTCCAAGGTCACACAGCTTGGGAAGAGCAAAGCCAGGCGGCAGCTGGCCTGACTTCAGAACTGTGCTTGTAACATCTCTGCCTCTTTGCACAAGCTCAGCGGAACCTGGGCTGCCATCCAGGCTGACTGAGGTATGTGGGGGGCAGGGGAGGCGGGAAGAGGGGGGCACTTGTTTGGTAACCTAATACTAATAAAGGACTCACTCCATGTAAAGAAGTGGGCTTCTTCCACTCCAGAAACCCCCATTTACTCACTGAGACTCCCCAACAAGTCGGGGTTGCTGCCTTCACCGAGTTCCAGCTCAACCCCCACCCCCCTCAGTCTCCAGCTCCTGCCCCCTGGAAGAGGAAACCCTCTGGCTTTTTATCAGGGTCAGTAAGTGGGGTGGACCCCAGGCGCTAACTTGCTAGGCTGGGCCGGCTGGCCCTCAGGCAGAGGAGGGCACCGGGGAGGGCTGCTCCTCGCCCCCGCAGGCTTCCACGGTAGATTTGAAGTGGAAAATGGGAATTCGAAAATTATAGCCAAAGAGGGGCAATTACTTTAACTAAAGCAAAAAAGACAGCATTGAAAAAAACCCAACATTTTGCTAAGTCAGTTGGTGCTGGGGAATCGTTTGCCCAGGCGGTAAACATCAGCAGTTGTTTGTGCCTATGGAGTCGTAAGCACAGGGGTCTCTGCTTCTGGGTGGCTCTGTTTCTATTGGGCTGAGCGCTCCACCAGGGCCCCAAAGGGGGACACCGGAGAGGGTCCTAGGTTGTGAACCCGGAGTCAGGTGCCTCTTCCCAGGTAGGCTGCTTCAAGCAGGTTAGGACACCTCCCTGAGCATCCATATCTGAGGAAAGGGAAGCCTTGCCCATGGAATCGTGCTAGGTAGGGGTTAAATGGGGGTGACCGGCAGGCACAGTCCTGGGGGCCTCGGCAAGCTCTCAGGCAGCGATAGCTGTTGCACGACACATTTTAAAGGAAGTGCCCCTGGCTTCACCGAGAAGGCTTGCTGTTCTGGTGCACTTTACAAAGTGGATGAGGAAATGATGAATCACCACCTCCGTCATTCACTTAAACCGGAGCCCGTGGAACCGGTGAACTTTTTCCTACTGGAGATTTGTATCCAATTGCTGTTTATCGTGGCCGTGGAGTGACCCTGTGCCCAACAGGACCTAGCTCTGCCCGGTCCTGCGCCATCCTCACCATCAGGACATGGCCCGAGCCCATGGTTGCAGACACTGTCAGTCCAAACCTGGGGTCATTGCTTAATCTTGCTGAGCTGCAGTTTTCTCCGGTGTAAAAGGGGAGTAGGGGTAACACCAAGAGGGCACCCTGGGGGCACCATGGTTAAGCACTTGGCTACTAATGGAAAGGTTGGCAGTTCAAATCCACCCAAGCACGTGGCAGGGAAAAGACCTGGAGGTCTGCTTCTGTACATTTATAGCCTCGAAACACCGTCAGGCAGTTCTACTGTCCAATGGAGCCTTTCTGAGCTGGATTCAACCCAACAACAGCAAGGAGTACTGAGTTCCCAATGGGTGCAAATAGATATGCAAGACTAACCAGGATGGCAGCGTGTGCTCTAACCAAAAGGTCATTGGTTCAAATCCACCCAAGAAGTGCCTTCGAATCAAGGTCTGGTCATCTAATTCCCAAAACTCAGCCATTGAAAATCCTGTGGAGGACAATGCTCTAACAGACAGGGCTCAGGAGTCAAACTCAACTCCACACCAGGCTTAGAGACACAGCCTTGGACACGACTCCCCCTCTTGCCCTCCTTCTCCGACGGCCCTCCTGCTGCATCGCTCTCTTGCTCGGCCACTGGGTCTTAGGTCTCCTGTGTGGGATCTCTCCTCTGTGGCACGTTCTTCTGTGGCCTGGGCGGTGCATCACTTTCCCTTAGCTGGTGGGTTGGTTCTCTGGCATGTCTAAGTCTTTTATAAACACTTTGTATAGCTTGATTTCGAGGAAAATCTGATTTCCATGGTCTGCGGATTGGTGTTCTAGGGACTTGGTTTGATTCTGTTCTAGAAATGCTGAGGGAGCCCTCAGGGAGGGGGCAGAGGGTTTAGGGCTGCTTCCTGTTGGATTGTGGAGGGCTTTAGACGTCTAGGATGGGTCTGCAGGCTCTTGACCTCATACAGAGTGCCAGTCATGGAGGCCCAGGGACCTTCAAGGCAGCAGGTGTCAGCTCTGTCCATGACTGGTGCATGTGCTTTCCCGCTGCCCCTGTAAGAGTCTGGGTCTTATCTGGGCCCTGCTGATCCTGTGCTGGCTCCCGCTGCAGCGCGTCTAGTCCTTCCTGTGTAAGTCTGAGCCCGAGGGTGGCCTTCACCGCCAACCGCATCCATCTCACCACTGGCTCTGTGATCCCCTCACCCTGAACTAACCCCTCCTTGGCATAGTGTTCTCTCAGAAGCTCTGGGTCCCTCTAGAAGGGGTGGGACAGGAAAGGTTGCCTGCTTTGTCAGCAGGACCAGCAGGGAGCATCATGGGTGTTGTAGTTTTTATCAGGGGTTCGCAAACCATACCTGGCTCTCTGTCTATTTTTATAAATAAAGTTTTATTGTAACACTGGCACATAGACTCTGTTAGTTAGATCTTCTCCAGAGTTACTTTGGTGATTTAAATCAATCACTTTTAGACAGAAGAGGAGACGTTTGGGCCTGGAAACAAGCAAACACTGCTGGGAAAGACAGAAACAACCTCTAAGGGACTGAGGAAAACCTTTCAGAGGCTGGGAGGAGGGCTTTCCCATAGACTGGGCAGAAGAGCCTTCGCCCACAGCTGGCACCCAGACTTCAGACTCCGAGCCTCCTAAACTGCGAGGAACATCTCTGCTTGTGTCCTTTTTGTCGCAGTAGCACTAGGAAACGAAGACACAGCTAGGAACATTCTGGAAGGAGGTCTCTCCTAAACATTTTCTTTTTCAATTAAATGAACATTAAACCTCCTTGACGTTCAGATTTGCTCTCAACCTATTTGCGCGTTTCCCCCCAAGCAGCAGGATCGATCCAACAGTGTGTTCGCTGAACACTATTCCCCCTCAACTATTCTCTGTTCTTTATGGTTCCCCCTTTATGGTGTCCTACCCCTTACCTAGGGTTTGAAGTACTTACCGTCTTGCTCAGAGTGCAGAATGTCCTGCCCTACAACTGTGTCTTCTCTCCACTACACTTTGCAGTAGAGTTCTATCCCCAGAGCTCCAGGCATTGCTCTTGATGTATAAAAAGCAGGTTTAAGATTTAGAACTCTCTCTTTCTCCCTCAACAAAGCATGTCTTATAAGACGACTGTCTCACTGTGGGCATCAAGCACCGATCTTGGACAGCAACAGCTAAACATTGATTCTTTCTCTTTGTGTTCCTGCTGCGACTACTCTAGTTCATCCAGGGGCATTGGCTATTCAGGTTCAAGGCTGCGGGGTTGGCGTTAATATTTTTCAAAAGTACCATCCCCAAAGTCTATGGCGATTATTCCTGATACGGTGCATGGAAGTTACATAATTTCATGTCAACTTGCCATATAGAACTGTAGGGGTGGAGTCTAGCCTGTCAATTCTTGTGGGTGTGGCCTTCCCCTAAGGAAGGTTCTGGGAACTTCCCCTCTCTCTCTGCTCTCACTTTCCTGTGGCAAGCCACTCTGAGACCTGCCAGACCCCGGGAGATGCAGCCACTGCCACTGGATTCACAAGACTTTGCACCCACCGACCTGTGATTATCCTGCATTCTGCATTATGGCATATGGCTGTGTGAGTCTGAAGAGGGACTTATGGACTAGTATCAGACTTATGGACTTGAGTTGGACAGGGCTGGGGTGTTATCTCAATATATAATTATTTCTTGCTATCAAGCTCTTTCTTACACATGAGTGTCACTGGATTTGTTTCTCTAATCCACCCGGCCTCACACACAGTGCTCAGAACAGAGTGATCCCAACCAAATCCTTTGCCTTGTCCAGCTTATTCCTATTCAGGGTGCACCCCTCTAAACAGAACTGACCCGCACCTTCCCCCCACCCCACCTCCAGCCAGCCTACTTCCTAGGGTTTTCTTGGCTGTAGTCTTTATGGAAACAGACCCCTGGCCTTTCTTTCAAGGAACTGCTGTGCGTTCCAATCACCTCCCTTTAAGTTAGCTGTGGTTGTGAGGTGCCATTGCGTCAGTGTTGCGGAGACCCTCCGCCCAGCAGAACGGAGCAGGCCTGGTCCCTCCCCGTCCTCACAGTCAGTGCTATGTTGGAGCCCATTGTTGCAGCCACGGCGTCCACCCTCGAGGACCCTCTTTGTCGCCGCCCCTCTAGTTCACCAAGCATACGATGCCTTTCTAGGGACTGGCCTCCCCTAAACACATGCCCAAAATGCATGAGATGAAGTCTTGCCATCCTCGCCACCAAGGAGCATGCTGGTTAATGGTTCAGCTTGGTAGTCATGGCTAAACCTATGTGTGCCCCCCTACCTGATCAACAAATAGGCTCTCTTTGGATTATTGCAGAGCGTTGGGAGAGAGCCCCCCATCTGGTAACACAGGAGAGAGCCCCCCATCTGGTAACACAGCTTGAATAGAGGCCCATCCAAATGAAGCAGACTCTTCCGAAGCGCAGTCTTCAGCGACAAGAAATGCCTTGGCCCATAGAATGAAGCGTGACTCTTGAGAGAGCCCTAGGGTAAGGTGACCAGATTTAAAGCGGGACACCATTGACGGGAGGTGGGGAGGGTGGGGGGGTGTCTTGATTAAAAATTTGGTCTACAGAGGAGGTACACTGGTACAGATAGGAACTGAAAATACAGGGAATCCAGGACGGATGAGCCCTATAGGACCAGTGGTGTGAGTGGCAAAACA
>NW_022103901.1:26605974-26621377 GCF_000313985.2 Echinops telfairi
TGCTCATGTGTGCTGCACGGACAGACCTGGACGTCCAAAGCCTCCTTTGAAGCCCGGCACCGTCTGCTGTCATACCATGACCGAAGGTGGGTCTCTTGATGGGGAAGGAGGAATGAAAGGGGTCGAGGTTCCTCACACGGCTGGCGTCTCCAAGAGCAGTCGCTACCAAGGCCAAGAACGAAACAGCTACGAGCCAGCAGCGGGCACAAGCAGCACCACGGTTTTGCTGACACCAGAAACGGAGGGGAAACCACTTGGGATCATTGGTTTCTCAGTAAGAACCAGAGGGCAGGCGCAGGCAGGCAGGAGGGAGGAGGAGGGAGTGGGAGACTGGATTGGAACTGCATTTCAAGGGTGGTTTCTTGTTGAAATGTTAGTGTAGCCCATGATACAGGATCTGCCTGTCCTCACAGACTGGCCCCTTCCAGCTTGTCAAAGGTCACAGGCAGGAGTGGGCATTTTAAAACTGCCTTAAGTAATTTCTCTAATTTCAAGTCTGGCCACCACACCCTCCACCCTTTCCTTTGGAAGTGCTGGAATAAATGGACTTCTCCCTCTCCCACCTGCAGTGGTGTTTACGTCATTATCCAGAGCCCTGGGAAGTCCCTTACAGAACCGGGTTCTGTAAGGTGCTTTGTTATTATTTATTATTCTATTGTGGTTGTTGTTGAGTGCTGTCAAGTTGGTTCTGATTCAGAGAGACCCCGTGTGATGCACTGGGCTAGCCCACAGAGTTTTCTAGAATGTCACTAGCTGCAGACCAACACATCTTTCTCCCGAGGAGCAGCGGGTGTGCTTGAACTGCCAACTCTTTGTTTAGAAGGTGGGGCACGCAATCATCGGACTTCCTTATGTTTTGCACTAACTGTACCTAGGACTATTGTAAGGAAGATCCTAAGAGGGAATTTTAACTGATGGAAAAGAAACCCAGCACATTGCCTCCCGCCATGGACTTCCTCTCTCCCAGAACGCACCCATCCCAGGGCCCCCCTTCCTTCTTTACAAATGACCTTGTGTGCACTAGAAACCCCTGCCTATTCTGTTTCTGTGACCTTACTCCTGCAGAGTGAGTATACAAGCTGTGCCCACCCGACATTCAGGACCCAGATCTTCCGAACGCTAGCTCCTCTGGGTCCCCGGCCGATACAATTTTCCTCTTTAAAATTCTCCAAGAGTGCCACCTGGTCATTCCCCTGTCACGGTTTTGCTGTTACACCATGAAGAAATGATGCAATGAAGCCTCTGACTTCATTAAATCCTAACAATCCCCAAGGGCAAGCATGCTAGTGTCCCCAATTCACGGACCAAGAACCCAAGACTTCGAGAAGACAAACAAATCGGTATGGTCACACACCTGTGGCTGGTGAAGGCCCGTGTGGAGACCAGGCCAGCTTGACTTCAGAAGCCGTTCTCCTCACCACTATTGCTCTTGGTAGTTGGTAGTAAATTGGTACCTAACTCAAGGAAGCCCCGTGCACAATGGGATCCGACCATTCTGGGCCACAAGGCTTTCAAGGTCTGCTTGTTGGAAGGAGATCAGCAAATCTTTCCTCCTAGCCTGACTGAGTCTGGAAACGCCACTGAAGCCTGTCCAGCCCCATGGCTGTGCCTGAGTGCATCGGTCAGAAGCGAAACACGCTCTCTCCCCTTGGAAGGTGAGAGTCCTACAGCTAAACCACCCTTGCTGCCACAAGGCAGGAGGTCTTGGAAGCAATGCTGTTAGAGTCCAGCATTTTCTGACGGCCATGCCCCATAGGTCAGTGGTCTTCCTAAGGCTCTCTGAAAATACTCGAGAATCCTTGTAGGAATTAGGGTATGGGACTGAGGAGGCTACTGGGGTGTGGCTCAGACCTTTTCTGGTTTCAACCAGAGAAGTCTCTCTCTCTCTTTCTTCTTCTTTTTTAATCATTTTACTGGGAGCTCTTCCAAATAGCATAACATTCCATAGTTCAATCACATCCAGCAATAGTATACAATTGCTACCACAATCCGTTTCAAGACATTTTCTTGCTTCTTGAACAACTTGGTATCAGCTCCCCTATATCCCCTCCCTCACTCACCCTACCCCCCAGGAACCCTTATTCATTTTTTCTATAATAGTTTTTGGGTCATATTGTACACAATCCAATATATCCATTTACATCCAATCCTGTTAGTTGATCCCATCGAGTGGGGTTATAGGATCACCAATGCTATCAGCTCCCTACCCCCCCCCCCCCACTTCCCATACCCTCAGGGAACCATTGCGCCTGTTACTGTCTCTGAAGAATTTTCTATCTTGGTTTTCATGTACTGGATGATCTTAAATAGAAAAATGAATGTTTGCAAATATAACATGATTAATGAGGTAAAACAAATAAAAACCATAATCGTAAGGGGAGGAAATATTAAAGAACTAGAGAACAGTTATGTGGTTCGTCAGTACCATGCTGCACCCTGGATTTATCATCCCTTCCATGTGGCCCTTCTGAGAGGGTTTTGGGTCTCCACTACATCCACACCCCTTCACATTGATTTCGTTGCTTGTTTTTGAACTTCTGATATTTCTTTTTTTTTTTTAATGGTTTATTGTGTTTTGGGTGTAGGTTTAAGAGCAGATTGGTTTTCCATTCAACAGCTCATACACATTTTGTGTGATGTCATTCCTTGTCATCCTCACAGTCACAGCACCTGCCCACCTCCTCCCTGGGTTCACATTTCCACTTGCCCGTCTTTTCTGGCCTTTCCTGCCTTCTGGGTTCCAGCCTTGGGCAAATACTGCCCCGTTGATCTCAGGAGGCCGGCTCTTCTGCAGAATTTGGTTCTCCCTCGAGATAACACAGAGAGTGATTCCACCTGTAGGCTCGTCTTTTGTTTGCCTCAACGTGGAGCCAAAGGGCTGAGTTTGGTTCCAGGTCTGAGAAGCCTTACCTTTCAATGCATGTCTTCGGACTGAAAACCTTTGTCTTCATTTACAAGAGCAGCTCTCGCAAAATGGCACAGAGTGGTGATCTTTATGAAACAGAAGTTCATTGCCTTACGATCCTGGATGCTAGGAGTTTGAGTTCCGGGTGTGGGTTGGTAGGGCTATGCTCTTTCTCGCTCAGTTCTAGGGACTGCCTTTTCTGGGCTCTCTCTACTTTTGATGGTCCTGCGTGCTCTGGCTTCTATACAGGCCTCAAGTGCTATCTTCCCCCGTGTGTGATGATCTCTATGGATGCCCTTTACGTTCATGAAACACCATTCACAGGAAGTGGGACCCACCCTATTCCCATGTGACTTCATGGTTCAGTGAGAGCACACACACACACACACACACACACACACACACACACATAACCCAGTGTCCCCAAACAAGGTCACTTCACCAGTGCAAGTAACCCCATGTGCAGGACATCACTAAATCTTTATGGGGAACACACATTCAGCCCATAACAGCCTCGTTTAAAACAAGAAATGCTACACAGGACCAAGATGTCCTTGAGAAAAGAAGTCTTCTGCCTTCATCTCCCAGAGTTCAGTGCGGGTCTTGGAGCACAGTGGGCACTCAACAACCGTTCAACTGTCAAGTGGAAGTGAGAATGCCCAAGGACAATCAGTGTGAGGCAATGGAATCATATGAGGACTCACGAGTCTTGGATCCTGGAAAGGAAGCTGGGGCTTTCAGGACCCATGCAGAGCTGCTGGCTCCCTGTGTGACAGAGGATATTAGGCAAAGACATGTGTACTAGGATGGCAGCCCTTAACTGCTCTTTGTGGCCTGGAGGCAGCTCTAGCTAAATAAGGATGTTTTGTCATGGGGCTGGCTAAGAATATTACAATTAAAACCCCCCCAAACATTTATCAAGAGCTAGCTACCTGTGCATTATCTCATTGAAGCCTCATAATGGCCCCATGGGGTGGACACTGCCATCAAGATCCTCATTTCATAATCTTAGAGAGATGGGCAAGGACATGTGCCTCTAATGAGGGTATCAATCCACCTGTCCAGTTCCGAAGCATCAGTACAGAAGCACTGTGCTCATCGCTTGCCAGGTAAGAGAGCATTTACGCTGGCCCTGCAGAAAGATCGTGTGGCTTAGAGTTCAGGCAATAAGGTTTTAATTGTTGCTGTTGAGTCTCATCTAACAGATTCTGATGCTTGGCGATCCCCTGTGTCACAGAGGAGACATGCCCAGACCCAGAGAGTCACGGCTGGAAGCTCATAAATGCAGGGTGATGGGAGGCAAGGCCCTTACTCCATGGTATTAAAGGGGAAAAGACAGGAGGGAGGAAAGGATGGAAAGGAAAAGATGAAGGGTGGGGAGAGAGAAGAACTGAAATGAAAGGAATAAGGGAAAAGCAAAAAGAAAGAAGGGAAGGAAGGAAGTTAGGAAGGCGGGGAGAGGGCCACAACTCTGGCACTCCTGCGAGCTTCCAAACAAGGGGGCAGAAAGGAGGAGGAGGGTAAAGGAAGAAAAAACAAATAACAATAAGAAGAGCGCGCACAAGAGAGAAGCGAAGAGACAGACGAACTCAAAAGAAGAAGAAAAGGGGAAAAGTACCTCTCTGGGGAGCACACACCACTGCTGCCCCACAGCAGCAAATCAACCAACAAACACAAAGGGAGCGGGAAGAGGAAGGCAAACAGAGGGAAGAGAGGGAAACGAAGAGGCGGAGGGAAGAACTAAGAGAAAAGATTGAAAAGTGCCAGCCGTGGTGTGGGTGGGAGCAGGGGGAGATGGCTGGGCCATCTCTGGTCACTGGGAGTTTGTGTAAGGTGGCGGGGAGCAGGGGGAGATGGGCATGCGCACACCCATGGAGTGAGTGCCAGCCACATCGCTGCTGCTGCTGTGTAGAGCAGTAGTGCGTGCACCGGTACCGTGTGGCTGCATTCATCTTTGTATAGCTTCCTTTCTTCTTAGGTCTTCCCCGTCCTCATTTTTTTTCATCCTCTTCCATTTCCCCTATTTTCCAACATTGTCTCTTCCTCCACCCCCCACCTTTCTTTCTTTTCCCAGCCAGATGGGACAGTGGCCTTATCCACCCAGACTCACACCTGTCTCATCTCTCACCCCAGTCACCACGAGAGCACCAGTATCAAAACAGAATGGGCGGTTTGCCACTTGGGAACATCGTAATAAATGACAAGGGAGTCTCAAAGAAAATTACTATGTGTTCTCACTAAAATAAAAAGGAGAAAGTCATAAAGTTAAGTAAACACTGAAAACCCAAAACGCAATGAAGAGCATGATTAGAAGATCTGTGCACAGAATAAACTCAACACAGAAGAAACAGGGGCAAGAGTGAAAGCATCAACATTAACCCCTCCCAAAACTCAGCCAAATAACAGGAGTAAATTCATATCTCTCAATACCTACACTGCATGCAAGTTAATTAAGTCTACCAGTCGAGAGTCAGAATGGAGCAGGATGAATAAGACAATAAGACCAAAGAAGTCCAAGAGAACAAGACCCATGAATATGCTATATATACAAGACATAACTCAGCAAGGGTGAGAGACTTCATCTCAGGTACTTTTGACACGTTAGCAAGAGACCAGTCCCGGAAACACAGGGAATCCAGGGCGGGTGATTCCTTCAGGACCAGTGGTGTGAGTGGCGATACTAGGAGGGTGAAGGGAGAGTGGGTTGGAAAGAGGGAACCAATTACAAGGATCTATATGTGACCTCCTCCCTGAGGGACGGACAAGAGACAAGTGGGTGAAAGGAGATGTCGGAGAGGGCAAGATATGACAAAATAATAATTCATAAATTATCAAGGGCTCATGAGGAAGGGGAGAGTGGGGAGGGAGGGGAAAAAATGAGGACCTGATGCCGGGGGCTTAAGTGGAGAGCAAATGCTTTGAGAATGACGAGGGCAACAAATGTACAAATGTGCTTTACACCATTGATGTATGTATGGATTGTGATAAGAGTTGTATGAGCCCCTAATAGAACAATTAAAAAAAAAAAAAAGACGAGTCCCTGGGAAAGGACATCATGCCTGGTCAAGTGGGGGAGAGTGGAAGAGAGGAAGACTCTTGATGAGATGGATTGCTAGGATGACACAACAATGGGTTCAAACATAGGAAGGTTAGGATGGTGGGGGACTGGCAGGGTTTAGTTCTTTGGTACATGGACAGTGTCACTGTGGGTTGGAACAGGTTCACTCATGCATAACAACCATGACATCCCATGCTTATGAACAGGCCAGAGGGGGCCTAGGAGAAAATCAAGGTCGATCGACACAACCTAGTCCTCCAAAGCAATGTCCCCTGTTGGTGATGATCAGCTGGATTTTTTAAAGCTGGTAACAATGACCATCTCAAGTCCAACCAATGGTCTCTCACAATCAGGAGCAAAGAAGAATGAAGAAAAGCAGAGACCTAAAGCAACAATCCGTCCAAAGGACTCATGAGCCACATAAACAAAAAGGACCTCATGGACCATGCAGACCTCAGTGACCCTGAGATCGGAAAAACAAGAGGCTGCCCTGCTACCATTTCTGACTGCAAAGAGAAGGACCACGGCAGGAGGTCCCGGATAAAGTGGAAGAAAAATGTGGGAAGTTTTTCAAAATAATTAATAAGGGCAGGCTTACTGACTGTGGCTCTTAGCCTTAGTCCCCCTTCAAGCCTGGAACTGAACTGTGGGCCAGTTTTCAGCCAAACAATAGGCAGGCCTATCTGTTAAACACTCCCAAGAACAAAGGGGCAACATTTGCCCAGTGATAAAGCTGGGAAGACCAGAAGGAGCAGGAAAGATGGACAAATGGAGCTGGTAAGCCCAGGGAGGACGTAGGAAGAGTGTATTATGTGGGGATGGCCATCAAGATCGGGAATCAAACTATATGTGAATTGTTGAATATAAAACCAATTTTCTCTAGAGCCTTTCACCCAAACCATAACAAAAAACGTTTACTTGTGTGTGTTTTCCATCTTATCACCAAGAAAACTGTGGAGCAGTTCTGCGCTGTAGCACATGAAGCAGCCACGAGTTGCAGTGGACTGGAGGGCCATGGGTATGAACAAGAGTCACCTGGAGAGTTTGTTAAAACACAAATTCTGGGTCCCACCCCAGAGATTCTGATCCAGGAGTTCTGGGCAGGGCTTGGCCATCTGCATTCTAATAAATCCCCTGCTGCTGCTGCTGCTGCTGCTGTTCTTCTGAGAGCACCAATTCTTGAGTAGTAATGTTCTGAGCAGTGGCCTTGATGGCTTCCTATAAAAGTCCAAGAGTAAATATATCCAGCTTTGTGGGCAATGTGGTCTCTGTGGCAACTACTCAACTCTGCCTTTGACGCACAAAAGTCTTCACTGAGACAGTATGTGAACAAATTACCATATATACTCGAGTATAAGCCGACCCGAATATCAGCTGAGGCACCTAATTTTACCGCAAAAAACCTGCATTAAAAATGTGCTGAAAAACTAAGTTTGTACACGAGTACATACAGTAGCATGTTCGAATACAACTTTATAAACAAACACAGGTCACCTCCAAAATCTGAAGTCCTGCCCTGGCATGATTGGGCCTGATCAATAACCATTCCGTGTTGAGCAGAAGGATGGAAACTGGATGTTTTGAAGATCGCTCCCCAGAAAACTCCCACCGCCACTAGGACGATATCTGTGTGCTTCCCAGTTTGCAACACTCACAAACATTTTAGACTTGGCTATTCTCTAATGGTTGCTGACTTGCCGGAGGGCTCCACATAGACAGAGCTGGCAGATCTGTTCATTGAAGACCACAGCCCATGTGTATTACAAGATTTATGATTTGTCGTTTTGGACCCTCCCATAAGGCAGCCACACCCTTCAGAATCCATCAGGATTCTTAACTACCAGCAGCAGAAATCCCTGGCTGGCTTGATGAGAAAATGAATGTATTAGTTTTTCCTTTGAGCAAGACGTCACAGAGCCTGCGACTGTCACAGGCCATTGCCCCGCACAATGCTAGCAATGATTCAATAACAAGTCATTCCCAAAATCTTGATTCTGCCAAGTCATTTCTGATGTTCGCCCTGAATATTTGATCGTAGTTGACAGTAAGCAAAACGGGATGAGTTCCACATGTGCACCTGGAAGGTGTCTAACTAAGGCTCAGGAACCTCCCTCCCCTGAAGCCTCGAGGATTCCACAAATATGCTACCAGACACATTAGAAGTTGCTGGCAAAGTTGCTTGCGTATCTGAGTGAACTCCCATCTCTTCTATCCCAGCCAAATCAGTACGATTTGTGCTGTGCTAGAATGGATTGTTTGTCATATTGCGGTGGTGTGGTCATTACATAATCTGTTGTCAATTTGAGACTACTATGAGTGAAGGGGTGGAGTTTAGCCTGTCAATCAGGTGGCAGTTTGATGACCTCATGTAGAGGCTCAAAGGAAATAAATAGCTCTCTGAAGGCGGGGCATGCACTCCCTCCCTGCGAGACATTCCTTCTGACAAGACACATGGAGCTACCCTAGAGCCCTGGAGCTGGATAAGCCATGTGGAGACCCCTGCCAGCGTTGAGATGCTTCCACCACCACTGAATTGACAAGACTTTCCACCCACTGGCCTGTGATTTTCCTGCATTTGGCGTCATTGCATGTGTTGCATGAGTCTGAAGAGGAACTTATAGACTGGTATCAGACATATGGGCTACTATTGGACTTATGGACTTGAACTGGACTGGTCTGGGATGCTTTTTTAATATGTGATTACGCTTTTATATACAACCCTTTCTTATACACACGAGTGTATCTATGACTTTGTTTCTTCAGTCAACCCAGACCAACACAGGTGGCGTGCATACTGCTGTGAGGCTGGAAGCTGTGTCACTAGTATTTCAAATACCAGCAGGGTCACCCATGGGGAAGAGTTTCAGTGGAACTTCCCGACTGAGATTGACAACGAAGGAGGACTTGTCGATCTACTTTTGAAAACCAATCAAATAAGAAAGCCACTGGAAACCTGACACCGTGCCAGAAGATGAGCCCTCAGGTCGGAAGGCACTCAAAGTACGACCAGAGAAGAGCTGCCTCCTCAAAGTAGAGCTGACGCTAATGTGGATGGAGCAAAGATTCCAGGATCTTCCTTGGTTGACGGGGTCCCGTTCAAAATGAGGAGAAAGAACAGGTAAGCTGCAAACAGTCCTTAATAATCAGAACGTCAAATTCCTGAAGAACAAATCGAGGAAAATGGGAAGTTGTCAAAAATGGAGCAGAATACACGAAGATCGATTTCTTAGACATGAGTGAGTTGAAATAAACGAGTACTTCCCGTTCTGAATCAGAATCATAGGGTTTACCATGCTGAGTGACACTTGGAAGAGGACTAACCTCACACTGATGGTCAAGAAGAACATTTTGGGCCCTATCCTGAAGTACAACAAGGTCAGTAATAGAACAATATCACTATGCTTACAGGGAAGATCAGCTAAGACCTCTATTATTCATTTTTACACATCAAGCACTAGTGCCAAGGGTGAAGAAATTGTAAATTTTAACTAACTTTTGTAGCCTGAAATTAATCAAACATGTAATTAGGGTGAATTGATAATTGCTGGTGATTGGAAGACAGACGTTAGAAGCAAAGAAGAATTGGTAGTTGGGAAAGATGGTTAGTAATAGACATGATGCCAGAGGTTGCATGATAGACTTTGCAATACTAATGATTTATTGACTACAAATAGCGTTTTTCAACAGTAGAGACTACGTTTGCAAACACGAGCCTCGCCAGATAAAATCAAATCAACTATAACCGTGGAAAGAGATGGAGATGAAGGAGAAACTCAATATTATCAGCCAGGGCAGTGGTTCTCAATCTTCCTAATGCCACGACCCTCTAATACAGTTCCTCATGTTGTGGTGACCCCCCCCCCACAACCATAAAATTATTTTCGTTGCTACTTCATAACTGTAATTTTGCTACTGTGATGAATTGGGCAAACCCTGTGAAAGGGTTGTTCGACCCCCAAAGGGGTCGCGACCCACATGTTGAGAACCACTGAATCAGGGGCTGACTGTGGAACACATATGTATTGCTCCTATGCAAGTTCAAGTTGAAGCTAAAGAAACTTATAACAAGTCTTTGTGAGATAAATTATGACCTTGAGTAATTTCCAGCTGAATTTTGGGACCATCGGAAGAATGGGTTTGATGCACTGAACACCAGTCACTGAAGACCAGACATGTTATGAGTTGACACTACGAACATCATACCTGAGGAAAGTACAAGGTCATTGACAGAAGAGAAATAAAAGGATGACGTGGATGTCAGAAGAAACTTGCTCTTGAATGTAGTGTAGCAAGAGCAACAGGAAGAAACAATCATGAAAAAGAGCTCAACAGAATATTTCGCAGGGAAGCTCAAGAAAGCAGAGCAGTATAATGGAATGTGCAAAGAACTGGAGCTAGACAATCAGAAAGGAAGAGCACCCTAAACATTTCTCAAGCTGAAAGAACTGAAGAAAAAATTCAAATCCTCAAGCTGCAATATTGAATTATAGACAAAACACAGGAAGTATAAAAAAAGATGGAGGGAATCCATAGTCATGGAACCCAAGAGCATTGCTTGATGTTCAACCATTTCAGAAAGTAGCATATGTTTGAGAACCGATTCGAGTCTGAGCACAGCGTGACTGGATTTTCTACTCTTATCAGGTTCGATATCAGTGGGGATCAAGGTTCTCTTCCAAGTTTACTGCTTAGAGAAAAAAAAGACCCAATGCTGTGGAAAGAATAAGTCAAAGGTGTATTGAAGGTACTGGCACAAATCTGACCAAATATCCATTGAAAAATTCCAACAGATGCAGCCAAGAAATTTGGAAGTCATTTCCTGGCTGGAAGAGATCCATATGACTCCGAAGAAGATAGAGATTCTTGAATCATTAATATCAAATGCAAGTAAAGTTTTCTGAAGGTAATTTTAAAAAGGTAACAGCAGTGAGTAGATAGGAAGCTGCCAGAAATTCAGTCTGGATTCAGGAGATGTGGAAGGAGGGAGGTATATATCATTGCTGATGTCAGATGAAGCTTGGCTGAAATAGAATATTAAAACAATGTTTGCTTGTGTTTTATTGACTATGAAAAGGCATTTAACTGAATGGATTATAACAAATCATGGCTTATATGGAGAAGAACAGGAGTTCCAGAACACTCAATTGTGTACACAAAACAAGAGGAACCTGTACCCAGAACAAGAGGTAACACCTGTGTGTCAGTCTGGGTAGACTAGAGAAACAAATCCATGGACACACATGTGTATAAGAAAGAGATTCCTATACAAGAGCAATTGAGCATTGAGAAAACATCCCAGCCCAGTCCAGATCAAGTCCAAAAGACCAAGTCCAATCTATAAAGTCCTCTTCAGACTCACGAAACACATGCAATGACGCCGAGTGTAAAAGATCACAGGCCAGTGGGTCTTTGGATCCAGTCTCAGCGCTAGCAGGGGTCTCTGCATCAGGGTGGGTCCATGTGTCTTGTCAGCTGCTATGTCTCCCAGGGTGTGAGCGGAGAGAGAAAGAAGTGTCTCCCGCCTCCAAGGAGGAAGTACTGGAATTCCCAGAATCCTTAGGGAAAGGCTATGCTCAGACAGAAGCCTCATTGGCTATGATCTGATTGACAGGCTAGATTCCACCCCTACACTCTTAATCATCAAATTGACCAACGATTATATGTCTACCACACCTTGTCTCACATACTTAGACATGGTAGTAGAGGATACCATACATGGTGAGGCTATCATGCTTGGGGAAGTTGAGGGTCAGTGAAAAAGACAAAGACACCCAACAAGCTAGATTTGACACAGCGGCTGCAATAATGGCCGCAAACATGGCAAGGTTTGTGAGGATGGCACGAGGCGGCCATGCTGCATTCTGTTGTACACAGGGTTGCTATGAAGTGGAATCTACAAAGGGATTTGAAAATGCATGGGAGGATCCCATTATCTGTACACTTCACTTTCCCCCACAAACTTTTTGCAGTCCTCTGGTACGCAATGGCACCAACAGCCACAGAATGGATAGGTTCCAGACATATATGCCAAGTGCCTTGTAACAGGCAGGTTCCAGCTAGCCACGTCATCATGTCTAGAACAAGAAGCATAGGTCTGAGTTCTAATGGAGGGGCAATTCAAGTTCTGTGGTGCCAGAAAATCCTTATGTCTAGCACGAGGGGTTTTGTCAAATTTGATTAATTGTCGGACTTAGAAGGATCCATGGTGGTGCAGTGGGCTGAGCAATAGACTGGTAACCTCAAATTCTGTGGTTCAAACCCACCAACCTTTCTATGAGAGGAAAGAGGAGGTTAGTCTGGGTAGACTAGAGAAACAAAATTTATAGACACTCATGTGTATAAGAAAGAGCTCTATATACAAGCAATTAAATATTGAGAAAACATCCCAGCCCAATCCAGATCAAGTCCATAAGTCTGATATTAAGCCATATGTCTGATACCAATCTATAATGTCCTCTTCAGACTCACAAAACACATGCAATGACACTGAATGCAGGAAACTCACCGGCCAGTGGGTGAGGAGTCTCGTGGATCCAGTGGCATTGTAAGCATCTCAGTGCTGACAGGGGTCGCCATAGCTCCATGTATCTTGTCAGCTGCAATGTCTCCCAGGGAGTGAGCTTGTGTCCTGCCTCCAGTGAGCGACCCTGATTCCCCAAAAATAAGACAGTGTCTTATATTAATTTTTGCTCCCAAAGATGTGCTAGGTCTTATTTTCAGAGGATGTCTTATTTTTCCATGAAGAAGAATATGGTACCCATTTATTGTTTTATTAAAAGATATCTTGCACTTCCTGTCTGCTCCAGCTGCGCTGCGGCCAACAGTGAGCTGCGCAGTGGCACCCGCCACTATGGTCCAGAGTCCAGAGTTACGGCAGCTTCGGGGGGCCTGATTTTTGGGGGGATGCCTTATATTTCAACGAGAAGCAAAACTGTAAGTACGTCTTATTTTCAGGGGATGTCTTACTTTCTGGGAAACAGGGTATGTATCTCCTTAGCACCTCCAAATGAGGTCATCAAGCTCTGACCTGATTGACAAGCTAAACTCCACCCCTTCACTCCTAAGTTTCAAATTGACAACAGATTATTAACTACCGTAGGAGGCTATCTGCTCCTATAAAGATTTGCAATTTAGGAAACCATGAGGAGCAGGTCTACTCTGTTCTATATGGTTGCTATGAGTCAGAATAGATCTAATGAGACTGGATTATTGACTTTAGATCATGGTGGCCTGTGGTAGTGTCGTCCAAAATATCCCCAAATGTGTCTCCCAAACAAGTGGTAGGGCCTGTTCTCGTGAAAACCAAACAACCAAGCCAGTTGCCATCAGGTTGACTCCAATTCAGATTCATAGTGCTGATTCGGGGGAAGTAGTTGTCTGTCGTTCTTTCGAGAGACCCTGTGCAATCTTGAACATCTAACCTTTTGATGATCACTCAGTGTGTTCACCATTTGCTCCACAAAGGCACTCCTATTCTCATAAAGGAACTGATACATTGCCCTCTCTGGGCTAGCTTCATTCTAGTTATGTCTACCTACATCACACACACACACACACACACACACACACACACACACACACACACACACACACACACACACAATCAATTTAGACTCATAGCTAGCCCAGGTGTTACAGAGCGTAACTATTCTAGAAATTGTTCTTGGTTGTGATGGTTCAAAAGGAGATTGCCCACTCTTTCCTCCGCAGAGCCACGGAGCAGCTTTGAACCATCAACCTGTAGGTTAGCCCTCAAAACCCAAAACCAAGTGCACTGCCATCAAGTCGATTACAATTCATTTCGACCCTATATGACAGACTAGAACTGCCTCTGTGGGGGCTGAGACTGTAACTCTGTAACAGAGCAGAACTGGCCGGTGCATTCAAACTGCTGACCCTGGGGTGATCAGCCAAATGTGCAACCCCCTACATCACCAGGGCTCTTTAGCAATTGATCTCAAACTACTTGCATCACCCAGACTCCTTTGCTCACACACTCAGGGGCATTGCTGAAACTACACTGCAGCATGATGCTGATGGAGATTCCATGTGGTCACCATGGTCCTACTGTGGACACTGGGCATGGGAGGCCATCACAGGAACCTTGGGGAGCCAAGCATTCCTGCTGCCTCTCTGCAGAGTGGATTCCTTTGACTATTCGTTTCCAGCTCAAAGACGCACAAGGATGCCACCGATTGGTGGAGCCTTCGTCTCACGCCTGTGATCTCGCTGCACAGGCTGCTGGGCAAGAAAGTGTCCAGCTTCTGCCTTGTGGAGGAATGGGCTTCTAACGAACGCAGAGGCAGCTCAAAACAACGGAGCCGCGTGCCACAGAAGAGCTCTAAGATGCCCACGACACCTCCTAAAACAGCTGCTGGGAACTGATTCAAGGCATCTATGGCCCAATCCAGTGCTTCTTCTGTTTTTTTTCCATCTCAGATTAACTTCAAGTTTCTATGCATCCACTCTGCTTTCTGAAGCCATCAGCACACAAGTCACATCATTAACGCACCCTTTGCCTGCCAAACCTCTGGGAAGAGCTGGTTTCTCTAAAGAAGGGACCTAAGCTAATAGTCATGCAGAACTTGCTTTCTTCTTCCCTTGAGAGTAGAGTGCCTTCAAGATTTTGCTTCTTTTGGTTGTGGTGAAGACATCAGCATACAGCGACTCAAAACCGGTTCTCTCACCGAATTCAGTGGCATTGATTACATTCTTGCAGCTGTGCAACTGTCTTTGCTATCTTGCTCACCTGAAGCACTTTCTCCGTCTCCCCTCCCGCCAGTCTGTGGGCTACACTGTGAGCTGCTACCTGAAAGGTCAGTAATGCACATCCCACCAGTGGGAGACAGATGAGGGATTCTGTTCCCCTAAAGCAGCAGTTCGTGACCCTGTTGGGGGTTGAATGACCCTTTCACAGGGGTCGCCTAGACCATCAGAAAACACATATTTCCAATGGTCTTAGGAACCGAGACACCGCTCCTCTATCCGTCTCCAGGCGGGTCCGTTCACATGCAGATGCATCCACCTACAAGTACCTGGTGTGAAGACTTACCCATGCTACACCATGCTTCAAGACAAAATTTTGTTTATTGGTAATTAGAAATATCTCACAATATATAATTACATATTGTTTTGTGATTCATCACTATGCTTTCATTATGTTCAATTTGTAACAATGAAAATACATCCTGCCTATCAGATATTTACACGATGATTCATAACAGTAGCAAAATGACAGTGATGAAGTAGCAACGAAAACAATTTTTTGGTTGGGGCCCCCCACACCATGAGGAACTGTATAAAGAGTCATGGCATTAGGAGGTTGAGAACCACTGCCCTAAAGATTCAGTCTCAGAAACCCAGCGGGGCAGCTCCACACTGTTCTATGGGTTCTGTATGAGTCAGAAGCAACTTGCTGGCAGTCGACTTATATACTAGCT
>NW_022103901.1:26621875-26627782 GCF_000313985.2 Echinops telfairi
CCCGGGACTCCGTCCCTCCTGATGTCTGCTTAATCGTCCCTTGTGTTTCTAGACCGCCTTTCGTGTATGGGATCATCGATTGATGGACACTCCCTTGGCTTTTGGGGGCAGGGACCCAGTGAACACTGGTATCCGAAGACTTCTTTCTCTCATGGCTTCGAGTCTTTGGGGCCATATGGTAGTTCTGTGTCCAACTTTGTGAGCAACTGCCAGACTATTTCTCACAGTGACTGCATGAGCCTTCTGCTTTTAAAAACGCATGGCAGGAAACGTTAAAAAACACAACAACAACAACAAAGCCAAGAGAAGAAAACAGAAAAAATATGACACAAACAATTCATATCACAACACAAGGTTAAAGTCGGCCCATCTAAGAATCAAATATGTTTCATTTGAAGCAAGTCAGCTTCCTGATTCTCCAGAAATATGGGATTCTCTTCCTGGCCATCCTGGGGGGATTGACCGGATCTGCCAGGGTTGGCTGGCATAAGGATGACGTAGTGGGGTGTGGAGGTAGAGCAACCGATCAAACAGCTTCCACATGTCCCAGTAGGCCTGGCTCAAATATGGTTAATGCAGCACCAACCTACACGGGATCGGAGCTCAGAATCCCAGCATTTAGTGGAATACTAACAGAACCATGGAAAAGAAAGGATACTTGGTTTGAGTTAAGGGCTGCATCGCATCCCGTGTCCAACCCAAATAAGTTTTGTGATGACTAGAGAGAGGGAGATTTCCAAAGGGAAGTTGGGGGTGTTGCCTCAAATATATTCTCTGACTCTTACTTAAACACTGGCAGCTTTTCGGAGGCTATAAATAAAATCGGGGCCCAGCCAGTACTTGCTTTGTGGTATACGAAAATTAACTGAGTCCACAGGGTCTATAATCACCGCCCAAAGCCCCAACTGCGGGCTCTCCCTCCACACGACAAACACAACAGTTAATTAGACTGCAACACCCAAAGGGAAGTGTACTTACACCGCCAATCGCAGGGTGGCACGCAGCGCGTCACCATGACAACCGACATTTACAACTCTTCCATCTTAATATACCAAAGGCTGAGGACAATTTCGCAAGGAGAAGACAGGAGGCTGAATTCTCTTTTCCTGTCTCCTCCTTGTCAGTCATCTGCCAGGATGGGGGCTCCATTCCTGTGTGGAATTGGAACCTTGCAGAAGTATGGGACCCCTGACCACGCTATGCCGTGGTTACGGATAAGATGACTCGCCAAAGAGTGACAGTTCGAGCCCACTCAGGAAACAGGCCCAGCAAACTAAACAGTGGCAGCCACGAAAAACCAATGAAGTAGTTCTTCTCTGCGCCATGGAATCGCCAGGAGTCAGAATTCACTTGACGGACAACCAACAAAAACAAGACACTGCCTTTGAATCACTTCCAGCTCTTAGCGCCCCCGTAGGACCAAGTAGAACTTTCCTTTGGGGGTTTGGGAGACTTGAAATAAGATAGGCGAGCAGAGAACTCCACCGCAGGTGATGGATGAACCGCGAAGCTTTGCTCTCAATTCCAGATCAACTCTCTGTTCTTGTAAAGATCCTTCCTTCCCTCCTTCCTTGATATTGTCCTTCCTTCATAACTCCCTCCCTCCACCCCCCAACCCCCACCCTCTCTTTCCTCTCTACTGCTTTGTTGGGTGCTTGCTCTGGGCCATGCACTCCATAGGCAGCGTCACATCGAATTGACGGCAGTGAGTCATTTATAGTGGATGTATTATCTAAGTATTCGCATTCTTATTTCACTGATGTGGTTCAGACCTGGGTCTGAACCTCAGTCATGCCTCACATCTAGGGCCCTGGTCCCCTCAGAATGACGACAACTTACTCTCCATGGGCAGAAATAAACAATTCGGTCTCCTCGTCATTGCCATCACCACCTTGCCAGCTACTGCTGCAGAGCAAACGCTCACAAAATCCCAATGGCGGAAAACACAAAGCATCAATTTCACTAAAGGATGGGGTAGCTCTGCCCCTTGGGTATTTATTGGGGAGGGGGGCCAGTTTCAGGAGGAGGAGGAGGAGGCACTGAGGAAGCTCTCCTCATGGTGACAGCAGAGGCAGAAGAGGATGTGTCCAACCCCACATGCTCTTTTCAAATCTCTTCTGGTGACAGCTGCCAACATCCCATTGACCAACATAAGTCACATGGCTGATCCCAAAGTCAAGGAGCAGGGAAACATATCTCCTCTTCCCCCACCCTCGGAGAAACTGTGAAGTTTGGTGGCAAGGAGGGCACAGAGGTGGGTCTGTGGGGGAAAGGGCCCCCAACAAATCATCACGGGTCTGTAGGCGCATTGCACAGTGATAATAAGTAAAGATGATAGTAAAGTTATAGAGAGCATGAGAGATAGAAGAGAGATTAAAATAATGGAGTCAGACACATTTCATGGTATAGCGTGCTCACCTCAGTCTCACTTGGTGGTCCACATGGAGAGAGAGAGAGAGAGAGAGAGAGAGAGAGAGAGAGAGAGAGAGAGAGAGAGAGAGAGAGAGAGAGAGAGAGAGAGAGAGAGAGAGAGAATTATTGCTAACCAAGGTTTTTATATTCTCTGGGGATGTGCAAGCCCCCTAATTACAGGTATTTCACAGGAAGGGGTTGCACTGTAGGTTATACAGCAATGAGAGGGGGACAATCTAGGGATATACACGCAATAGGAAGGGGAGGGATTGGGGGTACACATGTGACAAGGGCGGATCCTAGATTCAGGATGGCAGCCTAACTTTGGATGTCACTGAGTAGGTTTGACCTGCTCTCTGGATCTCCATAGAAACCATTATCAGTGGAGTGTAAACCCCACCTACAGGGACCAGGCTAATGGTCTAAAGCCTTTAGTGAGAAGTAGCCCATTGCTCTTAACATCAGGGAGTGGGCCCTTCTTGTGGTGGGACCAGACAGTAGTCTGGCAGCTGACTGCCTTCAGGGAGGTAACTTGACAATCATTTACCATTAGCTGCAAGCAGTGTCTAAGTCTAACATCTATTTGGGGGAGGCGACTTGGGAGAAATCTTTCTGTTTCCCAGAGGATGAGGAATTGGACATGTTTGGACATGTTCTACGCAGACACACATGAGTAGGAAACTACTGTGAGGGTCTTAATTTGTTTGTTTGTACTGAGCATGCATATGACCTTCATCACCTTCCGGGACAGAGATGCTCTGAGTCCTTTGTTGGCAGTTGGAAATAGAGAGAGGGGCGAGGGCATCCTCCTAACTTCTGTGAGCCTTTAAAACAGGGATCATAGTACTTTGTGATCAATCACTTCCAGGGTTCCATATCTGCAAAGTGCTTCGCAAGTTCCTAGCACGCAGGACTCAATAGCTAGCAAGAGTTACTACTGTTGCTACCTTCCACTGCTTGTTCCCCATATGCACCTTGCTGACAAAATTTGATAACATTTAAGACATTCAGAATCGTGCATGGGAGAAAAATCATGTATTTTATTTCCACTAACGCCTGTTTTAAGTAGTCCTAGTGGCTCAATAAGTTAGGCATTGGGCTTCCAACCACAAAGTCAGTGGTTCGAACCCACCAGTCACTCCATGGGAGAAAGGTGAAGCTGTCTGCCTCAGTATAGATGTGCTGTATCACAGACCCTACGTTGGTCACTATGTAGGAATCAACTTAATGGCAATGAATGTGGTTTTTTGCTTGACATCACTTTGCTATCAGTAGCTAAGAGAAAGTACACACACACAATGGGGTGTCAAACAGCTTCTGGAAAAATTCCATTATCTTTTAATTCCACTTTTCCATGAACTGTGTATGTTTACCTATCTTTACAGTTAAATGCTGAAGTCACACACTAGGGTACTTGCAACCAGCTTTTATACCTGTGACGTTGACATTGAAAAAGGAGGACTGAAGTGTTGATGCATTTGCACTGTGGTGCTGGAAAAGAATATCGAAAGTACCACGGACTGCCAAAAAGAACAAGCAGCGCTGTCTTGGGAGGACTGTAGCCAGAAGTGTCCTTAGAAGCAAGGAGGGTGAGCCTGTCTCCCATACTTTGGGCATGTTATCAGGAGGAGCCGGTCCCTGAGAGAGGCCATAATGTTCAGTAAAGTAGAAGGGCAGGGAAAGTTAGGAAGACCCTCAACGAGATGGATTGACACGGTGACTGCAAACACGGGGCTGAAACATCACAGTTTTTGTTTTGTTTTGTTTTTTAAATCCTTTTATTAGGGGCTCATACAACTCTTATCACAATCCATACATCCATCCATTGTGTAAAGCACATTTGTACATTCATTGCCCTCATCATTCTCAAACATTTGCTCTCGACTTAAGGCCCTGGCATCATCATCACAGTTTGAAGGATGGTGCCAGCCCGGTCAATGGTTGGATCTGCTGTACTTGGTACCTAACATCAACAGCAGCCCGACACCCAAAAACCCAAACCGGTGGCTGCTGCCTTGACTCCCGCTCTTGTTGCCTCATGGGTGATGGAATAGAGCTGTGCTCCGTAGGCTTTTCCTAGCTTGTCTACGCTTCCAGAATCTTCACAGAGAAGGAGCCGAGTGGCTTGCTTCTATTTCTCAACCCAAAGCCCACTGCCATTGGGTCAATACTGACGCATAGTAACCCTACCCTAGAGGACCGAGCAGATGAATTGGTGGATTTGAACTACTGATCTCGCCATTCACAATCCAACAGGTAGCCCACAGCTCCGGGATCAGACAAGTGCTCACTCCAAGAGTCTGAAGCCGTGGGTTGTCCTCGTTGGCAGAGGGAGGGTGGGGCCCCCTCTGAAGCGGCGGCAGATGAAGAGGCCAACTTGTCTCTGTGCCCGATGACACCACGTGAGCATTTGGTTTCTCAAATGCAATGTGAAAAGTGCTAATGGGATTGGCCTTTTGCGATGAATACTAATAAGATATGAACACAAATGCTAGTACGCAATGTGGAATTGCTAACAAAGGAGAAAATTTGCGAATAAAATCCAATGCTCCCTAGCTATCTCAGGCTGGCCAGGGGCTTCCCCCGGCTGTCAACGAGCAAGTCTGCTGGGGAGAAATCTGAGCATGTGGGTTGCTTGGTGTTGGGGGGATTCCAATCACCTCCCTCCAGCATTACTCATAAGGGTGGGAATTTGAGGTCTGGCTTAAGAGCGTGTAGTCACGCACACACACACTCACACACTCACTCACTCACTGACATGCAGGCACACTGGAACACACAGGGACACCTAGCTTGGAGGGTTCCACAGGAATCTGGACCATGTCCTTTCTTTCCGCTTTGGTAACCAGCCTTTAAAATTCCCAAAGCTCTGTCACATCGGTTGTGTTATTTGGCCTGATTACACCTTGTGAGACTGATCGGGGAGATGCTATCTTCAATCAGTCAACTGGAAAAGCAGACACACAGAAGAAGTAACTTGTGTGGTGTCCCAGAAATAGCAGAGCTGGGTCTGCCTCTCCATTCACCCATGGGTCCAAACTCTCCCATCCCCTTTCCCTCCATCTCTCCTTCCTCTCCCTCCTCCCTTGTCTTCCTCTGCCTCCACTTCCTCCATCCTGTTCCCATCTCACTTACCTTTATTTATCACCACTGCCCTCTGTCTAATCCAGGCATCCTCAAACTACGGCCCACGGGCCACATGTGGCCCGCCAAGGTCATTTATCTGGCCTGCTGGGTGTTTTTGCGCCCCTCCCTTTTTTTTTACTTCAAAATAAGATATGTGCAGTGTGCATAGGAATTTGTTCATCGTTTTTTTAAAAAACTATAGTCCAGCCCCCTAACGGGTCTGAGGGACAGTGAACTGGTCCCCTGTTTAAAAAGGTTGAGGAACCCTGAAGTCTCTGGCCTGCTGGGTGTTTTTGCGCCCCTCCCTTTTTTTTTACTTCAAAATAAGATATGTGCAGTGTGCGTAGGAATTTGTTCATCGTTTTTTTA
>NW_022103901.1:26627882-26649920 GCF_000313985.2 Echinops telfairi
ACCCCTTTGAGGGTTAAATGAGCGACCCTTTCACAGGGGTCACCCGATTCATAACAGTAGCAACATGACAGTGATGAAGTAGCAACAAAAAAATATCTTATGGTGGGGGGGCATGGTCCCAACAACACGAGGAACTGTATGAAAGGGTCACGGCATGAAGAAGGTTGAGAACCCCAGCTCTACACCTTCTCCCTGGAAGGAGCTCCAGTGACATAGCGATTAAGCAGTGGGCTGCTAACTGCAAAGTTAGCAGTTTGAAACCACTATCCGATCCCTGATAGAAGGACGAGGCTTCCTACTCCCACAAAGAGTGATCTCCTCAGAAACCCACAGAGGCCGTTCTACTCCACGGTGGAGGGAAGCTAGGAGTCAGAATCTACTCGGGGCAGGGAGCGACACGACCTTCATTTCCTTGTTCGTTTGCACGTTCCTTCCCTCCAAGCTGCCCTGTCTCGTTCTTCTTCCTTCCCTCCTCTGTCTTCTCCCCTCCCAAGCCCTTGTCCTTGTTCCTCTTCAAAGCAGCCACAGCAAACCGTTCCCCTGAAGGTGAACTTTGGGTTGGGAGGACCTCATTGTTGGAGGAAACGTTTCTCTGCCTGTCCGCCACCTGGGTCGATGCACTTCTGGAGGTCATATTTCTATCTCTCTAGCTCTTCCCTAGGAGACCTGGCGACTTAGGAGGTTAAGTGTTGGGCTGCTAACCACAAGGTCGGCAGTTCAAAACCACCATCTGCTCTGTGGGAAAAGATGAGGCTTTTTCAACAAAGCCCTCACAGAAGGGTCTCAGGGAGGAGACGAGTCAGTCAGGGTGCGGTGTAGCAACGATGAAAACTACAACTTTCCTCTAGTTCCTATATGCTTCCTCCCACCCCACTATCATGATCCCAATTCTACCTTACAAATATGGCTAGACGAGAGGATGTACACTGGTACAGCTAGGAACTGGCAACACAGGGAATCCAGGGCGGATGATCCCTTCAGGACCAGTGGTGTGAATGGCGATCCTGGGAGGGTAGAGGGAGGGTGGGTTGGAAAGAGGGAACCGATTACAAGGATCTACATGTGACCTCCTCCCTGGGGGATGGACAACAGAAAAGTGGGTGAAAGGAGACGTCGGACAGGGCAAGATAGGACAAACTAATAATTTATAAATTATCAAGTGTTCATGAGGGATAGGGGGGGTGGGGATGAGGACCTGATGCCAAGGGCTTAGGTGGAGAGCAAATGTTTTGAGAATGATGAGGGCAATGAATGTACAAATGTGCTTTACACAATTGATGTGTGTATGGATTGTGTTAACAGTTGTATGAGCCCCTAATAAAACGATTTAAAAAAAAGATGAGGCTTTTTACTCCTGTAAACACAGCTAGCAGTCTCAGACCCACGCAGGCAGGTCTGCTCTGTCCTCAGTCATCGCAGGAGTTGTGAGTCAACTTGATGGCAGTGAATCTTTGTTGTTTTTATCTCTTCCCTGAAGAATCCCGCCCTCTGATGCAGACTGCGTCCAAATGGTAACTTTGGTATATTGACGGGCTCAAAGCATGATCCTTTTAAAATGTTCTTTGGGTTTGGGGGTGGGGGAGGGGGAAGAAGTCTAAAGGGGGCAAGATCAGAGAAGTAAGATGGATGAGGGTTTCCAGTAAAACTCAGATACGACAGACCTTGCCACCCCCAAAGAATGGGCAGGTGCAGGCGAGTGATGAAGAACTTCTTTAGTGTAATTCTTCCTGGCCTTTACGTCACTAATTTAGTTTTCAGTTTTCTTTAAACGTCTTCATCATCAGCCCTTGTGGGGGTGGGGAATCAATCAAGATCACCCTTTTGAAGCCCCGCAGAGCGGCTACCATGACTTTCTGAGCTGACCTCTCTGCCTTGGATTTGACTGACTCAGCTGATCCTTTTGGAAGCGGTTGCTTTGCCGGGACATTCTAACATAACGAAGACAAGCACATTACTGCAAGAGAACTGGTCTGTAGTCATCCGCTCACGGCCAAGGCATGTTTACAACACTGGGGTTGGACGGAATCCCTTGCGTTTATGACCTGGGACCCTAGTAGCTCTGCTTGTTGAGTTACCCTTGCATAATAGCCGCTCTACAGAAGTGTTTATCTGTAGGGAGGCAGGATTATTAATTAGGAGTATTAATTATCTAGTGTTGCTATAACCGAAATACCTCCCGCGGATGGTCTTAGCAAACCAACAAATGTGTTTTCACGCCATTTAGGAGGCGGGCGTCTGAATTTGGAGCATTTGCCCTCAGGGAAGACTTGCTTTCTCTAGTGACTCTGGGAGCAGCTCCTAGCTCTCATAGCTTCTGCTTCCTCGTTCCCTGACGCCCCATGCGCCTTGGCATCTTCCCCCATCTGCTCCTTTTATGTTTTCTAAGGGATCGATTCAAGACCCACCCTCCACTAATCCTGCCTCAGAACGTAACAAAGGCAACCCCTTCCCAAAGGGCGTTTAACGATGGACAAAGAACTTCGGATTTAGAAAACCTGTTTTAGGGAGGATACAATTCAGTCCATTAACAGAAGGAATTGGAAAAATGGAGAGTAGTTTATGAGTGACATTTGTCTTCCTCGAAATTGTCTTTAATAATGTTTCGTTCGATTTTCTATGGTTCTCAACCCTGCCAGTACCCATGCCCTCTTGTTAACTAAATATTTTATGATATCGCCTTTGCTATCATAAAATGAAATTCACGGAGTATATAGCTCCATGTACACACTTGCAAAAACGATTCATATGTGCTCTAAAGAAAAATGAAGGAAATGTAACTTATAACAAAGAATCTGTATCTCCTTATACAAAAACTGGCCGGCGACAAGAGAGGGCATCGCAAAGCAGGTAGATTGATGCTTGCCGTTCAGCAGGCGATCATCCCCTGGAGGGGTGACCTGGACAGTTGGACATGATTGGCAGCTTGATACTGCAAGCAGCCCCGCCCCCGAGACGGGGTGTTGTGCAGCAAACAAGGGCAACTGCGAGTCAAGTTCGGAAGGAAGCCCAGTGAGATTTACAAATTTTGTTCCAGACCCCTCTGTTTTTGTGTAATTTCCCCCAATGGAAACAGAACTTGATGTGCTTCGAAGACACACAGGGCTTGTAAGTAGATTTGTTTCATCTTTCATCGATGTAAAGTATCCAGCGGGACCTTAGAAAGTCAACCAGGAAATGAAGTCTTGATGCCACCACATGGGTGACCCTTGAGAACATCGTGCTCCGGGAAAAGTGTCCTTCATAAGAGGACAAAGAAATATGGCCTCAAAGAGATGAAGTCAGCACAGAGCATTAACTCCACAAGAGTCGTAGAATTCGGAGCCCTCTTGGGCAGTAGTGAAGCATTGGTCAAAAGGACAGGGATTGGACCCAGCGTTGTTAGGTAGCTAAGAGACAGGGACGGGGGGGTTGTCTGTCCCGTGCCTGCACAGGCCCCCTACAGGAGGTTGGGAAGGGAATCAGGCGAGCATTAGCCACCTATGAAGACCTTAACTGGGCGTGCTCAAATGCAGGCCTCAAGCCAGGTGGGCATTATACCTGGGCTGGCCAAACTCAACCCAGGTGGGTTGGATTCAGCCAATGGGGTCAACCAATACCTTCAACTACGCCTCCCGAGCCAGAGGTTTGAAATACCCCAGCAGGGGAAGGGCTGGTCTCTTCAATTCCCGCTCCGAGAGGATTTTCTCTTTTCCTTTTACCCTGCTTCTGAGCCCGCTCGGCCGTGCAGTGGTCTCTGCGGCCTCAGTTCACCACGTGTGGGGCGCAGTCCCACGTGGTTGCCGGGGTTCAGTTGTGGGCTCCTCGCTGCTTGGCACGCTTCCCTGAAATAGCGTGTCCTCGAGACTGTGAAACTCGAAACTTCCCCCGCCCTTCCGAAAAACCCACTTGGATTACAAACCAGACTTCGCTGTGAATTCTTTCTTGTGAGAAGCCAAGAACGTAGGCATTCCCGACTTGAGAAACCCGCACAGCCTCGGGAGAAAGATGCGGCAGTGCGCGCCCACCATGATTACAGCCTTGGACACCCCGCGAAGCAGGTCGTCTCTCCTACAGTCACTGTGAGTTGAAATCTACGAGCTGGCATTGGGTGAGGGTCGTAGGGAGAGGAGGGGGGCTGGGGAGCGGGGGGGTGGGGTGGGGGGTGGCGTTGCAGAAATCCTCTCCGACATGCCAGTGACCAGGAGTTGTTTTGAAGGCTTGAGTTTTAGGTTAATAGGAACATCATATATATATATATTTTTAAATCCTGATCATGGTGCACAACATGAAAAGAGTAATGTTGATTGAATGGTACATGTGAATACCTTATTGGCAAATATTGTGGTATGTATATGAGTTTTCCAGAGAAGAAAAACCAATAATATTGGCAGGTGCCGCCAAGTCAATTCCAACTCACAGCAACCTTATGCCCAACAGAAGGTTCCATCCACGCAATTGTTCTGATGCCTGAGCCCATGGTCGCAATCACAGTGTCTATCCATCTCATGAGAAGCTTCCTCTTTTTTGCTGCCTCTCTACCAAGCATGGTGTCCTTCTCCAGGGACTGGTCGCTCCTGAATTCAAGCCCAAAGTAAATGAGACAAAGTCTCACCATCCTTGCCTATAAGGAGCATACTAGCTGTATTTCTTCCAAAACAGATTTATTTTGTCCTTTTGACCATCCATGGTACTTTCAATATCCTCCTCTAGCACCGTCGTTCAAATGCGTTGATTCTTCTTCGTCTTCCTTATTCAGTATCCAGCATTCAAAGGCATATGGGGCAGCAGTTCTCAACCTGTGGGTTGCGACCCCCTTGGGGGTTGAACGCCCCTTTCACAGGGGTCGCCCGATTCATAACAACAGCAAAATGACAATGATGAAGTAGCAACGAAAATAATTTTATGGTTGGGGGGGTCACCACAACATGAGGAACTGTATGAAAGGGTGGCGGCATGAGGAAGATTGAGAACCACTGAGAGGGGGCAATTGAAAATACCATGGGTTGGGTCAGGCGGACCTTAGTCCTCAAAGCGACAAGCTGGCTTCGCGACACTTTAAAGAGTCTTTGGCAGCAGATTTACGCAATGCATCCTTTGATCTCTTGACCCGGCTGTTATGAGCAGTATTTGTGGATCCTAGCAAGATGAAATCCTTGACAACTTTAATCTCTTCTCCGTTTATCGTCATCTTACCTATTGGTCCAGTGGTGAGGACTTCGGTCTTTACATTGAGTTGTAATCCCTGCTGAAGGCTGCAGTCTTGGCCTTCATCAGCAGGTGCTTCAAGTCCTCCTCACTTTCCTTGAGCAAGGTTGTGCCATCTGCACAGCTCAGGTTATTAATAAGACTTCCCTGCATCCTGATGCCTCGTTCTTCTTACAGTTTAGATTCTCTGAGTATTTGCTCAGCATACAAATTGAATAAGTATGATAAGAGGACACAAACCTGACACACGCCTCTCCTGATTTTAAGCCATACAGTGTTCCCTTGTTCTGTCTGCACAACTGCCTCTTCATCCAAGTATAGCTTCCCAGTGAGCAAAATGAAGTGTTTTGGGAAACCGGTTCTTTTCAAGGCTCTTGATAGTTTGTTATAATCCACACAGTTAAATGCCTTTGTGTAGTAAATAAAACACAAGTACACATCTTTCTGATATTCTGAGTTCAGCCAAGATCCATATGACTTCAGCGATGCTATCCCTTGTTGTAGTAAAGAGAGGGAAACTTATATCAAGAAAATAGCTCACACAGTTATAGAAGTGGCTAAGTACAATCTAGTTCAAGGCTGGGTCAGAGTTAAGCTGGAGACTTCTCCTGGTTTGCATCATGGTCGTGCAGAGGTGGAGGAATCTAAGGTCCATACATCAAGTTTGAGATTGCAGAGTTGAATGAACCCAAGGTTGACAAGTCAGCTGGCAGGCTGCTAATGGTTCCCAGCGTCTGCAGGCGATATGTCTGGCTACTGGCTCAGGTCCAAAGAACCAGAGCTCAATGGACCAGGTATAGGCTCCAGACCCAACAAGCAGCAAACAAGCTCTCCACAGATTCCACTTATATAGCAATTAGGCCACACTCCTGAGGAATCTTCCTTTCAATGTCCTCAGGGAGGTGACCTGAATAAGGGGTTCCTCATCACCCTAATCTCAGCTCAGTGAAGAGTTGATGGCATTGTGTTAGACAACAAGGGGAAGTGGCCTGGGCTTTTGGAGGTCTGTGGAACTTTAGTCTCTCCTCACTGGTGCTAAAGGTAGCAAGAATAGTGGCATCTCCCACACCTAGGAAATTGAAAGTGAACCCATTTTTTTTTAATCCTCTAACCTGACAGGCTCAGTCCTGTCTGCTTGAGCCGTTGAACGGACTTTTCACAGACATCTGTTGCTGGTAATCCGGATTTGTCTCAGGCAAGACTTTAGCTGGCCCCTTGTTCCCAGAGACTCAGGTGGATGCCGTCTTTCCCCTGAGCCCAACCTTCCCTCTGATTTCAGTTAAAAGAATTCCCTGACAGAAAGCAGTGGAGATGCAGTGTGGGGTTAAGGGGAGGGGGGACCCACAAATCATCATAGGTCTGGTAGGCACAATTGTACAGTGATAATAAGTAAAGGTTATAGTAAAGTCATAGAGAGCATGAGAGGTAAAAGATAGTCAAGTAATGGAGTCAGACACAATTCATGGTAGCATTGCTCACCTCAGCCCTGTTTGATGGTCCACGTGGGGGTAACCCGGCCCTGAGAGCAGGAGCAGCCTCGGGGACCGAGAACCAGGGAGCTTCTCCTGGCCTGAGAACCAGAGAGAGCCCCAGGAACCGGGAAGCGCTCTCTCTTTATTGCTAACCAACCATTATATCTCTTTAGGGGGACATGATTACAGGTAACCACACGTCACAGGAAGGGGCAGTATGATAGGCATACACATCGTAGGAAGGGGATGTATGATAGGCATAAGCATAACAGGAAGGGGATGAGCTAGGGGTGTGCCCATGATAGGAATGGGAAGGTCTAGGGGTATACATGGGACAAGATGGGTGGACCCTAGATTCATGATGGCAGCCTAACCTTGGTCATCCTTGGGCGGGTTTGACCTCTCTGTGTCTCCTACAAGGAAACAGACAACTACTATCCTTATCAGAAGGGAGTGGGCTCTACTTGTTGTGGGATAAACAGTGGTGTCTGCTTGGTCTAGACAGCTGATAACTCTCAGGGAGAATTACCCCCAATCCACTCCTGATGACCTCCAATTGTACAGTCATTCTCAAGCAGCTAAGTCTGGCATATATTTGGGGGAGACTGCGTGAGAGAAATCCTTCTGTTTCCCACAACGTAGCCCCTGGGAGGAATGATGGCCCTATCACCAAAGTCTGGACCAATTTCTCAAGAAGAAAACCTCTGTTGGGGTGAAGGAAAAGGTGTGCCCTTGAGGAATACAACTGGGCTGCACTCAGTAGCAGCACCAAGCAATGCACTATATGAGTCTAGCCAAAACTTGAAAACCAAACCAGTTGTCACCAAGTCAGTTCCCACCCAGAGTGACCTTATAGAGCAACTGGTAGGGTTGAACTGTGGATCTCGTGGTCAGTAGCCTAGCACCTAACCTACAGTGCCACCAGGGCTCCTTATTCGTGTCAAGGGGTGGGGGCATATGTGTAGAGGACAAAGGAAGAGTAAGAGGTCAATGATTGATTACAGAGAGATCTGCTTAGGCTTGAAATCCTTGGAAATGTCAAGTTACCATTTAGGCAGGAAAGGTGCATTACCACCTGGTGGATCCTCAGTGAAATCACCTGCAGTCTTCTAAGAGTGCAGTAGAGGAAGATTTAAAACACCTTAGAAAAGGTAGCGAGAGAGGGGCAGGTGAAGATGGGACAAGAAGAGGGTTCTGAATCAGTTCATTTTGGTTCAACCCTTTGGCAAGAATGTGCAGTTCTACTTCAGTGATAATCAGAATCTGCATCTTAACGATGTGTATTTAAGAATGTCTGCTGTATACTGGGGAATCACCTGGAGATCTACAGACACCATCTATAGACCTTGTTAAACTGTGGAGTCTGGTTGCTGGAATTCAGGTTCTTGCCTTTCCAAAGGGTTGACTTTTAGAAGACATCGGGAATCACAAGAGAATTGTATTAAGAAACTTTACTGGAGACAGAAAACCTTTCCCAGTCAGCAGGGTCAGTCTCAATATTTCTTACTTCTCACATGCATGATTGGCCTTTTAAGCTTTGGAACTTGTAAGAGTCTCGGGGAACTTCTTCCAACGGGAGAACTTCCACCAGGGGTAACAAGGGATTTGGGGGAATGTAGCCCCAAGATATTGCATGGACTCTACACATGCTCTCTGTCCAAATCTCCATCTTTGCTCCTGGCCCTGTCCCAGTCTGATCAATTCAATGGAGTTTGAGTGGCACAGTAGATTCTCAGCAGAGGGTTGAACCAGAAGGAACTGCTTGGAAGCTGAGTTGTCACTTAGGTGAGTGGCCCCGGCTGGTTTGATTTTATGTGGTTGCCGTGGTGAACATCTGAGCGGTGGTGCTGGAGAAGAATGTTGAAAGTACCATGGACTGCCAAAAGAACAAACAAATCTGCCTTGGTAGAAGTGCAGCCAGACTTTGTCTCACCAAGTGGGATGTGTGATCGGGAGAGATCAGCCCCTGGAAAATGACATCCTGTTTGGTAAAGCAGCAGGGCGGCAGAAAAGAGGAGGCCCTGGACAGGGTGGACTGACACAAGGCCTGCCAGAATGGGTTTGAGCCTCTCGATTGTGAGGATGGCACAGGAGCGGGCAGTGTTTTGCCCTGTTGTACAGCGTTGTTATGAGTGAGAACTGACTGGATGACACCTCACCATGACATGTCCTGCAAGTCTCTCTCTCCAGGAACAAATTGTTCACATCTTGACACATTCTTCCCACACATTCTTACATCCTGACATGCTCTTTTCTGAGAAGGCACATCGGCCGCTTCCTTCCGGTGAGGTGCCTCCAGTTGGAAACCTTTCTGTTTGAATGTCAATGGCAGCCATCTGGAACTGGGGGCTGTATTGGGGCAAGGCAGATCTTTCCATAAAAAATAAAAATAAAAAACAGCCTCCGTTCTGAACAGAGGAGCTTTTAAAAACTTTTTTTTAAATTTTATTTTTTACATTAATGTTGAGAAAGTCTTAGTTCAGTTTGGGATTCCAACAGGAAAATGTTTGACTTGAATTGAGGATCTGCGATTCTGGGGGAAAGCGATTGTTTAGTCCTCTGGTCTCAGCCCTTGCTGGAGAGTGAGTCCCGCATGCTAAGCCATTTCCCCGGGTTATATTACCTTCTGAGGTTCTGTTTCTTCATTCAAGACTTTGGAACACATTTCCTGTTCCTTGGAGCCCTAAAGGAAAGTATATGCTTGGACAGTCTCCTTTCCTTAGCTCCCCCCTAAAATACTGTCTTGCAGTGGTTGTTAGCTGCCACGGTGGATCCACCAGGTTGTCATTGTTTGCTTCTCAGACAAAGATCACCAGACCTTTCTTCCAAGTCTCTCTGAGTCTGGAAGCTCTGCTGAAAGCTCTTCAGCCTCAGAGCAAGCCTCCACTGACAGACGAGCAGTGAATATTGGCTGTGCCAATCATGGGACTTGAACTCGGGTCTCCTGCATGGAAGGTGACCACCACTTCTCCCATCAAACCGGGATCAAAACCCAAAGTCGATTCTGATTCAGAGGGACCTGACAGGACACAGTAGACCCACATAAGGTTCCAAGACTGTAATCTTTATGGAAGCAGATGGCTACATCTTTTTGCCAAATCTCTCTCCCAGGGGTGGCCAGTTGTTTCAAATCCCCAACATTTAGGATTAAATAGCCAAGGGGGTAACCACTGTGGACCAGCGCTCTTTTGGAACTGGCATAGCCCTGGGCAAACCAAGATGTACAGTGAGCCTTCCTGTTGCCCTTACCCTCTAGCATGTCACCACGCTTTACTATGTCCACAGCCCTGGTCACAAACGGACCATTTCAGCTGGTGTTTACATGGTTTCTGTTTCACTGTTCTATTGAAAGGTACACTCAGAGAAAGCACAGATGCTGTTTCCATTGCATTCACCTCTCCAAGAACACTGCATAGCCCACACCGCACAAACCAAAGTCACATCCCTGGAGTTCATTCCCACCCACGCGCCATCGTAAAGTTTCCTTCCGGTACTCTTTATGGAAGCAGCTCCCCGCGAAGCCTGACTTCCATGGCAGTGGCAGGTTGGTTCGAACCAGCAACCTTTGGGTTGGCAGTTGAGTGTAAACTATCTGCTACCCAGCGATCCTCTAGCAAACTGCGGCCCGGGAGCCACTGGCAGCCCTTTCCGTACATATGTACACCTGTCTCTGAAGTAAAATTGAAAATGAAACTAAAACTATCATAGCTTCATTTATAATATTACTTTAAATGTTCCTTATTTGCAAAGATATATTCATGGTTGTTAAATAATTTTTTTTAAATTGTGGAGAGGGACAGGATCCGCTTTTCCATCTCAAAAGTTTGCCAACCCCTGGTCCAGCACATGGATGTTACAGGCATTGCTGCGGTCTACTGCAGCGTTGATTCCCTGGCGTGCTAGAGTAGACTGCCCCTAATGGCTTCCCAGGCCAGATTCTTTAAGGGCCTGGTCTTGCCTCTGGTCAAGTGCATAGCCACTGTGCTGCTAGAGCTCCTCATCACACTTCACCCAACAGAACCACTGCTGTCAAGTTGATGCTGAGAGTAGAACTGCCCCATGGAGTTTCCAAAGCTGTAAATCTCTAGGAAGCAGACTGCCTAGTCGTTCCTCCCAAAGAGCAGTGGGTGGTGCACAGAGCAGCCTTGGAAGTCAGCCTGAAGTAAAAGTAAGAGAGTGTTGAGAGAGAGGAGAGAGAATTTGGAAGCAGTCTGATTTCACAGAGGAACGATGGCCACTTGCCGGACAATGTGGAAGAATCCATATTTGTGTGGTTCGAGCAGGAATAAAAAGGGACAGAATTATAATTGGATGAAGGACCGTCAAAGGCGGGCTATCGAAAGGCAGGGGACTAGGCAGGGATGCTGAACACGTGGCATTATGTGGTACAGACTTTCAAGCGGGGCTGCTCCTCAGTTTATTACAGGATGCCATTTTTGTTAGGAACTATCCAGTCAGTTCTGATTCATGGCAACCCTGTGTACAACACAACAAAACACCGCGCCAGCTCACAATTGTTCTTATGTTTAAGCCCATCATTGCAATCTCTGTGTCAATCCATCTCATCAAGAACCTTCTTCGTTTTCGCTGCCCCTCTACTGTACCAACCAAGATGTCCTTCCCCAGGGACTGGTCTCTCCTGGCCACACGTCCAAAGCAGTGGGAGAGCAACTCTCACCATCGTTGCCTCTAAGGAGCACTCTGGCCGTACTTCTCTCAGGACCGATGTGTTTGTTGTTTGGCAGTCCATGGTACTTTCAACATTCTTCTCCAGCCCTGATTCTTCTCCAGTCTTCTGTATTCATTGTCCAACTTTCACATGCGCACCATGGGCTGGGTCAGGCCCACCTTAGTCCTCAAAATAACATCCTGGCTTTTCAACACTTTAAAAAGATCTATTGCAGCAGATTTACCCAAATGCAATACGTCCTTTGATCTCTTGACTCCTGCTGCCACGAGCAGCGCTTGTGGATCCAAGCAAGATGAAACCCTTGACAATTGTGGCAGTTACATAATCTCCTGTCAACTTGAGAAGGGGTGGAGTCTAGCCTGTCAATCAGGATGCAAGTTGATGACCTCATTTGGAGGTCCGACAGAGATAAATAGCTGACTGGAGACCAGAGAAACAGGTCTGTCTCTGCTTCCTATTCCCGTTGACAAGTCACATGGAGCTACACTGATGGAACCAGGGCCGTGGAGCTGGAGAAGCTATGTGGAGACCCACGCCAGCCTTGAGTTGCTTCCACTGCCACTGGATCCACAAAACTTTCCACCCACTGGCCTGCGATCTTCCTGCATTCAGTGCCATTGCTGCGTGAGTGTAAAGAAGAATTAATGGACCGGTATTGGACATACGGGCTAATAGTTGACTTACAGACTTGATCTGAGTTGGGCTGGGATGTTTTCTCAATATACAATTACTCTTTTATATAAAGCTCTTTCTTGTAAATGTGAGTCTCCTGGATATGTTTCTCTAGTCAACCTAGGCTAACAGAACTTCAATCTTTTCTCCATGTATCATGAGGTTACCTATTGATGCAGTTCTGAGGGTTTTGCATCCACCCTGAAGGCTACAATCCTTGATTTTCATCAGAAAGTGCTCAGATCCTCCTCACTTTGAGCAAGCAAGGTGGGTCATCTGCATATCACAGGTTGTTAATAAACCTTCCTCCAGTCCGGATGCAGAGTTCTTCTTCACATAATCCAGCTTCTCTGATGATTTGCTCAGCATACAGATGGATTAATTATGGTGAGAGGATACAACCCTGAGACACACACACTTTTCCTGATCGCATGGCTGGATGGACAGGCAATGAGTTTCGGGGAAACTGCTATACAATTTGCTTCCTCAATCATGTCTTGGTTCCTCTCTGCACCAGTGCCCCTTGGTATCAGGTGTCATGCATCTTGCATGTGTTTGACCACGGAGGAAAGACCCCTGCACCTGCCAGACCTCAGCAAGAACAAATGCTTTCTTCAGGATAAACATTCGTAGTCAGCAGCAAAGTTAGCGAGCAGTTGTGAGAAATGGCAGATTGAAACGCATCCTGTTCTCATCCAGACTCATAAATGGAATCCATCTCTGCTTGCCGACTGTTCTGTTCATCCCCCAGGCACCTCTCTGGATTTACTGCACATACTAGAGTATAAGCTGACCCGAATATCAGCCGAGGCACCTCATTTTGCCACAAAAACGGCATTAAAAATGTGCTGAAAAACATGCCTTAAACATGAGTGTATACGGCAAATCGCTCACACAGTGTGTTCGAACCTTGACAGTTTGGTTGGCAGTTTAGCACTTTAACCACTGCCCTGCCAGGGCTCTGCTGTACACTTGGTAGGTGCTCTATAAAACCAAGTGCAATCAACTGCGCTGCCGGCCAGGCACAGTGATTGACACCTGGCCAGGGAGCTTGCTTGTTCCTGATCCCAGCTAAATGGCCCTTGCTTTGAATTGTGAATTCTAAAGCCGCCTGATGGGTCCGGAGGAGCCAGCCAAAGCTGGCTTGGGGGTTTCCAGGGCCACCCAGAGGGGGCTTAGTTCACCTTCCTGGCCCCCTTGTTTGAATGAGGTTCCACAAACACCAGCAAACACGTCTGTCGTTTTCAGGTGGGAGCGATATGGACTCACCGATTCGAAAACGTGATGGCTTTGTAACATTCGGGGCCCTCAAGTAAACGCCCTCCCCGCTTCTCAATCAGAAATGCCAGGGAAATAACACAGGGCGGGATCCAACAGGATCATTGAATTAATGAGGCAGGGCAGTGCTTGTATAAAATCCGATCATTGTGGAGTGGGGATTGGATTGCATGTTAATATGTAAGTCCTTTGGATGTGGCACGGAAGGAAAAACCTATCCTCAGCCCATCCCCCACGAGACAGGATTTTTTGGGACCCCAAACAGAAATCCCCTTATCATAAGCAGCAGAGATCCAGGGCTGGGCCTGCACAGGCACTATTTGCATTTCTATAAAGGAAGGGCCTGGTATTATGTAAGTGTGTGTGGGTTCTGAGGGCTTCTAATGGGGCTCCCTTTGTACAGTCTCTTAGCAACCAATTGAAGTTTGCACGCTGAAACAAAGAGCCCAGAGTCCGTTGTCCCTCCTTAGTGCATTCCTCGGAGTCTGGCCTGCCTCTGAGAGCGGCAGCTGGCGAGGTGGTGTGTGCCTGCTTTGCCAAAGCCAGGGCACAACCCTAGTTTCACCTGGGCAGGAGCTGGGAGGTGCGCCGGTAGGTGAGGGACCAACTGGGCTCTGTTTTTAGGACTTCAGCAAAGATAGCGGCCATATACTCGAAGTTTACAAACCTTGACTCTGGTGTGTAATTTGGGATTAGACTCTTATGAACCTGAATACACTCCTGAGGACCTGGCAAAAAGCTGTTGGGTGAAGACTACCTGTCTACCAGAAAATCAGGAATGACTGTCAGCGAATCCCCAGGAGACTATATTTGCAACCTGCAAGACATGGTGTGTTAGTCTGGGTTGACTGGAGAAACAAATTAATAGACACTCGTGTATCAGAAAGAGCTTTGTATAAAAGAGCAATTGTATATTGAGAAAACATCCCAGCCCAGAACAGATCAAGTCCTTAAGTCCGACAGCCCCTATGTCTGATACCAATCTATAAATTCCTCTTCAGACTCACGCAACACATGCAATGATGCCGAATGCAGGAAGATCACAGGCCAGTGGGTGGGAAGTCTTGTGGATCCAGTGTCAGTGGAAGCATCTCAGTGCTGGCAGGGGTCTCCATGTGGCTCCTCCATCTCCAAGGCTCTGCCTCTATCAGTGTTGGCTTATCAACAGGAATGTCTCCAAGGGAGAGTGTGTGTGTCCCACCTCCCGTGAGCTCTTTATCTCTTTAGTGCCTCCAAATGAGGTCATCAAGCTGCGACCTAATTGACAGGCTAAACTCCACCCCTTCACTCTGAATAGTCTCAAGTTTACAACAGATTACGTAACTACCACACACGGCTTTAGACTTGGAGTACCAGAAGGCGGATAAGAGCTTGTCTTTCCCCCATAGCACCCATTGTAGGATGGCTGCCACTCTTGTCTAGCTCAGAAAGGATATCATTGAGGCCTACAGAACCAGGAGACCTTTCAGTAGCTGTGTACCCCTTCACCAAGTGAATGGAGGGCTACCAGGCAGAGCTGAAAAACCAAGGAAGTGTTGGAAGCGCTTCTGAAAGGACCGTCCCGGAGTTTAGGCTTCCTTTAACTATCCTGAGTGATAATAGGTGTGTGTTTGTTGTCAGTTACCCAGGATATTGGCCAAGTACTAGGACTTGAAAGCAACAATCTATTGGAAAGTAGGAGAAGACAAAACACCCCTTGCAAAAGACCCTGGCCAAGTCGTGTTGAGAAATGACTCTATCTTGGGACCAGGTACTCCCTGCCCTCCTCAGAATCAGAGCCACCCCAAGAAACAGGTTCATGTCAAGCCCCTATGAAACAGTCTCTCGAGGACAACTTCGTAAGTGGCTGGGTGGAATAAGAAATTGTGACCCTGGCATTTTCAATACAATGAGACCATCAAGAGTGGCTGGGGTCCCTGGGAACGGTGATTTCCCTTTTTTAACCATCCCACCTGCCGTCTACTGTTGTTCTCTTCCGAAGCCCGTCTGCACAGCGCTGGGCCTGAAACAAGGTCTTGTGGAAGATCTGGGTGCAGCCCCTGCAGAGGAGCTGGCTTCCAGGAGACAGACCCTTGAACGCTTTCCTCACTGACCCCAGCAGGAGTCAGCTCCTCTGTGCATTACACCCACGAGAAGAGGGAGCGAGGGATCCCAGCACCTGCTGTTGTAGGACCCTATCCCTATACCCCATATGGGACCTACAGTATCGGTGTAGGAGAGACCAGTGATGCGAGTGAAAATGTCCCCATTTCTCTCCCTTTTGTCCTGCGGGCCATTTTGCAAGCAGTAGGGAACCTCACCCTGAACTCACCATGGGTTATGTCTAACACCCCACGAGTGGGATCAGCTGGGTAATGCAGAGGTCCCCACGGCCCCCAGGAGGTAGTTTCTGATTTCAGGATAGCTTCCCTTAAAAAATCACCCGGATGGCTGATCAGATTTGGCCAGGGAACTGTGGCTTTTCTATTTCCATCACTGGGGTGGGGTGACACCCTCTGCTGCAGGAACGCTCTTGGATGTAAAATATAAAAAGAGTTCCTCCACAGGTAGAGAAATCACCTGTGGGAAAGGAAGCTGAGTCACTACAATAGCTGTCATCAGGAAGGAGCCCGTCCATTTCCCAATGGGTGGGACTGGTAGTCCCCCTATGACCCAGCACTCAAATCTCAAGCCGTAGCAATGGGGAAACCAAGGCAAACATTGGCTTTGGCAAGAATCACACCAGCTCGGGGCAGTAGAAAGCCCTAAAGCAGCTCCTCTCTCTGGGGATCATCCTACAACCCCCAAATAGCTCTCTTGTGCATCCACGCTCTGGGCCCCCATCTACGCCCTGCTGGCTTGAGCCCCTTTCTCTCCCCCATGCTTTCCACTCACAAGTCTTTCTCGTTCCACTGGCAAAATGGCAACCAGCAAGTTTCCAACCAAGGAGATCAGGAATTCCAGCTTTCCCACTCTTGGAGCCAGACTTTGAGCCATCCTCGGCTTAGGAATTTGAACCACAGTATCCTAGATCTGTCTAGTGGCAGCCTGCGTTTGTGTGCCATGGAGACAGGTGTCTTTATAGGGAGAAAAACCATACCCTAGTGTGTTAGTCCGGGTAGACTAGAGAACAAATTTATAAACATGCATATGTATATAAGAGAGTTTTATTTAAAAGGTAATTGTACATTTAGAAAACAGCCCAGCCCAGTCCAGATCAAGTCCCATAAATGTGAGATTAGCCCACATGTCCGATAGCCATCTATAAAGTCCTCTTCAGACTCATGAAACACGTGCAATGATGCCGGATGTAGAAGATCACAGGCCAGTGGGTAGAAAGTCTTTGGATCTTGTGGCGTTGGAAACAGCTCAGCGCTGGCAGGGGTCTCCGCATCAGGGTGGGTCCGTGTGTCTTGTCAGCTGCTATGTCTCCCAGAGAGTGTCAGAGAGAGAAGTGTCTCCCGCTTCCAAGGAGGAAGTGCCAGATTTCCCAGAATTCTCAGGAGAAGGCCACGCCCACACAGAGGTCTCCTGGGCTATCTCCAGATAGACAGGCTAGAGTCCACCCTACACTCGTACTCCTCAAGTTGACACCAGATAGGTGACCACCACACCCTAGCATCAACAGTATTGAACTGAGAAGTGGGTTTTACAGCTTGGCTGCTCACTACGTATTGGGAATACTTGTTAGCAGCCACTATCCTGTTGCATGATTGCATTTTCCCATAAGAACACACCCAGAGAAGAGCCCTACACCAAGCGGGCTGGGCACTGAGCCAGAGAAGCTTGCTCCCTCTCCTCTCCATCAGGACCAAATTCCTTTGGTGCCTCGGATTTAGATGCTACTTCCTGTCACCATTTAGAAACGTGAGGACACTTTTGAGACGGAGGTTACCAAAACCAGGCTCACTGCCATCGAGTCAATACTGACTCATAGTGCCCCCTCTGGGTTTCTCAGACTGACTGCTGATGGAAGTACAAGACCCAGGCTCTCCTGCAGAGCTGCTGCTGGTTTCGAACTGCCGACCCTGTGGATCACAGCCCAGCGTCTAAGCACTACACCACCAGGGCTCAGTTACTACCTACTTCACCAGGATGCCGCGGGTTTTCATGCAGGCAATCAATCCTCCTCCACCCCCTGGTCTATTCTGACTGAGCACTCTCAGACAGCCTCGGCCTCGCTGGCCCAGCTCAGCAGGAAGTAGCTCAGAGATTAGGATGCCCGTTCCCCAAGATTTGGGAACCTCACAAATGAAAGAGGGTGTGTGTGGATTGAAGGTGTGCCACACTTTAGCATTTTGCTGAAGCTCCCTGTACTCTGCCTTCCGTTTGTTTCCGTCTTTTGATCCCGTTAGAATTCAGGCTGAATTAATCAACCTTTAGAACCTGTGCCCTTTAGAAAGCAAAATAAATCCACCTCCATCTGAAGGGCAGGACTCCTCTGGCAACACCTGTAGCTGGAACAACGTGGACGAGCCCTCAAAGCAGCGGTTCTCAACCTGTGGGTCGCGACCCTTTGGGGGTTGTAGGACCCTTTCACAGGGGTCGCCTAAGACCATCAGAAAACACATATTTCCAATGATCTTAGGAACCGAGACACCGCTCTTCTATGGTCTCCAGGCGGGTCTTCCCACATGCAGATACGCCTACCTACGAATACCCGAGGTAAGACCGTGTTACCCATGCTACACCATGTTTCAAGACAATATTTCATTTGTCATTAGAAATCAATATTTCACAATTTATAATGACATTGTTTTTGTGATTCATCACGATGCTTTCATTATGTTCCATTTGTAACAATGAAAATACATCCTGCTTATCAGATAGTTACATGACTATCTAATAAGCAGGTTCATCACAGTAGCAAAATGACAGTGATGAAGTAGCAAGGAAAATAATGTTATAGTTGGGGGGTCACCACCACAGAGGAACTGTATGAAAGGGTCGCAGCATGAGGAAGGTTGAGAACCGCTGCTTGAAAGCAAAGAGAGCGATCTGCGAACCAGGTGGCCCCTCTGACAGGCTAAACTGCTCCAGAAGACCCCTTCCCTGACAGACGCCCTGACGATACCACCTCCCCTAGTCTGTGGCTCAGGAAAGCAGATCTTGAAGGACAAGGTCGGCAGTGTCTTTCTTGGGCACCAACACTCCATAGCCACTCTCGTGTTCTCCTCTTACACCCGTATTGGCTCCCTTGCAGCAGGCGGCCTAGCTCACTCTCTCTGTGTGAATAACAAGTCAAGTTAGACACACAGGCAATAGGACAGAACAGAAGCCAGGAGGTCTTCAGTTAGAATTGCAGTGAGCATTGATGGCTCCCTGGCCGTCCGCGTCGCAGTCAAACTCTTCCAGGTAGCGAAGACTAGAGATGGGTATTTGCTGGGCTAGCCTGATGGATTCGTGTGTTCCCAACAGAAAGAGCCAGAATTGTGTCTTTTGAAGATAACAATTTATTAAGAACACACTTTGGGGCCCAGGGGCTGGGCCTGGGGGTGGGTGTTGTTCAGGCATTGTGATATCTTCTATGCATTATCTTGTTCAACCACAAGAGGTGAATTTGTAGATCCCGCTTTATCTGCAGGCAAGGAGATGGAAGCTCAGAGACAAAATAATCAGCCCAAGGACAGAGAGGAGGTGTGGAAGATAGGATTCCATCTTGGGTCCAACTTCAAAACTCATCGGCTTGACTAGTTTATGCAAGGACCACTTCACTCACCCCTGGGTCCACCCCTGGGACCACTTCACTCATCCCTGGGTTCATCAGGAAGTCTCCATCATTGCCTGCAAGATCCCACTGCTGCTCAAATGCCAAGAATGCAGGAGAGGCTGGATGGGTGTGGACAATCTTAGCCAGCCCAAGAAACACCCTGACTCAACCCAGAGTGGGCCAGTTATCACACGGACTCCCATTTGCCGAGCCTCTGATGGCACAGTGTCCTTGAACTATTACCTGCTCTCCAGTTCCCATAGGAAGGGTCCCTTATGTCTTAGCAGGCTAAGAAGTCAGAAGCGGTAGCTCACTCTGGTTTCCAGCGATTTGTTCTGCCCCAAATGCTGGAGTCTGTGTGGCCAAGGTCAGGACAACTGGCTTGATGAGAGTTAAACGGGTGTGGATGCACTCAGTTTAAAACAGACCCTGTCTCACCGGGCAGACTACAAAGTGCAGTGCAGAGGGCAGGGGAGGGTTGGAAACTCTCCCATCACCACTTCTGGGATGACATTCAGAAGAGGGGACCTCACTGACCTGACACAGGACCCTCCTCGGAAGAGAGCTCAGCCCAAGGTGAGAGAGAGAGAGAGAGAGAGAGTGTGTGTGTATGTGCATGTAACTTGGTGTAAACTGACTGTTATCTGGTTGTGCTACTCGGGGGCTGGGGGCTCATCTGGAGAACCTCCCCAGCCTCCCTAAGCGAGATTGATTTCCTGCTGTTCCCTCTTCAGAGGGGTCAGGGACAAGGGGGTCCAGGTATGAGGGGATTACCATGGGTAACCACTAAGGCCACACTGCTGCCAGGGGTAGGGGAGACGAAGTAACCCGGGGACCTGGCGCCTGGCTTTGGCTTCTGTCTTATTTCCTCAGGATGCCCCCTGGGACCTGCACCCAGCTTGGAGGAGTGTCTGGCTGGGTGTGCCAGCGGCTTCCCTCCCCTCGCTCGGCAGGGTGGCACTCCTGCCCTGGAGACTGGGCAACTGACTGTTTCTATGACGTATTTATTTTTACTTGTGTTTCATGTCACTTTTAAAAAAAGCAAACAGAACAATTTTAAGTCAGTATAACTTCCAATCAGTTTTCTTTATTTCTCTTTTTGTAAAATAAAATTTAAACTAAAAAAACAACAACAAAAAAAACCAGACCATGTCAAATGAGGGAGGGAGGAGGCCACTAATCAGATGGCTGGATGCTGAGGCGGCTGTGAATTGGGCCTTTGCATAATGCCAGTATCACATAGTTCTTTATGCCATCTTCTTCTAAGCTCCCTCTACAGCAGTCAACATACACCACAGACTTTGGAACGATGAAAGACTTCTTCATCCTATTAAATGCTCTTCTTGCAGAGGCTGGTAGGCTTAAGAAGTTGGTCAAGACATTCATTCACTGAACAGATCTTTTGGGGGATGTACTAGTCACACCTTGGGTTGCTAACTGCAAGGTCAGCAGTTCAAAACTACCCATCACTCCACAGGAGAAAGATGAGGCTGTGTACTCCCGTGAAAGATTATGTAGTCTTGGAAACCCACAGGGCAGTTCTACCCTGTCCTGTAGGGTCTCCCAGCCTCTTCGCTGTCTCCCTGCTTCCCATCTTACCCCTCTTCCAGCCTGTTCTACCCAGATGGCAGGATAATTGTTAGAAAGCCCACATCTGGTGATGCCCCCTTTGTCCTGCTGAGATCCACATAGTCCTCAAGAGAGCCGAAGCTGCTCTGCGTGGCCTATGGCATCCTGCGTAACCTGGCCCCTGGTTGCCTCTCTGGTGTCTTCCGACACTGCCCCCCTTCACTGTGTGAGTCACTTGGAGTTCCTGCAAAGCATCATGTGCCCCTGGGCCACACTCCCTTGCCCCCTGCCCCCAAGCAGGCTGGCCGTTTGCTTGTGCTGTTGGCCTCTGTCTCAGTTCTCTGGTGCTGCTATAATGAACTGCCTCAAGGAGATGGCTGTAACAAACAGAAAGGTGTCTTTTCACAGTCTCAGAGGTGAGAAGTCAGACATCAGGGCGCCGGAGAAGGCTTCCTCCCCCTCTCTCTGAGCTCTGGGCTGAGGTCATTGTCTTTCAGCTTCTGTTTCTTGGTTTCTTGGAGCGCTCTGTGTGGCACGGCATCGATCTTCCCCAAGCTCCGCTTGCTTCGTCTGCTCTTTGCTCACCTGGCATGTAAGAGACGGAATCAGCACTGGTCCGACACCGTGTCCTCTGGGCTCGTTACAGAACACCGCAACCCATCCCCAAAGTGGACTTAACCACAGGCATAGGATTCGCATCACATATTCTTGGGGGCTAACATTCAACCCATAGGACTCTTTCTGTGACACTCTTTCCTGCCCAGGTTGTCTGGCTAACTCCCACTCATCCTGGAAATCTTAGCTTAGTGATGACTAAGTGAGGGACCTGTATTGTGTCTAGTGCTACACAACTACTCACCTCATCATTTAGTGGCTTAAAAGGAAAACACAATCTATATGTATATGCATACGCATACCAGAGTGAGCTTGAGTAGTTTGAATTTAAAAACAGATGTATTATATGAAAATAAGCTGGCTTGTGACCTTGGGCTCTGTGGGTTAGGGACTTGGGATGGCGCAGTTCGATGGTGCTAGCTCAGCCTCTCTCATGAGGTTGTTGCCGTCGGATGCTGCTGGGCTGCACTCATCTGAAAGCTTGACGGAGGTGGGTGGTTTCCTTCCAAAAGGCTGTTGGTGGGAGGCCTCGGTTTTTCACCGTTTGCACAGGGGAGGCTGAATGTTCTTGCAATACCATAGCTGGCTTCCTGCAGAGTGAATGATCAGAGAGAGGAGGGGGAAGCCATGCTGCCCTTTACGTCCCTCTGTCACTCACTCTACCTCTTTTCTCATAATCAATTTGATTATTGAAAGTGAGTCATGAACTTCAGGCCACCCTTAAGGGCAGGGGATTAAGCTCCACCTCTTGAAGGAAGAGAATCTAAGCACCTGTTGACAATGGAAAAAAAAAATCATTTTATTAGGGTCTCATACAACTCATCACAATCCATACATGCATCAATTGTGTAAAGCACATTTGTACATTC
>NW_022103901.1:26655893-26665874 GCF_000313985.2 Echinops telfairi
ACAGTCCTGGAGACACAGTGGTCAAACAGCTCAGCTGCTAAGTGAACGGTCTGAAGTGGGAACCCACTGGCCACTCCAGGAGAAAGATGGGGCAGTCTGTTTCCTCTGTAATGTTGGAAATCTTAGGGGCGGTTCGATTCTCCCCTATAAGGTCACTGGGGGTTAGAGGGGTCCCTCGGGCAGTGGGTGGAGATCCCCAGGTTTCTGCTCCCGTGGAGAGGCCGCCGAGACCATAACCACACTTAGCAAAGCACAGTGCCGTGGACCGCTTAGAAGAGTCCTGTGACCAGGCCGCGAGATAAAGGGACAAGCCACCGTGCGGCCCACTTTGCATTAGCGAAGCATCGAAGAATCGTGTGAGCTCTATCTGAACTGATGGACTCAAGACAAACCAGAACCCTTCTCCTAGGAGAGGTGTCTAGGAGGTGGGTGAGGACAATCCGGGTGCTTGAGGAGCAGAAAAGAATTTGGCTAGCAAGCGGTGCAGCCACCTGGGCCTGGAGTTGGCCGCCGCAATGGACAGACATCTGTTGTTTGTGTCTGTTCAGCACCAGGCTCCTCTCGGGGGAGATGTTTCACTTCCACTCCAATCATGTGACTGACACTGCTAATTCAAGCTCCCTACCCAATCCCCTGGTCACAGGGGTGGGCTATCATTCTGCTCAGCCAATCATAGCACACCATTGGGTTCCAGTAGTAGGTCCAGGGCTGGGGCTCTGTCCTAGGTGGGCTGATTAGAGCCATTTCTTTGGTCAGTGTTGCTTTGTTGTAGTTGCTGTGGAGTTTGTGGGACACGGAGCAGGGGCTTCTGGTGTTGTTCTTTCTCCAACAAGTCGAGGGAGCTGCCTGTTGGAAAGAACAGCCCGTACCCGAGGCGGGCAGAAATGGAGAAAAGGGGGTTGTGCCCACCAAGGCCTCAGTTCCACTTTTTGAGTGCCCTGGGGGGCATCCCAGTGCCTTGCACTTTGAATGTTAAGCTGCGTGCCATGGACAGGCCCATTGCTTATGAGATGAAGGAGCTAGCATTATGACTTTTCCAAAGGAACACCTGCGTGCGTCTCCACTTCCAGATGGGGTTGCTCAGGTCAGGTTATGTGGTGTTAACAAATACATTCTCTGTGGCACCGCACAAGACATGCTCCGTCCTTTCTATGTCACAGGCCCCTGGGTGACTCAGGGGGGCTTCCACTGGTCGTTCTGGAGGACCGGGCTCCGCCCTCCTGTAGACTGGGGCTCGGGAAGTTTCTGAGAACAGCAGACTAGGCCAATGAGCAGATGACACCCATCGGAAGGATTCAAAGCCTTTGAGATGCGACTGTTGGGGAAGATTTTCACTCGGTCAAAAGGTGTCACGTACCCACAACCCACTGGTCAGGAGGTGGTCACATGACCTCACCTGGAACAGGGGAGTTGGAAATATACATCCAGCTGTGCCATGACAAGGACATGGGTTTGCTGAACCAGCAGCTGGTTGGGTAGAGAGCACTGGCACATCCCTTCCTTGCCCTCCATCTGGGCCTCAGCTAGGGCATCCTCCATGGTACCAACTGTCAGCAGCCGACTCCGACCCTGGAGACCTGTGTGTGTCTGAGTGGAACTGTGCTCCCTAGGTTGTCCCTGGCGGGGATCCGATTGCCAGGTGTGCAATCTTTCTTCCTCGGAGTGGACTTGAACCTCCAGCTGTTTAATTAGCAGGAGAGCCTGGTAACCATGGAAACCACCCCGGAAGGAACTCCTCATTGTGGTAGCAGCCTTTCCTGACAAGAGGGAGGGCCCATGCCTCCAGGTTTGTCCCGGAGACTAAAGTTTCCCAGTTCAGAAGAAAAGCTATCGAGTATCCCTATGACTGGGGGACCGGCTGGGCAGTAGGAGTGGTCTCACATTTGACTGCAAACTGCAATGCAACCCGTTGGAGACCACCAGCCCCTCTGAGAGAGGACAGGTATACCCTATAAAGAGTGACAGTCTCAGAAACTCGCAGGGGCAGTTAGCTCTGTTCTAGAGGGTGGCTGTGAGTCGGCATGGCCTCGAGGGCAGTGGTGTGTTTGTTTTGCTTGGACTGGGCAGACGAGGGCAGACAGTACCAGACCACACCAGCTCGTGACTAGAGAGCCAATTCTGACTCCAGCCGAGCCCTGGCCTTCCGGGGTGGAATCTCGGTTGCTCTACAGAGTTTTCTTGGCTGTGATTCTCACAGAAGCGCACCCTCGGCCTCCCTCTGTGGAGAGGTGCCGAGGGTTCGAACCGCCAACCATCATGTACCTGGCGGCCGATTGTCACCTGAGAGGCACAACATTGCTGGAAAAAAAGAAGCCACGCAGTGGCTGTTCCATAAAGACAGATTTATTGTTGTTATTTAAAATTCTGCATCTGAAAACACAGTATGACAGAAGCATTTATATACACCTGCGGTGTTTTTGGTATGATACAGTATTTAATACATCCACTGTTTTCTGCAAAAAATTTTGCTTTGTCAGACAGAAACAAACTCCCCTAGACAAAAAAAATACAGCTAAGGCACACATTTTTTTGTTGTGGTGGTTGGTTTTGTTTTTGATTTTTTTCCCTGCTAAATGAAAAGACAGAAAAGGAGCAAAAAACGGGGGAGGGGAGGGTGTGCATTCACTTCCGGGCCCCACATTCTACCTGTGGGAACACGCATTCGGAGGGTCAGAACTGTGACGACGGGTCAATTTCAGATAGTTCAATCTCTCTTAAAATTCGTCTTTAAATAAATAGCAAAATATCTACATCTTTTAGTGTGTGCCATTTGAAGCCTCTCTCTTTAAAACCTTATTTACAGATTCTCTCTTTAAAAAAATCCATCCGTTACAAAATATTTCTGTACAGGTTTATGCATATCGTGATCTATAACAAAATAGTTATTTTAGAAAACTGTATCACCACGTCTTTGAACAAGAGAAAGGACGGAAGGACGGTAATGACTTACGGTGAGGCCTGTGAACCCCAGACGGACACGGTGGGCAACACGAGAATGCCAATGAAGAGCAGTAAGACAGAGACCAGCGCGCTCGATCCCAGCGAAGCCCCTGTGGAGACCCTGGGGTTGGTCTCTGGCCTCCATCCGCAGGGGCGTGATGGGAGGAGAAGTAGCAGGGAAGGCGATTCCCGGGAGAACACTACCCATCCGCTGAGGATAGTTACCTCGATCCCTTGCCAGCCAGGAAGGACAGAGATAAATTGGGAACCTCTCCTGGTTGACCCTTGAAGTACATGAAGTCACCAGGCTTCAGGGGCTCTGGGAGCCACAGGAGCACTCTGCTAGCCATTAAGCCAGCCCGGTCCAGGGGCCCTGTGCCCCATGGAGTGTTGAAGGAGCTGGCTAGGGTTCCTCTGAGCACCCAAGCCTTCATCTTGGGTGAAGATAGAAGAACCATATATATATGGTTTTATATATATATATTTTTTTTTTCCTGAAAGATAACACTTGTGATGTCTTTTGCATCTGCAAACTGCAAATTGGCAGCCCCTGGCGTGGGGATGGAGGAGCTGCGCATGCTCTGATCGCGTTTCCTTCTGGGACATTGGCAGGAATCTGAGGGAGAGGCTCGTCAGCTTCCAAAAATAATGTTAAGGCCACATTTCAAAAAGGAGGAACCTAAGGCTTTGTGTGTGGGGGTGGGGTGAGAAGCAGGGTGGAGTAAGGAGAGGCAGGGAGAAGCCAGGATGTTAGGCAGGGAGGGCAGAGGGGTGGAGCTGCGTCTAGGAGAGGAGGCAGTCAGGGGATTCCCAGCTCAGTGGAGAGGGGAGGGAGGACCACTTTCTCCCTGCGTGAACTAAACCAAAGATAGCTTGCGGGGTAGACACAGGTGGTGCGGGAGAGCCCTCCTCAGTCTTGAGAGGGTCCTATACAGTATCTTGTTTGCAAGGTAAAAAAATAATACTTCTGAAACAGAGACAGAGAGGGGCGGGGGAGAGAGAGACAGACAGATAGAGAGGGGGCAGTTGCATAGATTGTACATTCAGCTGGAAGGAGATGTCGGACACCTTTGTTTCCCCCACCCAGGTAAACTTCTCAATAGACACAGTGAGGTAGCCCCTGCGGTAGACCCTTGGGCAAAGTCAGGTCACTGAGGCAGAAGCCGAGAGGACAGGGCTGACTCAAGCACCCCGACACGCAGAGGTCAGCATGGCTTCTTTGCAAACAGATCCTGGGGCTCTGGAGAGAGCCGGGGGCCTGACCTGTCATCACCCTTCTCCTGTACTGGCCCTGGCCGGCTGGCTGCACATGGCACCCTGCAAGGTGTGAGCCTGGACAGATGTGAGCCGCTCCCCAAACTTATTTGGCCTAACGCCCTTCTCAGACAAAATGATTCAGGGCTTTGCCCTGGCAATGACAACGTTTGTACTACAGCGCGTAATCCAGGATAGCGAGTTGGTATCTGTTTCCGCGGCGCCCCTGGATCCTGCCAGGTGGCCCTGCCTTCTTTGGGAAACACTGCCCTAAGGCGGGCAGCTGAGGTCTCTGATTCCATTTCGTCTTGCCTTGGGCACGGCTGTCTTGGCCTCGGGACCTGGAGAGCTGCCCCTGCCAGCCCTCACAGGATATGCTTCTCCACGGGCTCTTCTCTGGGGGGTGGGGGAGCAAACTGCAGGAAGAGATTCTAAGCTGCTACTCCCATGCCTTCACCTCATGCTCCGTCACTTCCCAGGCAGCAGGTGTGCACAAGCTGAACTGGCAACACCCGCTCCCTCCTTCGACTTCCTGGCTGCTTAAAGAGGGAGAGCGAAACGCAACACTTAAAAATCCCATTTCTTGTTAACAGTCTGGGGGTGATCCTGCTACACTGTGACTGCGCGCTGGGCTGAGCTGTGGCTGGTGCTATGGATGGGTCGGAGACTTGAGCTGGGACTGAGCCCAGCTCCCCAGTCTCCATCACTCCCCTTTGTCTTCCGGGAACCAGCTTCACTCACCAATCTTTGTCTTCTGAGCTCTACAGGGGACCCGTTCCCAACTACTCAAGAGGGTGGCTCTGACCCAGGGGTGGGGGTGGCCTTTGGCAACCACCAACAGCTCTTCCTTGTGCCTCTGCCTTCGTGCTGTTTGGAGCCCTGGAGTCCCGGTGAACATGGCTGGGAATGGGGGATTGGTTCGTGTCCCACACCTCACCACTACTGCCTTTATCTGCACCGGCCTGGGGGTGAGATCAAGGTTCTAGCCAGTCTCTGACAGGCCCCCCCCCACCCTGTAAGCTGGAGACCCAGAAGGGTGCAGGGTCTTTCCTCTGAGCCCAGGTGCACACCATGAGGAACCGCAGGCCTGAGTACTGGCCTGGCTCCTCCTCTCTGAGCGCTGCCAGCACTGAGGTTAAACCCACCGCAGTGGCGGGCCATGGCACTCTGACCAGAGGGTCATTCTCTGAAGAGGTGGACAGGGCACTGTGTAAAGCACGGGGACCTTCTCCCTTGGAGGCCTATAGCTGTCTTCATGGCAATGACCAGTGCGTGGGCTTCAGAAGGCTGGCCGTCTGCCCCGAGCTTGCTGGGCGGGTGGAAGTGGGGCAGAGACACTGAGTGCTGCCTTCTACCCCAATCCCAAGTCCCCCGGGGCCTTGACTCATCCCCCAGGCTGCAGAGGCATTTCTGAAACCCTCCTATGCAGCTGTGACAGCTGGCTACCAGACTCCAGGCGTGTCCTCCCAGGCGGGGAGGACACCCCGAGTCAGGGGATGACGTATCTCAGGAAACGATCACCCTCACACTAGGCACTTCGGCCTGGACAGAGTTCTCCTTGTCCACCATGAGTGACCACAGCGACACTCTTGCCTGGCCCCCGAGACAGCCATGTGTGCCCTTCTCCACTGGCCCCGCAGGGAAGCACCGTCACAGTGGCAGCGGGATATGTGCAAGTGTCTACAGACCCTGCGTGCAGTGACATGTCAGGGTGCGCCCCCAAAGCCACCGAGAAGAAGGCTGGGGAAATAAGACACCCAGTGGCCAGGCAGGGGTGGGCATGGGGCGGGAAAGTAGTGTCCCCAGGACGCCGACAGCCAGGATTCTGGGACCCCCCTGGCACAGGCTCTGGCTCACAGAGTTTGTAAGCCTATCCCCTGAGCCATTGCTAAGGATGCCCACTTCCAGCCGGTCTGACCACCCTCTTCCTAAGCTGGGTCTCCCCCTTCCTCCCGGGCTCAGGAAGAGCCTGTTCCCTCTGCCAGGCTGGCTGCAGGTGGCCGGGGGTGCGGGACAGCCCCAGCCCTCTGCAGGGCACTCTGCACCCACAAGGCTTCTCCTGTGGTGCCCTCTGGATGGGCTTGGAAAACACTCCCCAAGAAGGGCAGGGCAGTGGGTGCTGACGCCCGGGTGAGGAGAAGCTGGACTCCCGTGTTCCCAAAGGCAGGCAGACCCAGGTGCACACGGGGCGAGGCCGCTCAGACCTTCCCTCATGGTGTGCTTTACTCTGAGGACAGGAGAATGGCGGGGGCAGACAGACAGAGACAGAGGGAGAGAAGAGGGTAGGGGCAAGAGAGAGATGGAGGAAGGGGGGAGGGGCCTTTTGTGAACAAAGGCAGCTTTAGTTAGTAAGAACATAATCGACAAGCTGCAAAAACAGCACCTACTAATTAGTCATGGACTAAAACATATAAATAATAAATATCTAAAGTGTCCCTTCTCTGTACCCTTGATTGCCCGAAGGACATCCTGCCTTGCTGGGGGTGAGGATGGGAGGGGCCCACACAGCAGACAGGTGCCCTCCTCATGCCCACGGTACCTTTGAACCATGCTGGCAGAGAAAGACAAGGTCTGCCTCATCACAGTAAGGGTGCTTTGTGACCTGGGGCGTGGCTTCTCCCAGGGGCGTGCCGATCAACACTAATTTTTAAGCAGCCGGACACTCAAGCCTCCCGCTCCGAGTCTGCCCGCCAGGCGGGCCTGTGGGCGCCTGGGAGGACGATGGGAGTGACTCTGAAAGGCCTTTCCCTGAAAGTGAAGAGCCTGGTTGTGCCAGCAACCCTGCACACGGGACTCGCCATGTGTGAAGGCCTGGCTAATGCTGTGGGGTGCCCCTCCAGGGGCTGTAATCTTATCTCTGGACCCCTGAGTAGACAGGGGGCTTGATGCTCACCCTCACACATAGCCCCCACTCCCTGCACCACCTCCTGGGGCAACCCGATAGGGAAGGTGTCGCCTGGAACTCTGGGCAGATGGCAGCCTCCCTTCTGGGTGACCTCAGCCATGCCCCTTCCCAAGGCTGTCCTGCCCAGCTGGTTACAAAGGAGGTGGGTCGGGGAAGGCTTGAGGCCCTTCCCAGCCTGCTGTCCTGCGGGGGAGGACTCGTGACTGTGACTTCCAGAGGCCTGTCACAAGGATTTCCTGGCCAGGAGGATCAGGGAGGCGAGCCAAAGGGCAGGCTAAGCTGGGCCCCATGGTCTGGGCAGTGCTGTCAAACTGGGGTTGGCAGAGACCTTGGGCTCTGAAGAGGTGACTCGTGGGGTGCCCTGGGCCCGGGGGCCACCAGGGGCTGAGCTGGGAGAAGAACCCCACCCCTGCTGCTTCACCCGCAGCCCTTGGGGTTCAGTTGTTCCCGAACTTCCACTTCGTGCCCAGGGTCCTGTTGCTGAAAACAAAGGTCTAAAAAATTGCCTGTGTGTGGGCGAGGTCCCTGGAAGGGGCGGAAAGGGAAACCGTAGGGCTGAGGGTCGCCCAGAGGTGCTGAGACTGCCAGGATACCTGGAAGCAGCAGCCCCGCTCCCAGGAGTTGCTCTGGCAAAGGTCAGTCATGGGCAGCCCTGCTTGGGCTCCAGGGGCACCCCAGCGAGGCCCCACCATGAGCTGGGTGCTTTCGGCTGGGATCCTGTCGTGGCCCACCGGCCCAGTGCTACCTGAGGCGTCCATCGGGTTTGACGGCCCCCAGCTCCGACTTGGGGTCAGGGCTGAAGGAGCTCCAGGCAGTCTGGCTGCAGGCCTGCATGACGGGGCAGGCGGTGGGGCCGGTGGTACAGATGTCCATGGCGGTCCACATGCTGCCCACCAGGGAGTCCAGCCAGCCCTCCAGCACTGCGCCTGTGGAGGCTGCGTGCCGCCGCGCCTGCTCCACCTGCGCGGGGCTCAGGGGCAGGCTGAGCACGGGGTTCAGGCCCTGGAAGTTCTGCTCCATGTAGGCGCCATGGGGTGGCCCGTTGTGCAGCTTCAGCGCCTCTTCTGAAAGCCAAGGGAACAAGGGCGTGGTTAGAGGGGCTACCTCACCCTACCTCGCTCCTCTCGCATCAGGGAGGAACCGAGCCTGCCGGTCACCCCTTCGTAAGGGGGAGGGCCAGGCTCATGTGTGTATGGGGGAGTGTGTGTGTGTGGGGAGGGTCATGCCGTCAGTGTGCCAGGTTCATGCATTCACTCCGTAACCACTTCGAGCCCTTCCTGCATCCAGCTCTATTTACTAAGTTGCCTTCTCCTTCTTTGACAACAAGGCACTACTGTGTTGCTGGCTGCCAGGGCCAGCCCTTCGCGCCCCCCCCCCCCCCCAGGATGACCCCACGTGCTGGTTGTGATGTTTATGGAAGCAGTGTGCCAGGCCTTTCTTCCGTGGAACCGCTGCGTAGGTCTGATTCACCAACTTTTAGGTTAGTGGCCAATCGTGAGCCGCCTGCCTCATCGAGGTTCCTGACTGGTTATGAGATGTCATGGAAGGGCCAGGAAAGCGACCTGGTGGCGCCCAGGTTAAAGTGCACAGCCGAGAACTGAAAGGTGGACGGTCTGGGCCGAACCTGTGCTCCACGGGAGAGGGCTATGGCGACGGCCTTGGAAGCCTGATGGGGCAGTTCCACTGTGCCCTACAGGGTTGTGCACGTTGGCACCGCTAATGGCAATGGGTGCCAGCAGGGGTTGGCCAGCTATAGCCCTTAGGCTACATCTGGCCCAGGGTCTGTTTTGGTAAATAACACGGCTATGCCCATTTCCTTACATAATGTCTACAGCTGCTCTCATGATGCCAAGCAGAAGTGGGTATTTCCAGGTCAGGCTCCTACCTTAGGTGGGGAGTGATGGGGTGGAGGGGCACCCCAGCCCACCGCCTGGGGATCACTGGCAGGTCAGTTTCTTCTAATGTGTACAGGCCTGAAGGGGGCAGAGGGAGGGAGGGAGACCACATGTCTGCCCTCCTAAAGGCCCAGAGAATATGTGCTGTTGGAACTTCAAACCCGGCCACGATGGAAACAGACAAGAAGTCCTTCCATCTATGCCCAGTGCTCCAGAAAGTGGAGGTGAGAGAAAGGAGAGCCATGATCTGAGAACACTGGTTGTCTTGCTGTAATTCAGCAACACCTCTCTTTCTCCATAAGAACCCTGGTGGCATAGTGGTTATGCATTGGGCCGCTCACTGCTAAGTCAGTAGTTCGAAACCACCAGCTGTTCTGCAGGAAAAAGATAGGCTTTCTACTCCTGAGCCACAGGCGCAGTTCTACCCTGTCCGATAGGGTCACAGCAAGTATTTGAGCTTTTTGTTCCCGGTGAGGAGGCCTGGTGGCAGTGGGCTCACTCAGTATGGGTTCACATACTGAGCTGTGAACCCCAAGGCCAGATGTGGGCACCTACCAGCCATTCAGCGGGTGAAACACAGGGCTTTCTATGTCTGTAAAGAGCTACAGTCTCGGAAACCCACAGGGACAGGTCTCTACCCTGTCCTGTGGGCTCGCGATGAGCCAGCCTTGACTCAGTGGCAAGTGAGTTTGGTGTGGTTTGGCTGCCTCGCTCTCAAGGTGACCAGGCAGGAGGCCCAGCTCTCCCTGGACCAGAAGATGGGTGGGGCAGCTCCAGCGCCCCTGTAAAAGATCAGAGCCTGCTGGTCTGAATTTTTCTCCCACGGCCTCTCCATTGGCAAGGGTGGACCACAGCTGGGGAGTGGGGAGATGCCAACTCCACGGAGAAGCTGCAGGCCGACCAGAGGCAAGACCTTTACCATGAAAGGAATGGCTGAGAAAACATTTCAACACTGAGACCTAAATATTTTGGTGGAGGCCAAAAAAA
>NW_022103901.1:26666735-26668738 GCF_000313985.2 Echinops telfairi
GAAGCAACTGTCAAGAAATCAAATGACCTGGGCAGAGCTGTGGTAGAAGACCTCTTCTTAAATGTGGTTAAGAGCAAAGGCGTCATGTTGGGGATGAAGGTGAGCCTGATGGGAGCCCTGGGATTTTCCATGGCCTCAAAGGGGCTAGTTTGAGCTGGGCGAGGAAGGAGGAAGAATGCCTTTGAATTACAGTATTGGCGGAGAATACGGAATGTACCAGCAACTGCCAGAAGAGCTCCCAGAACCTTTCTTGCAAGGCAGACAGCCAGAATGCTCCTTCAAAGTGAGCATGGTGAGATTTCGGACCTGTTATCAGGAAGGGCTGCTTCCCGGAGAAGGACATCATGATTGCTAACATAGAGGGTCAGTGAGAGACCCTTCAAGAGATGGATTAACACAGTCAGTGGTGGAGACCAGGAGCTCAGACATAGGCATGATGGTGAGGATGGTACTGGTGGACTGGGAAGGGTTACGGTCTATTGTCTATGGGGCCATTGTGAGTCAGAACCAGCTTCACAATCCTTAACGCAATTCCTCGAAGCTATGCCAACAGCATTTAAAATACCAGTAGAGTTCTCCATGGTGGCCAGGTGATGGCAGAGCTTCCAGATTAAGACCAACTAGGAAGGAAAGCCCAGTGATTATCTTAGGGATCACCAGGCAGGCAAATGGCTTAGAGATGGACTGGTACAATGGCAGGCGTGGACACACATGCCAGTGACCATGGGAATGATGCAGATCAGGCCATCAGGAGTCAGAGTTAACTCGATGGCCGCTATCTGCCTGTCCTTCCATCGGCCCATCAACCCCTCCATTAAGGAACAGTGGGGAGCTGGCTCCCAGCTCAAGAAAACAGGAAATCTATACAAGGGATCTTCAATGAGTTCATGGAAAATGCATATCGTGGGGAAAAAATTCATGGGCTTCGCGTTGCTTTTGCATAAAAATAATCTCATTTTGACTTGTTATCACATGTCTGAACAGGATCTAGTTAGAGGCACGAAGAAGGATCTAAGACATCATTTGAAAAGGGCCCTGATCAACGCAACATGAATTTTGCTACATTTCAAGCAAGGACAAACATCAAATTTATGATGAAGCGTGGGTGGGAGAATGGTGAAACCATTGATGTCTTGTGAAAATTTGATGGGGACAATGCCCCAAAGAAATAAGCATTTTACAAATGGAAAACTAGATATATGAAGAAATGAGGAGGCACTGGAGATGCAGCCCTCAGCAACAGAGCATGCGCATGAATTTGCAAGGAAAAAAATTACTCTTGTTCTCTCGCCCTATCTGGAGAACACTGATTAACAGCAGCCAGCCTTGGCATCTCCGTGGGGCCAGCTTACAGAATTCTGACTAAACAATTAAAGCTGAGCACACTTTCTCAATGGGCGCCAAAACTGACTTCCCTAGAATCTCTGCAGACTAGAGCAGAGCTTTCAGTGGGAGTTTTAGACAAGCAGCATCGAGATCATGAAGGCATTTTTCACAAAACGATAACAGTACGATCCTGAAGGCAAAGCACAATCCACGCAATGGCTACCACGATGTGGAAGTGTCTGGGCCAAGAAAACGTGGACTCAAGAGGAAGGGCCATGGCAACTAATGGGCTTTTAAAAAATTTTTTTATGTTCAAGACATTGTGCTTGTTGACTTTCTGGAGGGCCAAAGAACAATACCATCTGCTTATTGTGAGAGTGTTTTGAGAAAGTTAGCCAAAGCTGTAGCAGAAAAAAACACCTGGGAGGACAAGCTTCATCAAACCGTCCTTCTCTGCCATGACTAGACCCCTGCCTCTCATCAAACAAGGGCAGGGCTTTAGGCGAGAAATCATTAGCTATCCACCTGACTGACGGTTCTGACGTGGCTCCTTCTGACTCTTACTCTCCGCCCTTCCCAAGGTGAAAACATCCTTACGGGAGCAGCAGCCTCATCTTTCTCCTGCAGAGTGGATGACGGGTTTGAACCACCGACCTAACTCAATTCTTTCCCAAGAG
>NW_022103901.1:26669751-26671578 GCF_000313985.2 Echinops telfairi
GCGGCCGTCCTCTCCGTGTGCAGGGACTAGGTGAGCTTTGAATTACAGACTGGTCTTTAAGGGGGAAGGGGAGGGCAACGGCACAGCGGCTGACAGCATCTCCTGCAGGGGGCTGCCCCAGGAACGCCCCCCCACCCTCCTTCGAGTCCTCACCTGGCTTGATGGGCTGCCTGTTGGAGAAAGTCAACGGAGCCACGAGGAATCTTGTCTCTGCCACGGGCACCCAGTGGTGGAGAATCTTCACGGTCCAGACCCCGGGCCTCAGGGGCAAGTTCAGAGGGGGCTTGTAGTGGGTGAACTCAGCAGTGGACTCAATCAGGATGTCATAGGTGGCTGCGATGACGTTGACAGGGTCCACCCAGATGATTGTCACCGTCACGTTGGGCCCCTTGCCCCATTTCTGCATGCCCACCGGCTCATCCATGGGTCCCAGGAGGCCCCCAAAGTTTCGGAAGAGCCGCTCCTTGGCATCCCAATCAGTGCCGACCTGAAAGAGCACAGCGGGGTAGGAGACCACGGGGTGTGAGCTTGGGGCTCCTCCTGGCCGGGCCCCACCCTCCCCAATTCACAGATGATGAGTCTGAAGCTGGCCTCGGCCCCAGCAGGAAGCAGAACTGCGACTGGAGCCTCCTCTGGGCCTTTCACAAGGAGCTCCATCGTGGTGTAAACGATTATGTGCCCAGGTACTGGTTACTCAGTTCACTCAGAGGCGCCTCAGTGGAAAGGTCTGACCCTCCCCAACGCCGGTAACCACTGAAGTGTCAGGGAGCACAGCTCAGCTCTGCGACACACACACACACACACACACACACACCTCCATGACTGAAGGCTGAGTCCATGGAAACTGCCCTGGATTTTTTTTTGGGGGGGTCCTCTCTTGGGCCCCCTGGGCCTGGTAGCTGGTGTATGCCTGGCAGGACTGAGATGCACCTTCCTGAGAAGCCAGGACAAAGTAGCACACAGGGTGGTGGAGCGGCTTCCCTGACTGTGTGCCCCATTTAGGAGAGTGTTCTGACCATGGTGCCCTGTAGGTCTGGGAAGTGACCTCTGATAGATGGCAGTCCCTCGGCACCGCACACCAGGGAAACCCAGGGACAATGGCTTCCTAGGAAGAGGCTGACACCGAGATCTTCCTGCCAGCCAGCTGGGCACATGTGCCTGTGATCCACAGGGGACCCCTTGGCTTCCCCTTCCAGTAGCTGCAACGACTGTGTACGGCCCCTTCACTGCTCAACCCTTCCGTGGCTTCCTAGAGTTCCGAGCATCTGAGTGCCCACCCTGGAGCTACAGGCCCCGCTTCTTTCTCAGCCTTCTTGATGATGGTAGTATAGCCACACCTGACTCGTGTCAGCCCTGCATACCTGTCAGACACCCCTCCACCAGAGCAGTTTTGTACCATGTGTTCTGTCTGGCATCTTCTCTCACATTTTGCGCAGCAATCCTGGGGCTCTACCCACTGTCCTTCTCTGAGCCCCACGGCCCAGTCACACGGGGCCACACCTGGATGCTGCACTTTCTCTGCAGCAGGGTTGATAAACATGACCCACCAGAGGCTTGGCGATGGCTCTATTTCCTCTCTCCTCCTGGCCTGCTGTACCGACTTTCTCAGTGCCTTGCAGTACTCAGCACACAGTAGGTTCTCACTCAACATCCGGGGGACGGATGAGCCAAGGACCTTATGGAAAGTGAACGAACTACCCAGGCTCCTGATCCGGAGCTCTGTGGCTGCTTCAAATGAAATTAAATGAGAGGGCTTTGGCTGCCCCCGGGGATTAATTTCGTGTGTCTGGAGACCCAGCATGTGGCTAAGGAGGAGGAGGATAATGA
>NW_022103901.1:26671678-26672967 GCF_000313985.2 Echinops telfairi
GCCCTGAGTTGCTCAGCTCGGTCTTTACACAGCCCGGCATGACCAATATTTACCGAGCGCTCACGCTGAGTGGCCCTGCGCGTCCGTGACCAGGGAAAGGAGGCTCAGAGCAGTGAGAGAACCTGCATTGGTGCCCCAGCCTGAGTGGGGCTGAGCTGGGAACCTGTGCAGTCTGAGCTCAGAGCCTGTGCTCTCCGGTGCTGCCTCCAGGGCCCCCGCAGGTGAGTCAGCCACCCACCCAGTCACTTGCTTGCTCTGTTGGTTGATAGGTAGGTCGGTTGGTCACTCACTCGTTCTCTGAGTCACAACTCACCCACTCATCAGCCAGTTACACAGTCCCTTGTTCTCCCATGCAGTCGTTCACTCACATACTCAGCCACTCGCTTGTTCTGTCAATCCATCCATCTGACAGCCCTTTCTGCTGATACACAGACAGCCCGTCAGCCTTCCCTGTCTTTTGCACTTTCAATAAATGCACCATCGTGTGCAATTTCTCCCTCCTCACAAAATGACTTCAGAGACTCACGCAGCTGTGTGACACATGCTCACTGCTGCCCAGTACTCCATTGTATGAACAGATCAAGTGAGAACTACCCACCCCAATTCAGGCCGCTTGGATCGGATCCAGGCCTGTTGGGAATGATGCTGCTATGAATATTTTTGCCCAAATCTCTCAGTGGGATTTGCCAAATATCTCGGGTGGGATGCCTGTGTGGTGGAGCGTGTGAATGTGCAACTTCACCAGAGCGTGCAAGACATCACCCAAACTAGCTGAAGCGACTGACCCTCTGCCAGCAGTTGCACCCCAGCCTTGCTACCTGTGCTCTTGCTTAACCCCTTCCAATACTCGGGGAGAGGTAAGGTATCAAGATGGGAAAAGCTGCATTCCTCTCATCAATAAGGGGTGGACGCTCCATCGTGCTTGCTTTCTCTCTTTTCATCCTCATTGGCTTATAGGAAGGGCCGGAAACATCCTCTGTAAAGGGATAGGCTTTGGGGTGGGTGTGTTTTGCCTCTGGGCTCTTTGGTCTCTGTCACAACGACTCAAGACCCAGATGACTCCTGGAAAAGCTGCCAACAAATGGGTGTGACTGCGTTCCAATCACACTTGATGACACAATCAGACCTGGCTTGTGGCCCCGGAGTGGGTCAGCTTCTGATGGACGGGTTTTTTTTGATACCGCTGACGATGAAGATGTCGTTCAAAGAGTGTATGGCAATTCTGATGGACATAATTTTAATGATGCCTTTTTTTTTTTGAAAACAGGAAACAAAATCTGCGTTCCTGT
>NW_022103901.1:26673884-26674929 GCF_000313985.2 Echinops telfairi
GAACTAACTCATGGGCAGTGGGTTTAGTTCTTTGGTTTAAACATGTACTCAAGGTCATGTTTAGCAAGCTGTTCTCCAACTGAAAACCCACTGAAGACTTCCCATGGCTCTTAAAACAACACCCCTTGCTTTCTTCTAGGGCCCACGTGATCTCTTGCTCTGGACCCGGACCCACTCCATTTCCCCGATCACATGCTCTGGCCACCCTGGCCATGCTTCCTAAAGCACGGGGCTCCGCTCCCACCTGGCATGTTCCTGTTCCAGAGATTCCATGGCTAGCTCTTCCCGGAGCCAGTTATCACCTTCCCAACTCATTTTATCAAGATAAAATGACAGCCCCAAACCCACCGCTTTTGAGCCAGTCCGGCCTCATAGTGGTTCTTGAGGATAGAAGAGAGCCATCCGGCAAGATTCCCAAGGCTGTCACCCTTAGGGGAGCGGACATCTGGGGGGTTCTGACGGCTGACCTTTTAGTCAGCAGAGGAGTACTTAACCACTGTGCCACCAGGGCTCCTTAGTCCTCATTGAGAGTGGGGGCGGGGTGGGGGTGGTTCTGATCCATGGAGCACTGGGTCTCAGTTTATAGGCTGAGACAAACATCTCATGGGTGAAGGGCCTGGCTGCTCTCCCAACAGATAAATGAAACTACTGTCAATAAGCTGCATGCCTGTGAAAGCTGAATTGGCAAAAGTTGTGATCAATGTATTCATAGCAACAGCAGCAATAAACACCTCCCGGCATTTGGTTCCGGGGTTGGCACCATGTTTTCATGGGACATCTGAATTACCTGGCCCAATGTTACATTTAGTGTTTCTGGTCTACCTATTCCTGGTACAGTGCCTGGGGTCTTAAAAGCTTACAAGCTGCTACCCAAGGCACGGTTGGTCTCTACTGACCTAGAAAAACGGAGGAAGGAGAGTCAGGCTTGTGGAGGATGGAACGTGTGGCTATGGGCCACAGTTTCCTGTGCCCTGAGACCAGAACTGGATGGTGCCCAGCTGCCATTTCTAAACATTTGGATCCAAGGCTCAGTGGAAGACCTCCC
>NW_022103901.1:26675029-26688573 GCF_000313985.2 Echinops telfairi
TTTGGTTCCGGGGTTGGCACCATGTTTTCATGGGACATCTGAATTACCTGGCCCAATGTTACATTTAGTGTTTCTGGTCTACCTATTCCTGGTACAGTGCCTGGGGTCTTAAAAGCTTACAAGCTGCTACCCAAGGCACGGTTGGTCTCTACTGACCTAGAAAAACGGAGGAAGGAGAGTCAGGCTTGTGGAGGATGGAACGTGTGGCTATGGGCCACAGTTTCCTGTGCCCTGAGACCAGAACTGGATGGTGCCCAGCTGCCATTTCTAAACATTTGGATCCAAGGCTCAGTGGAAGACCTCCCATTAAAAGGGAGAAAATACGGAACAGAATGGCAGATTCTCTTGGAATGCAGACTTACTGGACCCATGGAGGCTAGATGATCTCCTGTAATGATTGCCCTGAGATAATCTTTAACCATAAATCTTACACCCAAACTACCTACCCCCTGAAGCCTTTTTAAAACCAAACAGTGGTTTAACTTAACTAGAAGAGCATAATGCTCAAGGCAGATATCCCTTGCTAAAGAGTTTTCTGCATGGACCAATTGACAAGAGTAACCTGAAAGAACAGCTGGGACACTTCGAGGGAAGGGAGTGTATATTAATGGTGGGGGAATAATTTGGAAAAGGGGGAGAATTGTATAACTCAAAGAGAGTAATTCATGTCCCTGAATTATACATGTAGAAATGAATCAGTGCATGCTTTGTTGTATATACTCCTGGCTACCACATGATTAAATTTTATCCTGTTGAAATACCTGCCCTACTTCATTAGGGGGAAACACTTTTCTGTGCTTATTTATAAAACTCATTGCCATCAAGCCGATTCCGACTCACAGTGATGCTCTGGGACCCAGCAGAACTGCCCCACAGGGCTTCCAAGGCTGTAAATCTTGACGGAAGCAGGCGACTCTGTCACTGCTGGAAGGAGGGTCCACACCACTAGCTGTTCAGTTGACAGCCGGATGGTTGCCTCACCAGGAGTCCTGCTGGCTGCCTGACTAGGCGCAGTCCCGGGTTCACAGTGCGCCTTCTAAGCCGAGCACACTGGAGGCCCATGGTGCCTGCCTGGTGAAGTCATGAACAGCTCACACTGGCAGCTGGGCACCCCACGGGAGCGAATTCCCAGGGGCCACACAGCTGGCTCCCACCAACAGCCCGGTCTTGGGGCCCAGCACCAGCGTGAGGGCGGTTAACAGCCCGCCAAGTGGTTCTTCCTTCCCTCCTTGTTTAATTTCACACCCTCGGTCATGAAGAAGAATTCTGGGCTCTAGAAGGAAACGTAAGACACCAGACCCAAGGCTCTCAACCATCACCTCCTCTTGCTCAGCCAGTGATTTTGGCTGTTCTTACAGCAAGGGAACCAGACCTGGGGAAAGAACCTTCGGTAATCATGAGCCAACAAGGCCTGACACCAACACCTGTCACAGCCAGAGAAGCGCTGCCATCCCACAACAGGCCAATGGGACTGTAGTGCCTTTAATTGGCCACTTGGGCCCCCAACATGGAATCTCACTGGGGCAGCGGCGCATGGTCCCCTGACATCAATAATTGATGGAGCGGGTTCGTGTGGTGGCTTACAGTCAACCGGCCCATTTGCAAGTGTATTTGAACATGGCATACAGACGAGAACGCTGCGTGCAATCTCTGGACTTGGGGAGCCACTGAGTGGGGGCACAGGTCCACCAGGCAGAGTCATGGGAGCTGGAGAAGGATTGGCAGGAAAAATATAAGTGGTGGGGACCCCCACATGGCCGACCATCAAGATTCTCCATCTTTGATGGGCAACCTCTGCCAAACTTGATCACCCCTCCCTTCCTGCAAGCATCACCACCTGAATGGGTTCCACTCTTTTACGTACAAATATGACTAAAAGGGGGAAACTACAGAACAGGATTTGAAATTCTCTCCCACACTTGAGTGAACTTTCAAATCTCTTGTCCTGAGATCATCTTTAAATCTGAAACCAAAACAACTCAAGCCTTCTTAAAACCAGACAGTAGTTTTGCTGAACTCAGAAAGACTGCCTGTATTCAGTACTGTGTTCTTTTAAGATCTATGGGGGATCGAATGGACAACAGCAGTGCTGAAGATTAGAGGGGGCTATAGCGGGCAGTGAGCTCATGCTGATGGAGGCGGAACACGTCAGAGGGAGGGTGGGAAAGACTGCCCAACTAGAAGGATGGCATCCATCACTGCACTGTGCAGGTAGGAACGGCTACCTCGGTGCACATGTTGCTGTGTATGTTCTCAATAACAACAAAGTAAAATAAAAGTTAGGTGGGCCAGCTTCTACAAATCCCCCACTCCACCCCCCCATGGGGATGCAGCACTGAGTGACAGGAGAGGGTGCCAGCTCTCTGGGAATAGTCAGCGAGAGGGCATGGAAACCCCATGGGAGTCTCAGACCACAGCGCTCCGGAGAGGGTGGGGAAGTGGCAGGTCGGGAACAGAGCTGCCGTGCCAGGACTGGGCAGTCCGGAAAGGGGCAACATTTGGACTGAACTCAGACTGCCCCCCTCAAAAGAGAAAAAAGGGCTGTTGTTAGCTGCCATCTAGTCGATTCCAGCTCAGGCGACTGCCTGTGCTGCCAGGGTGCCCTTTGGCAGCCCTTCTGGGTGAGCTGAGAGAGTGAGCAAGCGCTCTTTGGAACGCCCCTGGTTTTAAGATGAAACTCCCGGGGAAAGGTGTTCTAGGCAGGAGTGTCAGCGTGGACCACATCTGAGGCAGAAGCCCGCCTGTCACAGGCGCCTGTGAGCGGAGATGAGGGGGAGAGCACGGGGCTGGAGGAGGCCCGAGAAGTGGGCGCATCGTGTAGGTCCCCCCATTCCGGAGGTGGCACAGCTTCTGAAATGCTAGAGCCGGGTCATCTCCGCTTCTGCGTCAGGAGAGGAGCGGAAGCAGATGCTGGACTGGGGGTTGTGGGGGAGCAGCTGTGCTCCCCAGTCCATGGGCTCATCCCTCCACGCATCCACACTCACTCATCCACGTGAGGACTGGTCTGGCGCTCACTTTGAGCTCAGCTCAGGGCTAGGAGCTAGGGGGCTACGAGCCATCAATTCACTGACTCTGGGCCTCTGCCTCCCAACTTGTAAGACGGGCTTGTGAATGACTTCGCTCGGAAACCCATTTGCTTCTGGCCCGTTCCCACTGTGGGTTTGGGAGGAAGCATTGGCCAGTCACTGTGGTACACAGTGAGTCGGAACCGACCAGAAGGCACATACCAATATGGGCTAGGATAAAAAAAAAAAAGAACACAAATCCTACGGTCTATTAACACCAGGATAAAAATAATACACCAAGAGCTACCCAGGTAGGTTTGGTGTGCACGCCGCCTCCTGCCCTGGTGAAGGGGCCAGTTCCCGTGTTCAGGGCTGGAGAGCGGACTTTAGAGGCAGGACAAGCATCTCTGGCAGATCTGTTGCCAAGGCTCTCGGGTCACCTCCTCCTCCACCCCGGGCTGCGAGTCCCAGAGTGCGGGGTAGGACCAGTGCCGGGACTTCCACAGAGGGGGGCCAGGGGATCTCGCCTGGCTTCTTACCTCAGAAAACTGAAGCCTCCCGAAGTCACTGGGTGGGCTGGCAATCTTGAAGACCTTCTTGGGCATCACCCACGTCTCCAGGGTCTCGAGTTTGCTCACAGCCAGATTGGTTGCATGGTGCTTGACCAGAAAGCCCTGGAAGCGGTCCGCAAGGAAGTAGAGGTGGACAGACACCGGGTGGCCCATTGGGTAATACCTGAAAAAGAGGCAGAGTATCACAGGGGCTCACAGGCGTGGGGGATGGCCATGGCCCCCACCCGCCTCGCCAGTCCTGTGCTCACTGCCGCAGCAACGTCCCCCTTCTGCAGTGTTTCCCCCCCCTGCTCGCCACAGTCCAGCGCTGCATGCTGAGCATGGCAGCTTGTGAATAACAGTCACAGTTACACGATCCATGCAGCTGTTCATTAGAGCAAATCTCTTTGGGCTGCTGTTGTAGTTGTGGGGAACAGACAACAACACAATAATCCCCAGGGCTGCAACTCCTTGACACTCATTCCACTTGCCACCCCTCTGGCCCAGACCCTTCCTCCCCAGGCTCGCTAACTCACAGACCTCGATTCTACATCCACAACTCCGTGACACTGAGCTCCAGGGAAGCCAGATGGCTGGTCAGTTGTTAGGCAACTTTGGGGCTGTTTTTGATTTCCTTCACAGATGATTTCAGGGCAACAGCTTTGGGGTGGGTTCGATGTAGCCTCTGGGGCCCCAGGAAGTCTGGATGCCGTGAGAAGCGGAAATTCTGTTCTGCATTTTCTCCCCTTTGATCTGGACTCTGCTCTGGGCTCTTTGATCGCACAGTTGTTCAGTGTTGGGGGTCAGGCACCAAGCAGTCCTTCTGGCCTCGTGGCAGAGGAGGGAGTTGTGCCTGGAGGCCATGCTGCATGTTCTAGGTCCTCCTATTCCTGGCGCACCTCCTTATTCTGGTGGCTCATTGATCTTCCTCCCGGTAAAGGTGGTATTGCTGGTGATCGTGGGACGTCTGCTGAGTGTACGATGCACAGCGAAGAACAGGAAAACGACTTGCGATCCCTCTTCCTTTAGAAAATGTCAACCGCTACTTTATCGATACACCACACCAAACTCACCGCTGTCCACTCGGTGCTGACTCACGGCGAGTCTCCGTGGGTTTCTGAGACTGTCACTGTTGATGGGAGTAGAAAGCCCAGTCTTTCTCCCTCGGGGCTGCTGGTGGTTTCCAACTGCTGACCAGGTGGATCGCAGCCCAACGTGCAACCACTACACTACCGGGGCTCCTCCGCAGCCTGACTACAGCACCTTGTAGACTTAACTCCTGTATGCTCCCGAAACACAGAATGGGTGACCGGCTGTGCCGCCACATGGCTTTACTGCGGTGGTCTGGAAGCAGCGCGTTGAAACCCCTGCTGTCTCTGTCCATGCAGGATCCCCGGGCCTCAGCTGCTCCCAGTGCATAATGACTTCTGTCCAAAGCCGTCACAGTGGCTCTCTCCGTGACTGGGAAAGGAGGCAGCCCCCAAAGGACCTCTGGCCGGCACCGCCAGGCCCCCGATCCCGACAGCAGTCACTACACTGGGGGTGTCCTTGGAGATTTCCTACGAGACCTGTTGCCTCCTAAGTTCCCTGGTACCAGTGACTCGAACTGGCCGTGGTTCTGTTGGCACCAAGCCTGCCCCAGACTGGCAGGGAGAAAGAGATGCCCTAGCCTCACTTGGCCCATGGAGCCCCCTGCTGCATGCAACGCGGTGCTGGGGTGAAGCCAGTCTGGGTGCGGGTGGGAGAGAGGCGAGTAGCTTGTGTGATCAGGGCGTGTCTCATAACAGGCGCCCTGCTGATAGTGTCTGGGGGCTTAGTAATGTGAGCCCACTACCACCTGCCTGCCTGTTGGTTCTAATTGTGGCAATGGCATGCTAGAATCCACCAGAAATTCGAATCTCTACCCAGTGGAGGAGAGGCTTCCGCGGAGCTTCCAGATGGAGACAGACTAGGAAGAAAGGCCTGGCGATCTCCTTCAAATTAGCCAGTTATAACCCGACGGAGCACAAGAGACGTGTTTCATGCCGTGCTGGAAGATGTACCCTGAGAACTCTTACATGTGGACTCCTAAGCAGGCAGTCACTAGGAAAGGACACGCTGTTTGTTAAAGCAGACCCCACAGCCTCGCCACCCCAGTGCATAAGGTCGCACAAGTCAAAGCGTAACCAACAAGAACGAGGTACCGGCCTCAGCACCCGACGTGTACGGAGCTCCCAGACGACAACCTGGTGGTTATGATACTATGCACCGCAAAGCGAGTGTGTGGACCATCTCCTTGAAGCCTCACGATGCTTCCTGAAACGACTATCATAAAATTAAAATGTGTCATCAGCCTCCTTTTACAGGGGAGTACGCAGAGGCTCCGAGAGGCTTATTGCTTCTGGAAGTGGCATGGAGCGAGAGATGCGCAGTGGTCTCCCTTGCAGGCTCCGAGGTGCTGAACAGACACCAGCCTGGGTGCTCAGGGTGCCAGCGAGCAGAAGTGTCCTTCCTGTCCCTCCCCCGCCTCCTGGTCAGTAGAAGGGACGCCCAGCAAATCTGCAGGGGACAGAGAAAGGCTGGCACCCAGCTCAACACAAAAGGCTAGGTGGGTTGTTGAAAGAGAGGTGTGGAGAGAAGAGGGAAGAGGAGGGATGCGAGGCACTTCTGGTAATCCGTGCTAAGGAAACAATCAGAGCTGAGATGACGGCGGCTCTTTGCAAGGAAGCAGCCATCAGGGCAGCATTTACAGGAGCACCTTCCAGACAAGAGCAAGAGCAGAGGGCTGGAGGAAGCAAGCTCTGGGATGCCAGGCAAAGAAAGGGACCCTCACCAGGGCGGAAACTGCCCAGGAAGGCAGAGATGGGGCTGCCAGCACAGTGCCCAGTGCACACACCGATACCCAGTCCTCGGGGTGCCTGTGCCTGGATACCTCCGTGGGCATGTGGGCTAAGGCAGGAGGGGAAGTGCACAGGAGGGCGGGCTGGGTCCTGACAAGATGTGGCCCTGTCTGTCCGTGCGCTCTAGGACACTTTTCCACAGTGTCACACGTGAGCTGGTTCTAAGTGTCTCTAGAGACTTCAAAGAAGCGTTGCACACTTAAAGGAGGTTTAGAGATGTATGTGTTTTTAGGGACAAGGATGGGGTTAGGGTTGTGCATCAACAAGGAGTAGGGAATGGTGCGATGTGCGGACTTGGGAAGAGGGGACGTGGGCAAAGTTGAAGATGAAGTCCGATAGGCCAGGAGCTGGTAGGCACTGCAGCTGGGCAAAGGGAGCACGGGGCTAAGTTACTCTGTGTTGTGAATCTTTGACCTTTTAGGTCAGATTTTAAAAATTAAGCAGCACTGTATTTTCATGGGTTACCTTTTTCTTAAGAAACACACTACCGTAGCTAGATCGCAGTGAGGTGAAGTTTCCTTCTACCTACCAGGAATCGATCACTGCCCCTGGGACCCAATGCACACATGCACGTGTTATTGCCACGACCAGTGGCCGACTGCAGTAACACACCGGTCTTTGTCTTGTTAGGGGGTCGTTGTGAAACCAGGTGCAATCAGAGCAGGGGCTTCTAAGGGAAAGTGCTGGGTAGGCCAGTGAAACCCACCGCCCAGGGGTCCGCTCAGGAGGCTGTCACGGGACCCCAGAGGGCATCGTAGGTAGGGCACGGGGGCTGGATTTTGCTAGGAAACCTTTCCCCATCCACCCTCTAGCCTTAACCTTGCCCCCTTCTGACTTCCTTCTGCTCCCCAAACACAGAGAGCACTAAAAAGGGAGAGGTGGGGTCCCCTGAGGATGCCCCACTGCTGCTTTGGCGTGTCAACGGGAGGGCACAGGCTTCCTCAGGGCAGGAGAACACCACCTCCCGGAGTGTGCGGGCCCAGAGGGAGGCACGGCGGACACACAAGAGCAATGCGTTTTGACACCTTTGCTTAATCAAGCCGTCTACGGTTTTGAACTCGTGCTCTCTGACTTGCTCTCGTATAATTAGCATAAAGAGCGAGCCGGTGGAATAACTCATTAACTCCTGGAGCCAGGGCTCTGACACGGCGAAACGTGCCAGAGGCTTCGAGCAGGAGCCTGTGACAGCCGTGCGGGCAGCCACACTGAGGGCTGCTTTAGGCAGAGGAAGAGAGAAGACTGTGGACTGCAATCACCGCCAGGAATGAGGCCGGGGGCACCTTATTAGCCTGCCACTTTCAAATACCGGCAGGGTCACCATGGGACACAGGGTTCGGTGGCTTAAGTACTGGTGGCTTAAGTACTGGTGGTCGGCAGTTCACACCCTCCAGAGGCTCCGAGGGAGGAGGAGGAGGCAGTTTGCTCCCATGGAGATGATCCAGTCTCAGGAACCCTATGGGTGGTTCTACCCTGCCTTGAAAAACTCAAAACTCACTGCCATAGAGTTGATTCTGACTCATACTGACCCCCTAGGGCAGGAGAGAGCTAAATGCCTCAGATGGTTTCCTGGAGGAAAGCCTCATTTTTCTCCCTTGGAGCATCTGGTGGTTTTGAACTGCTGACCTTGAGATTAGCAGCCTTAACATGCAATCCACTATGCTACCAAGACTCCCTCTACTTGTCCTCTAGGGTGGCTATGGATTGGCATCGACTAGATGTCAGTAGGTTTAGGAAGAAAGGCCTGGAAGTCTATTTCTGAAAACGAGCCAACGAACATGTACTGAGCACAGCCTGACTTGCTTATTTTGGATGTGTCCTGCAAAGACTCCTGTGATAGGCAGGTTTATGGTGCCAACCTGGCCAATAGGAACATGTGGGATTAATCAGGTCACAGTATGACTGGAGGGCAAAGAGATAAATGGCTCAGCAAGGCCCACCCCTCTGTCTTAATCTCTGGTGATTGGATCAGCTTGCAACTGCGTTAGCTAGTTCTCTGCCTCAAATTGTGAGCTTCACTTCCTGTGGGACAAGCCAACTCATAGATCGTGTTGCTAGAGCTTGAGGATCCTCTGAGACCTGCTTCGCCACCTACTGGTGTGGCCATCGCTTGAGCTTGAGGTGGATGAATCCTGTCATCTTGCATTGCTCAAGTTCGATATCCCATCCAGGCCTGCTTCGCTAAGCTCCTGAGGTCACTGTTGGTGACCTGCCCTGCTGTTTGCTGCCTGTGGGTGGACTCTGCCTGCATTGCCCGAGGAAAGACTCAGCAGTCTGCTTCCTTGACCTTGGACCCTGCAGCCCTCAAGTGAGTTGAACTGAGCCCTCTGTATTGCTGTGTGGACTAATTGGCTATTACATCCCTTCGTGCTGTATAAACCTATCCATATATGTATATAAAATCACGTGTCCAGGTTTTGTTTCTCTAGAGAACCCTGCCTAACACACATCCCTTGCTAGAGGATGCCCTCCTGGGTAGTGAAGCTGAGGGCTGACAAGGTCAGGGCACCTCTGCGAGATGGGCAGGCACCACAGCAGGAAGACACAGGCCGGCCACACATCATCCTGCCCTACCTGAGGTCATCGTGACCTGACATGACGAGGCAGCCACAACCAAAAGGAGGAGGGTCCCTTCAGTCTTGGGCTGCAGCCCCTCCCTGCAGGCACACCGCCAACCCCAGGGACAGACAGACAGACAGGCTCACCGGCAGCTGTTCTCGCTGTCTGTGTGCAGGGACATCTCTGCCCGGCGGAGGCCCAGGCGAGAGAAGGCGTGGTACAGGGTGAGGGTCACGTCGCTCAGGCTGGGGATGCCGTCGGGCTCATCGTGGACATTCTCCCAGTAGGAGCGCAGCCCCGGGGTACCTGCGGGGTAGTTCCCATACAGGTAGTAGTCCAGCTGCCCGATGATCTCCTGATTCACCACCGCTTCGAACTTGCGGGCAAAGAAGGTGGGCCGGGCAGTCTGCTGTGCTCGGGGCAGGGAAAGAGTCAAGTTAGGGAGAGGAGCCCAGCATCACCATGGCCCAGTTAGTCCAGGCGCAGGGCCACCCACGTACAAAGAGGGAGGACTGCTCCCTTTGGAAACAGACTCCAGACCTAGCTTTTGCGCAAGGCACCTGGACAGTTTTGAACTGCCAACCCTGGGCTAGTAGTTGACACTTCACCGTGCATGTCACCCAGGGACTCCTGCCTGCATTCACATTCTTCTCTGGTCTCAATTTCCTCATCTGCAACACGGGGGTTGTAGTAAGGGTGTCAGGAGGACTGGATGAGCTCTTATTTGTGAAGCATTAACAATAGTTGCTAATATCTGTAAAGCATAACAAGGCTGTGCAAGTAAATGAAACCCTAGGCGTTTATGCGGGGGTTGGATCTCGGCAGTCAGGTAGCTAAAGGCCAGAGACTATGACCCAGGACAGAGGCAGCCAGCAGAGTGTTTGGAAACGGAGAAGGCTGGGAACATGTAAACTGTGGAGAAAGGATTTCTGGCTTCCCTTTCCAGAGAAAGAGATGCGGCAAACCAGGAATCAACATGGTAATAAGCGGCGGAGGCTGAACAGCGGCGGCTTCTGCAGACCAGACCCTGGGCTTTTCGGGTCATCACAGTCCCTGCCATGCCCAACCGCTTCCCTGGCACTTGTTGACTTGTGCCCTCACAAGTGACACCCCAGATGTACTGAATCCAAATCTCACACACCAGTATGGGCTCTGCGGGTGGTTCGTCTGCGCACTAGTGTTTGAGGACCTTGCGGGTGACACCGGGATGGAGTGCAGGTCAGTTACTTCAGATTCTAGAGGCCTTCTCGGAGCTACCAACTAAAACCCTCTGGCGGCGAGGCTTCAGAAACTGAGGCCCAGAGAGAAAAACTTACTCAAGTTCCCAGCAAGAGAGTGCCAGAGCTTATGGTTCTTGGATGAGAGGAATAAACACTGACCATCTGCTATCGACCAGGTCTTATAAGGTGGCCTAGGTGGTCACCATTAAACTTTGTCAGAGAAGGGCCAGAGAGTCCTATCTTCAGCTTTGCAAAAACTCAACACTGATGCTGTGCTCCCAGAACAGCTGAGAAGCAGTGTTCCAATAAAACTATTTATAAAAGCAGGCAGAACACTGGTCTTGCCTCACGGGTTTCCTATTGCTAACCCTTAATCTAGGGCCGAGGAAGCTAATAACATGCAGACCCTCTCCTGGACAAGCGATTTTAAGTGACTATCGATGGATATTCGGACTGAGCTCTCTTCCTGATGCAGTAACCTCTGTGCACCACTGCAGGCCACCCTCACCCTGCCCGAGCCTCTGCAAGGCAGGTACTCCGAGTTTACAGATTGGGAAACATACAGAGGCTCCAAGAAGAGACGTGATAAGTGATACACTCAAAGCCTTAAGTGATCAAGGTCAGATTCAAATTCACATCTGATGACTCCAAGTCTCATGCTTTGTTTAATGTGCCCTTTGGGATTATTCTAAATGTCCCGCCACTTCTCTGCTTCATGAGCCCTTGAAACTGGCCTCTGTCAGGGGTGGAGCTGTAAAAGAATGTGACCAACTGGGTTCAAATCCTCACCCTGCTGCTTCCTAGCTGTGGATGCCTTTGAGCAAGTCACTTACCTGCCTTTGGGCCTCAGTTTCCTCATCCTGGAAATGGGGACAGATGCCACCCAGTGACACAAGCCAGTGGACACTCAGAAGAATGCCTGGCACATTGGCTACTATTATACACGTGTGTGGCCACCACCCCCTCTGGCCTGCGACCATCAAGCACCTGGGGGCAGAGTAGTGGCTATAGTGGCTGGCAGGCAGCCTCCTTTCTCCACCTACGACTCTCTGATCGCAGCAGGATTTTCTAAAAGGGCATGTTTCTATATTTATCCCTCTCTCCTGGTGGCACTGGGGGCAGCTGTGATCTCTGTGTAGTGAAGGGAGGCACTGTGAGCACAAGAGCCAGGGCTCCACGCCTGCTAGTATTGATCAAAGACCCTGGTGAGGTGGAATCCTGGTTTGGATTTCAGGAGGAGGGTGCAGTGTGGCCAAGGGGTACAAGCTCCTTTACGGTGAGCCCAATGAGTGTTCCTTGACCCAAGTGGGAGTGTTTTCTTCTTTCTGAATAGGTCACACTGCCCTGGCCCCCCACCCCCTGTCAATCCTTTCTGGGTAGACAAGTAAGAGCTGAAATTGTGCTCAGAGCCACTGAAATGACCCTGGGCTTGAGGCGGTCTCTCCATCTGCCCCCAAACACAGGCTTCATGCAGCCTTCACCTGTGGGTGACCAGGCAACAGCCTGCTGCGTGTGCCATGTGACCCTAGAACCAGAGGTGTCCCTGCGGGCGATGAAGGGTGATATGCTCGACTACTGACTACGAGGTAGGGGTGCAAGCCTCCCCAGAAATGCCCTGGTGACCTGCTTTGAAAGGCCACAACCTTGACAACCCCATAGGGCACGCCCACCTGTACACACGGGGCTGCCACCAGGTGCAAGTGGCTTGAAAGCAACAAACAACAACAGGAATAACTAGAACCAGAGATGCCAAGATGAGCTCTACCCTACTGTTGTGTCACCTGCCGGGCCCCGTCTCAGTCTCCCTACCTATTAGGCCACAATCAAGGTGCTCACTGCCACCTAGGCCGTTCTTACAGTGACCCTACAGGATGGGGCAAGGACCTCTGTGGGTCTCTGAGACCATGACTCTTTCTGGGAGTAGAAAGCCTCATCTTCATCCTACAGAATGGCTGGCGGTTTTGAACTGCTGACCTCGTGGTTAGCAGCCCAACATGTAATCCACTACCCACCAGGGATCCTCCTGCCTGTACAATGGAGGTAGTATTTACAGTGAAGATAATGACCACAGAGGGCCTGGTACTTAGCCTGGTCCAGAGCAGAAACCCCCACCCCCAAGCTTCCATCCCACCCAGGATCTTAATACACAAGCTCTGATGTGGGGGTCTGGAGCAGGCAGAAGCTCCGAATCTCTAGCAGTCTCCCTGTTGGTGTAGGGGGAAGCTGCAGGGAAGCGGGGGCAGCTACTCACTAACTGGATGCTTCAGGGATGTGTCTGAGTGAGCAACAAGGAGGCTGGGGGTCAGGGTAGCAGCTATGCTCCGCTCTCCCCACCCATGCTCCATGCTAGCTGCTTGGGAGTCAGAGCAGCATCCTTGGCCAGCTCTGTTGGCCTCAGAGGGACTGCTGTGTTTTGGTTCAGTGTGTGCCCTTGGCAGCTGGGGTTCCAGTGTGGCACGGGGAGGAGGTAGCTCAGGTCAGTCTGCTTTCCTCCAGCCAGGGTGCTGCTGGAGGGAGCGGGTGCTCATGCAGGCTAGGGAAGAATCTGGGGTAGGAACCTGGGGCTGAGGCTCTCTTGAAAACCATGGAAGCAGACAAACATTTACCCCACCCCCTCCTGCTCTGCTCTGACCAGGACTTTGAGTGGTAGTGCTTGGCAGAGACAGTGGTGTGGTAAGTACATTCTCACCTCTTGCTATCCTTCAAGTATGCCAAGAACAGTGTGTGGCAAGCCTGGCTGCTCATTTCCCAGGTGCACTGTGTCAAAAATACCCATGCCTGGGCCACCACACAGATGGGGTCTGTCAGCCCAGGGGAGTCTGCTTCTAGGGACATTGGATGATGTGTGCAGATGCTTTGGTTTCCCCACCAAGGCTGGGGTGCTAAGGCAACTAATGGCAGAGGCCAGGGATGCTGCCCACATTCAACCATGAAAACCTGTTGTCATCGAATCGAATCTGACTCACAGTGATCCTAACGGGACATAGCAGCACTGTGCCATGGGGTTTCCAGGGATGTAAACTGTCCCGAAGCAGGCGGCTACATCGTCCCCCCATGGAGCAGCGAGAGGGTGGGTTTAAACCTCCAGCCTTTCAGTTAGCAGCTGAGCACTTAACCACTGCACCACCAGGGCTCCTTCCTGCCCCCATGTCACCAGTGCTGGTGCAGACATAGTCTGCACTAGAGCTACTCGGGTCTGTAGCCAGATGGGAGCTCAGCAGACACTCGGGAGGTGCTGGTGGGGTGCAGCCTTTGGGAGCACACACCTCTTCTGGGCACTAATGTTTGGCCACTGCTTGTTTACGAAGTCCTTTGCACATTTTTTTGGTTTTG
>NW_022103901.1:26689711-26692290 GCF_000313985.2 Echinops telfairi
GGCTGCAGGATGCTTTCAGGGCTAATGCGTCAGGGGGTCCAGAGGCTGCACGCACATGCGCCGTGTGGATGGCTGGGGGCCACACTGTGGGCCCACCCAGCCCCATGCAGGCCAGAGAGTCCGCACAACACCGAGGGCCAGGACCGACATCTGGGCGACCCGGGTGTGGCCACGGCAGCACTGGGCACGCCTCGCCTGTGCCTGCGCCGGTCTACCCGCGGGCACTCACCTCGGCCGGAAGCAGGGTGTAGGAGTAGAACTGCTTCATGTGGGTCACCAGATCGTCCGTGGAGAACGTCACGTACTCCACAAACTTCCGGTTCAGCAGGAACCAATCGGAGCCGCCGTCCACGGCCACGCCCTCTGGGATCCGCCGGTCCCCCAGGCGCCACATGTGGGCATCGCACTCCAAGAAGAGCCGGTCCAGGCCTTGTTTCCGGATAAACCTGGGGAGACAAAGCCGCCCTTAGCCCGGAGGGGCTCCACCCAAAGTCGGCGAGATGGCACCTTCGGCGCAGCAATTCCCTTTACTGAGCGCTCGTCTGTGCCAACGTGCTTCCCACAGCATCCCTGGGGGTGCCTGCGTGACCCCCTCTTCCACAGGGAGAAGCGGAGGCACAGAGGGTAGGGCACCTTCCCCAGTGCACAGTCAGAAGGCGGTTCCTGACGGCTGCAGTGACTTTTCTAGAGAATGCTAGGGGCGCTTGGTGGCGTGGAGACCCAGACAGTTGGGTGAATATACCCATTTCAGGATGATACTCTAGTGTATCTAATAATAATAGTCTTGCAAGGTACTTTTTAAAAAAAAACCCACCCTATTGATAGTGTTTAGCAAAAGCATGCTCTTTATGAACCCGTTAAGCAAGAGGCTCCGGTGACAGGTGCCTTGCGGCAATGCTGGAGAACATGGCATGGCTGGGTAAGCGCAGGACTGCCGCCTGCAGGGCTGGCGGTCCGAACCCACCTGCTGCTCGGTTCTCTGTTCCCATACAGAGTTACGGGACCTGACATGCTACAGAGGGTGGCTATGAGGTGTACTTGACTTGCTGGCAGGGGGGGTTGGTTTATCCCTTGGGTGCCGATGCTGAGGAGGCAGTAGAGGGGCCAGCTCCTCCCTCACAGGGGCTCTGGTCTGCCTGAAGGGAGAGGCGGCCCGCAGGCACACATCGTCCTGGTTTAAAGGTGCTCTAAGGAACTTCCAGAAATGTAAGTCAACAGACCTGCGACCGGGAGAGACCATTCCCTGGAAAAGGACATCGTGTTTGGTGAAGTGGAGGGGCAGGGAGAAAGAGGCAGACCTTCTAGGAGGTGGACTGACCCATTGGCTGCAACAATGGGCCCCAACGTGACCCTGGTGAGGACAGTGCAGGGCCAGGCAGGGTTCATCCTGTGGTGCAGATGCTCGCTGATGGGCAGAACCGACTCAGTGGCACGGAATAATAATGATGATGATGAGGATCCCGGTGGCACGCTGGTTAGGTACCCTGCTTGTGAACCCAAAGGTCAGTGGTTTGAACCCACTCAGTGGGGGGAATGGTATGGCAGCCCGCCTTCATAATGCACCTTGTGGGTGCAGCTCCCTTCTGTCTTTTTAGGTCATCATGAATCAGAATCAACTCAACAGTAACAGGTTTCGACACCCACTGCAGTGTGATAGGAAAACATACGGTTTCCTTGCGTGGCAAAGTCACCAGTCGCAATGCCACTGAATCAATTCCAACTCATTAGTGACCCTGTAGGACAGAGCAGCACTGTCCCTGTGGGTTTCTGAGGCGGTCACTCTTTATGGAAGTAGAGAGCCGCTTCTGTCTCCTATGGAGAGGCTGGTGGTTTTTGAACTTCTGACCTAGTGGTTAACAGCCCAGCTTGTAACCCTGTATGCCACCTGGGATCCTTGACGAAGCCCTTGTGCCTGTGAATTCCACTGTGATGCTGCCGCGTCTGCAGCTAGTGTCCACTTCTATAGGAAGCAGACCACACTCCCAAGGAAGCCTCAGGGTTAGGACCTGCCAATCCCGTGTTCTTCCTCCCCTGAAGCGATTCGAGTCAGGAGACACCTCCAGCTACATATCTGACCCACAGACTTGAAACTAGCCTGGCCTTAGCTGCTTCTATAGCTATGTGAGTAGTTTTCTCGATTTAATTTCTTCATATATATATATATAATCAATGGTTTGCTTCTCTAGAGAATCAGCCTGACATAGGGGTCAAGGTGAGGAGGAAGATGATGGAAGAGGTAGGACCTGAGTGAGGTAACGGATGTTGAATGAGGAGGGTGTGGGCAATTGAGAGTCAAGTCACAGCACAACGGAAGGGATGGAGCCTGGGGAGCATACCGTCAGGACTTCAACAGTGGATGGCCATGGGCTGCCCATACAGTCGCTTTGCCTGCCCAACACCATTCTTGATTTTTCTCGGAACCAGACCTTGTATTTATTTAGGACAGCCCCTCTTCCCTAACCTTTCTATCACCCCCTCGATACCAGGGGGTGTGAACAAGATCCAGACTGAGCTCTATCTACCTGGCCACCATGGCAGACTGGTCCTGCATTTTTATGTATCCACTGAGAAGGTCTGTC
>NW_022103901.1:26693654-26701180 GCF_000313985.2 Echinops telfairi
CACAGGGGTCATTGAGTCAGTTCCAACTTAAAGCAATCCTGTGTCCCACAGAAGGAAACTGCCCCGCCCTGCGCCATCCTCATGCCATTAGGTTGAAGCCCATTGTTGCAGCCACCGTGTGGAGGGTGGTCTTCTTAGCCGACCTTCTACGGACCAGACGTGATGTCCTTCTCCGAGGACTGCTCCCTTCTGATAACATGCCCCAAGTCTATCATCCTTGCTTTTAAGGAACATCCCGGCCGCACTCCTTCTGGGATAGGTTTGCTAGTCCTCCTGGCAGCACGTGGCTTAGTGAGTCTGCGTGGCCAACGCCACCATCCAAATGCCCCGTGCTTGTGTGGTCGTCCTGAGTCCCTGTCCAGCTTTCACGTGCACACGAGGTGACTGAAATACTGGGGCTTGGGTCAGGCTCACCTTCGTCCTTAACATGACCTCTGTGCTCTGTAGCACTTTAAAGAGGCCTCTCGAGGCAGGTTTGTCCAGTGCCCTATATGCAGTGCAAGGGTGCGTACGCGGTGTTGCCTATGAGTACATGGACACTCGGACCCGGGATTGCGGGGCAGAAATCAATCAGAAGTCCCAGGCATCCCACCTCCCTGGACACGCTTTTCCCCTATCACATCTTTCCGTGCCTGAGCCCCAGAGGAAGCTCATTTGCAACGCCGTCTCCTCCCTGGGGACCGACTTACGGAGGGCTTTTCATTACACCCACACTTCTGCCCCACTGAAACAAAACTGGCCTTCATCGGCCCACTAAACAAAGCCCCCGAGCTTAGGAAGATAAAACCCTAAGTTGACCCTGGCTGGCCCTGAGGATGCAGTCATGCCCAGCGGGTGCACTTAACCAGGCGTCCCATGTGAAGTTCTAAAGAACAGGTCTCAAACACTTACATGTGAGCCAGACTAAGCAGGGAGAGAAGCCCAGGTGAGGGGACTTGCAAAATGTTCCTTTCTGTGGGCCCGCTTTTTTAATTTCATGTTCCATTATATGGGATAATAGCATCGGTCTTGCAATTTTAATGTGGTGTCCCAGACCATAATATCCAAATACAATATTTATGCAGTAATCTCTGAAATGAAATATTCATGGGGCTGGGAGATTGGCTGCTGTATTTACTGCATCCTAAAACTGATGAGCTGCAAACGCGTTCTCTGGTTAATTATCAGGACACAGAGACAATCAAGTCCTTGAGTCGTAGCAAAAAGTTCTTGAGCTGAGAGAGGTGACTGGGAACTTGGGTCTGCTTGGAAGGGAGGTGGCAGAAACCCAGGGTCTGTGCTTATTGTGGGTGTTGGCCAGCGTGAAGGGAGGAATCACCACCTGGGCAAGGGCTTGGTCCTTACAGCCCTGTGCCCTGATGGAAAGGTGGCACTTCAAACCCACAAGCTACTCCTTGGGAGAAAGACGGAGCTGGCTGCTTCCACACAGACAACAACCTCAGACGTCCAATGGGGCAGTTCTCTGTCCTGCAGAGCCACCAGGTGCTGGAATCGATGCAATGGCAGGGGTTTGGCCTGGTGACGGAAATCAAGGTGACTCAGCAAACACTCAGGGCACAATGCTTTTCAAAAAGGCTGGCTACCTAGGCAAGGGTGGACAGCTTCCCAATCGAGGCGAAGCATGGGCTTCCCACCCAGAAGACCACCACCAGACTCTCCTCCCTGCCTGCTCTTTCCTTGTTGACTTGGTTTCTCTAGGCAGCAGAGTGAGTGCTGTCCCCGGTGCCCAAGAGGGTGGACCTGGCTCCCTGGCTGAGAGAGGTGGGCTGGTACGAGCTCTCTTGGTCGCCAGAGTGGGAGGAACCCAGAGACACCTGTCCTGACTACCGGCCAAATCAGTGGCTCTAGCGTGATGGGTGGTGCTTCTCAAAGGGCCTTGAAAAACATTGCGGAATTGGAATCGCGACGTGCCTGCCTCAGTTACGCATCGTCCAATGGTCAACTCCTTACACAGCCAGGTCGCCCCACCCCCGTCTTGGCACCACAGCCCCTCCTTCCAGGAAGTCTGCTTCTGCACAGAACTTTCCACTCCCTAAGGCAGCACATGGAGCACTGGGCGGCACAGATGAATACACATGAAAGACGGGCGTCTTGGAGCGCCCCCAGGGGTGCCTCACGAGAAAGGCCCGCGGTCTGCATCCCAAAGGTCATGGCCTTGAGACCGCCAGAGTGCAGTCTACTCTGTACCCCAGGTGTCGTGCAGCAACAACTACTTTAACAAGAACTTGATTCTCTCTGTTGCCTATTGTGACTCTCGCTTAATGTAAGCTCCATGGGGGCAAAGTTGGTGTTGTTGGTTAGCTACCGTATATACTCGAGTACAAGCTGACCCGAATATCAGCTGAGGAACCTAATTTTACAACAAAAACAGCATTTAAAAATGTGCTGAAAAACTTGACTTTTACACGAGTATACACAGTATTGTTTTGTTCACTGGTGTATGTCTACCGCAAGGGTGGGGAACCTTTTTACTGCCGAGGGTCATTTGGCTACTGATAACATCATTCGAGGGCCAGACGCAATGATGGACTTCAAAATCAGCCAGCTATCTTTGGTCAAACCTACCCCTAATCTACTTGTGCGATGCATGTGAAGGTTGGACACTGAATAGGGAAGACAAAAGAAGAATCCATGTAGCTGAATTGTGGTGCTGGAGAAGAACCTTGACAGCACCACGGACTACCAGAAGGACAAACCTATTTGTGTCAGAAGAAGTACAGCCAGAGTGCTCCTTAGAGGCAAGGATGGCGAGCCTTCTCACATCCTTAGAACAGGTTGTCAGGTGGAGAGGCAGCAAACAAGAGGAAGATCTTTGACAAGCGGGACTGATTGACCCAGCATCTATATTGACGGGCCTGCCCATAAGAACAATCGTGAGTGGTGCGAGACTGGGCAGCATTTCTCTCTGGTGCACATAAGGCTGCTGTGAGTCCGAACAGACTCAGTGGTAACTGAAAACAACGTGAAGGCTGGCACTGCTGCATTCTGGGGAGGCATGCCAGGTTAGCTAGTCTTGGCGATTTTGCAGGTCTTTTATGGCCTGGGGGCCAGGTGTGCCCCAGCCCTGGCCAAATAAGTGCCTAGAGAACAGTGCCTCGCACACAGCTGGTGTGCAATAAGTACTTACTGCATACATGAATCTTGCTCGGGTCTACAGTCCATGCTCATGGGAGTAGGCGTCGAGAAACCAAACAGCACAGTGCACTGGCGAGCTCTGCAGCACGGGACTTCTTTACAGTGTTGAAGCCGAGGAAGTCCCTCTGAGGACAAAGCAGCACCTGACCCAAATCCTGGCATTTTCTATGGCTGTAAATGCATGCGCACATGGGACAGTTGATAAGGAAGACCAAGGAAGAATGAAGGCATTTGAATGACGGTGCTGGAGAAGAATACGAACGTACCATGGACTGGAAGTACATCCAGAATGCTCCTTAGAAGCTTTCTGAGGGGGCAAGACTGGCTCGTATACTTTGGGCATGTTATCAGGAGAGACGAGTCCTTGGAAAAAGACATCATGCTGAGTAAAGTGGCAGAGCAGCCATAAAGAGGAAGGCCCTTGATGAGACGGATTGACAGAGTGGCGGCAACAACGGCTCAAACCTAACAGTGAGGACGGCATAGGACCAGGAAGTGTTTTGCTTTGTTGCGCCCTGGATCACTGGGAGCTGGAACTAACTGGTGGCAAACACAAACACAACAAGTAAACGAATAAGCTTCGGCAGCCAAGCATAAAAGTCCATTAGGAATGTGTCTCAGCAAGGTGAGGTAACTTCTCCGAAGTCACACAGCTGGGAAGACTTGGGCTGGAATCCAGGTATGGCTGAGTCCCGTGCAAGCCTAAGTCTTCTGTTGCTAGGTGCCATCAAGTTGGTTCCGAACCCTAACTCACTGCCATCGAGTTGATGTGACTCGAGTAGAGAACGTGATTGTCAACAATTCCTGGGGGTCTGAAAAGCCGACCGATACATGTATACTTTCCTTTTCTCAACAGCGTTTTAAATTGGCTAAATTAATGACACAATCAGTAGAATTACCTTATGCCCCAGGGGGATAAGGTTTTCTACCGTAAAATGATAATGATGTCTCTAACATGGACCACCAGAGACATATATGAACCACAGGTATATGAATGGATTGGGGCTCACACTTAATTCTAGCCCCAATCTAAGAGTAATTAGTTCTTAGGACATGACCCTACTCAATACAACAAGAGATCACTGAAGACATATGGGTGTGATAGCAAAGTGTGATGAAGAAACCAGATGGTGCCCAGCTAGCAGAAAGAATAGCATGTGGGCTCTTCCAGGGTTCTCTTCAAACAAGCAGCCATCTAAATGAGGCATCAGCTAAGTCCATGTGGAAGAGGCACACCAGCCTGTGTGACCCAAGGATTATAGAGTATAAAATCCAACTCCAGAGGAGAGAATGGAGAGCTTCAATTGTGAACACCCGGTTTGCAGAAGACTATGGATGACACTGGAAGCCCCCCAATCCATTTGCAGGGCCCACATATGGATTAAGTCTTCTCACAGTGGTCAGACAGCACGAGTAGAAAACCCTCCCATCTCTATCAACCGTGAGTGGCACACAGTCCAGCTCCCAGGGCTGCTCAGATGCCTGGAAACCCTAATCGTTACCACTTACTCTCAGTGGTCTCATATGCAAGTGAGAGTGGGTGGGCAAGGGCTAAGGAAGCAGCCGTGCGTTTGAATTTTGGTGCTGGCGAAGACTATTAAATACACCACGGGCTGCCAGAAGAAGGACACATCTGTCCTGGAGGGACAGCCAGAGGGCTCCTTCGAAACAAGGAGAGCGAGACTTCATCTCACATACGTTGGGCACGTTACCAGGAGGGACCAGCCCCCGGAAAAGGACATCATGCTTGGTGAAGTAGAAGGGCGGCGAAAAAGAGGGCGTCTCTGAACTGGGCGGGTTAAGACAGCGGCTTTCACCAATGGGCTCAAACACTTAAATGACTGAGGATGGACAGGACCGGGTGGCGTTTTGTTCCTGGTACACAGGATGACAACCAATCAGAACTGCTTGACTCCCTGGCACCCACTATTAAAAAAAAAATAACAAGTGTATTGGGCACTCACTCCCCTCGGGTGCAAACCGTTTGCACTCAATTGCTATAATCCAAAGGCCCGGCTATCGGCTCCCACAACGATTTCAGAAGCCTATGGAGCAGCTGACCTTGTAACACACAGGATCGCCATGTGTCTGGAATGGACTGATGGTCGTGGGGTGTTTTTCCCATTGATGCCTTGGGACATGCATACCAATATCGGCTGTGCTTCAGGCTTTGTTCCACGCACCCCGCGTACATTCTCGTCATCTCCTCTTCTTCGCACCCTCTGAGGAGTCACTCGACAAACGAAGCCCAGCGATGGAGGGTGGTTAAGGAGGTTTCCCCAGCCACACAGCTGCGGGGTGGCAAGGATGTGCTTTGTGCCTTGGCCGTGGGCAAGGCGATACAACCATGCCCTGGAGTAACGGGGTGGATATCAACAGGAGACACATCGGTAATGGCCGGTTGGTGCTACGGAGGAGAAACGAGACGAAGGAGAGAAGATTGCTGGGGAAGCTCCGAGACAAAAGCAGAAGGAACCAGCTCACGACGAGCCATGGGGAAGAAGCGCTTCAGAAGTGAACGAAATCGCAAGCACAGGGAGGACCCACGCACAGGAAAAGGGGCCCCAAGGCTGGGTGAGTGGGGCGGGTGCAGCTTGTTGGTGTAGGGGTTGCCCGGGGTCCGGGTCGCACAGTGGTTCAGAGCCCAGACTCTAGCACCAGACACACCTGTCACCCAGACTTAACAAGCTCTTCGCTGTGTACGCCCTCTAGCCCTCTGTTTGTGCACCTGGACACTGGGTGTGTTAATGACTGGACTTCCATCCACGAGCAGTTGTGTCGTTCTTGCCTCATCGGTAAAATGAACTCTGACAGGCGTGGTGAAGAGTCCGTGAGAAAACCCGGTATATGGAGCGGAGCTAAGAGGGGCAGTTTCCCAGTGCACAGCAGACCCTCTATTACAGTGCTTGCTATCATGACCGGCGGCCATCAAGCTGACTCCAATCCTGGGTGTGCCAGAGTAGAACTGGGCTTCATAGAGGTTTCAATGGCTGACCAGAGGGAGTAGGTTGCCAGGACTTTCTTCTGAGGTGCTGCTGGGTGGACTTGAACTGCCCACCTTGCAGTCAGCAGCCGAGCTTGTTAGCCATTCGCACCACCTAGGCTCTCCAAACCCTCCATGGGAAATGTCGCCTGCCCTATTCCCAGGGTGTTGAGACGGGCTTTCTGTGACGTGAGGCCTGGGACAGAAGCACCGGGAGAAATGGTGAGTCAGGGTCCCAAATCCTGGGACCTAGAGGTCCTGGGCGTGGAGGCCTGTGCTTCCCACTGCACAAGAGACCCCCAAATCACCATTCAAGGCTCCAACATCATCTCGTACCTCTGGGAACCTGCTCAAGGTCTGCTAAAGGCTAATTGGTTTTCTACATTTCACATATATATATTTGAAAACAACGTGTATGGTCTTTTGTTTTGATTATAAAAGTGAACGCACGTCCTTCTGAGGCGGCTCGGAACATAAAAAACAAAACCATATCAAGACGAAAAGCAAAACTAGCCTCAGAGGTGACACACAGAAGGTATTTTCTCTCTGGTCCGTTGTTTAACTCACACGTGGGTTGTGTTTAAAAAAGAGGGGTTGCAGAGTGGACCTCCACACACAAGCTGGGCGAGGGAGGGTGTGTGTGCAGGTCTGTGTGGGTGCCTGTGCAGAGCTAAGCTTTATTTGGACGGGGCTGCCATAATTGGATTAAAGAAAGTGAGCATGCAAACGGTGATAAACTCCTTGGTTGGGCTTAAGGGGCGCAAAAAGGGAAATGCAATCTGCTTTCTCCACTGGAGATGAGGGATTAATTATCTCCTCACATCCATCATGGTGCTACAAGGCGGCTGGGGAGAGAACCCTTCTCTCGGATAAGTTTGTTGGCACCAAAGGGCCTCCTAAAAGCAGATTTGCCTGGAGGAATTTCCTGGCCAGTCTCTCAGGAGAGTTGCCAACTTTCGGTTCAACGGTTGCTTGTTTATACATCAAGGGAGATGGGGACCTGAAGATCAGTTCAATGTCACAGAGCAGGCTGCTGAAGCTGCCATTCTGGCTGCCAATGAGGGGGCACAGCCTCCAGCAGGAGGGATCCAGATTTGGGAACAGAAAGAAGCCTGCCTATTCTGCCTCTCACCTGGGGGATGGAGTCCCCACCTCCTGGCTCTCTACCTGTCTGGCCTTCTTACACTAAAAATGCTACCTGATTCTCTAAGAGTTCAATCCAACATGTTAATCAGATGTATAACATATTTTGAGGACTTTTTCCCCAGTTCTACTCTATCATCCTCACCTATCATTACCATCACCATTCTTATCATCACCATGACCATCGCCACTATTGTCACCATCACCCTCATGGTCATCACCTATCATTACCATCACCATTCTTATCATCATCACCATGACCATC
>NW_022103901.1:26701497-26702697 GCF_000313985.2 Echinops telfairi
ACCATCACCATTATTACAGTCATTGCCATCATCAGTGCCACCACTGATGTCATTCTTAGCACCATTACTACCATCATAATCACTGTTATCACCATCATTACCATTATCAACATCACCATCACCACCACCACCACCATACTCACCATTGTTACCATCACCATTATCACAATCATTGCCATCACCACCATTACTACTATTACCATCATCATTGCCAACACCATCATCACTATCACTATTACCCCACCATCATCTCCATTATCACTGTCATTACATTACCATCATCATCACCATCACCATAATTGCCATTACCAACATTACCATTACCACGACCACCATCATCACAATCACCACCATCAGTACCATCACCACCTATCCCAACCAGTTTGTCCATAATTGTTGCCATTGGTAGGTGCTGTTGGATTAGTTTCGACTCCTAGTGGCACACTGCGCAACAGACAAACACTACGGAGCCCCACACCATCCTCACAGTCATTATGTGTGAGCCCGCTATTGTAGCCACTGGGCCAGTCTAGGTCATTGAAGATCTTCCTTTTCACTGATTCGCTGCTTTATCAAGCATGATGTTCTTCTCCAGGTATCGATCCATTCTGATAACATGTCCAAAGTACATGAGATGAAGGCATTTTACCACTGCCATCACCATTATTATCACCGCCGTCATTCTTATAATGTTTATTGAGTAGCTACTATGCACCACTCACTCTCTCAAACATTTATTCTATATTACATCATTAATCCTTATAACCACTCTATGACGTGGTATTATCATCCTCGTCCTCCTCCTTTTATGGATGAGAAAACTGAGACGCAGGTAATTGATGTGACTTCTCCCAGGCCACAGAGCGATTTCATGCTTAGAGTCAGTGTTTGACCCCTGGTGGCCTGGCTCCTGAGTCGGTTCCTCATTGCTACCAGCTCCAGGCGGCCTCTAGACAAGAGTTTCCTCTTTTTCTCTCTACCAATTTTAGCTGGCTTCCATTTTTTCCAATTTAGCCTGTTCTAAGTATAAAATTCATGAAGTCATGGGTTACATCGGTCAAATTTTGTTGATTGGGAGTGCTGAGGGCAGGACGCCCGGTCTCTTGCAACCCCATGACCACAGCCTAGGTTTGATAAAGATGAGGACACAAGAGATGTGGGGAATGATGCCGCTTGCCCGAAGTTCCTCTGACCAGCATG
>NW_022103901.1:26703216-26706011 GCF_000313985.2 Echinops telfairi
CTTTCATTTAATTACAGGAACAGTCAGGATCAATCTGGCAGCTATTCAAATAGGAGTTTGCCTTTATGCCATCTCTTCACAGTGGGAGCTAGAAGTTCAGATTGGCTGCTGAAGGCAGGGGATGGGGACAGAAGGTCACCGCTGTCATTAGGAGCCCATGGAATGAAGCAGAGGCGTCCTGCGGCCTATTTTTATCTCTCTGCTGGCTTCTGTCTCTTCCCATTGCTTGTCTTTCAAGCTCTCTGCCTCCACCCCCACTTCTGCAGGGGCTGGTTCAGAAGCACGAAGCATCAACCTGAGAGAGAGAGAGAGAGAGAGAGAGAGAAAGCAAAGCCCAGAGATGCAGAGTGTCTGCCCGAAAGGCATCCAGCGTGCTGGAAGGAGATGGAGCTGGGGCACTGGGAGGCTTCCCAGGTAGCAATAACAAGCTTGGGCTCAGGGACAGACTCGCCTGGTGTGAGCTTAGCTAGGACTTCCTCTCTCCACGTCTGTTTCTTCCCTGCAACATGAAGCTTGTAGTAAGTAGCCCAACGTCACCACCTGGCACCAGAAAGCTAAGCCAACACTGAGGAAAATAGAGCTAACAGCGCCTGGGGCTGGATGACAACCATTTTTGAGCGGCTTGATGCAGCCATACCTTAAGCCAGGATACCAATGCTTTTATTACATGATACAATAACTTCTGTTACCTCTGACGCTAGGTTGAGCAGGGTTTCCGTCTGTTCCCACCAGAAGAAGCCTTTCTAACATAGCCGCATGGCAAGAAGCAGGGATATGCTATCTCCTCCTATGTACGGAGGGTGGGGAATGGCCGTTGGGTCCACGCAACAGGCCTGACCTCCTCTAATGAAGAGCAGAGGGCAGCCCACTGGTCCAATCTGCTATTAAAGGAAGACTTGATCATTGCCTTGCAGGGAGATAAATGACAGAATGCCAGGTGAGGCTGATGCCCCAGTTTGGGAACTTGGGAGCTGGCCTTCCCTGGAGCCATGGGTTTTCGAGGAAGGCCCAGCAGTGCCCAGAGACACTTGTCCCTGTCTGTCCTCTCCTATGCCCACAGCAACGAGGCAGGATGCGCCCAACACCCAGAGGCACAACTCTGTCCAACCGCATCTCTACTGCTTTCTTTCGTCGGCGACATTTCAGCCTTTGACTTCTCAGAGCAAAGCCACCATTGTTGGATCATCACAACATCATCATCATCATCATCATCATCATCATCATCATCATCATCATCATCATCAAGCATTTACTGTATGCCATGGACTTTATACATGCAGGATCTGGTTGAATACTGTCAACAACCTTATGAGTACAGCTGTATGACTATGTCAACTGTACCGGTCAGGGCAGGCTCAGAGAGGTCAAGGTACCCAACCCAGTACAGTGCCATGCAGCCGGGACATGAGCCACCAGAATTCTAACCAGGCAGCCAGGCTTTCATGCTCTGTGTCAGCTCACCTCTAGCACCAAACCCAAGTCCACGGCCACGGAGGTCTGACTCCCGGCGACCCTCTAGAGCAGAGTCACACCACCTCCATTGTGTTTCCAAGGCTGTCAGTAGGCTTGCCACATCTTTCTACTGTGGAGTGGCTGGTGGGTTTGAACCACAAACCCTGTAGCTCACAGTCAACAGTTCACTCACTGAGCCACCAGGGCACCTTAAATAACGACTGGGCGGAAGCAATACTACCTACCACTCAGATACAGGTCTATCCATTCAGATTCGGACAACTTTCTCCTGATGCAACCTCGCACGGACAAGGACACGTGGAGGGCAGCACAGTCTCCCTCACAAACTGAAGGTGGTGACCCCAAAGTCTGGGCCGCGTCAGGTAACTAACCGCCTCCGGGGGATAATGCCCAGCCCCACTGTGCTCCATGGTTCGAATTCAAACACCTGTTAGCTGTGTGAACCCGGGAACCAGCGAGACCCCAAGCCCACTTCTCTTCTGACAGGTGGGGTAACACTGCAGACTGGTGCACTGAGGGGGTGCGAGAGTAGGACCGGAGCCAGAGAAGCTCCCAGCAGGGGAGGACCACAGCAGAGTGTGGCAGTTACATAATCTAGGACTCAGGGGTCCTCAAACTATGGCCCACGGGCCACATGCGCCCCACCGAGGACATTTATCTGGCCCGCTGGGTGTTTTTGCCCCATTTGTTTTTTTACTTAAAAATAAGATATGTGCAGTGTGCATAGGAATTGTTCATAGTTTTTTTTAAACTATAGTCTGGCCCTCCAACGGGTCTGAAGGACAGTGGACTGGCCCCCTGTTTAAAAAGTTTGAAGACCCCTGAATTCTAGGTAGTTGTCAATTTGAGACTTAAGAGCGAAGGGGTGGAGTTTAGCCTGTCAATCAGTTCGCAGCTTGATGACCTCATTTGGAGGCCCTAAGGAGATAAATAGCTCGCTGGAGGCGGGACACACACTCACTCCCTGCAAGACATTACTGACAACACGCCTGATGGAGCTACACTGATGGAGCCAGAGCCCTGGACCTGCAGGAGCCACGGGGAGACCCACGGCAGCGCTGGGATGCTTCCACCTCTACTGGATCCACAAGACTTTCCACCCACAGGCCTGTGATCTTCCTGCATTTGGCATCATTGCATGAGTTGCATGAGTCTGAACAGGACTTTATAGATTGGTATCGGAATTATGGCCTCATATCGGCTAATGGCCTTGATCCGGACTGGGATGTTTTCTCAATATTTAACTGCTCTTGTGTATACACATGAGTGTCTATGAATTTGTTTCTCTAGTCCACCCAGACACACACACACACACACACACA
>NW_022103901.1:26706157-26738464 GCF_000313985.2 Echinops telfairi
AAACCTGCAGAACCACTTCAGCTCTGAGGCTTCTTTTTAATGGGCAGAATTTAGGCTGTAGGTGGGACTGAAGTAAAAAAAGTATAACTAGTCCACTGAATGCCAATACGAATTAAAATCTAGGACAATCATACAACACAAGGATTTGGGATTATTTCTTGAAAGCTCAGGAAATGGTGCACACTGCTGGCTTTTGGCCCTTAGCAGCTGCAGACACCGAATCACAGAGCCCACCAGAATGACATCCGTCTGTCAGCAGGCGCCAAACCCCAAGCCGAAACCCATCATGGAGTCCACCCTGACGCGTGGCGGCCCTGTGTGGGGTTTCTGAGGCCGTAAACTCTTTCCAGGAGCAGCCAGCCTCCTCTTGCTCCTGCTGGGAGTTTGAAGTCACCAGTGTTGTGGTCAGTAGCCTAGTGCCGATGCCACAGCACCACCAGCACTGGGGCTCCTCACCAGCAGGAGCAGAGAGAGAGCAGATCAGAGATTGCCAACTGACCGCCCACCCTCCGGGGACAGACCTGGAGGGGCTCTGCAGGAGAGTAGGAGCTTTGCCCAAGGTCCAGAAGACAGCCGGCAGGAGCAGACTCCGGCAGGGAGCCCAAGGAGCTTCTGGTCTTTCAAGACTGCTGGAAATCTGGGTTTTCATGGGAAATGTTGCCCACCCACCCCACCAATGGGACAAGTGATTTTCAAAGGATGCACCTGAACCAAAAGAAAAAAAAAAGTCCCCAACCACGTGGGTCAAAGCAAACATGTGAAGCATATAAAGTATTCCAGAAGGCACCGGGTCAGGTTCTGAGCACCATAGCACCTCTAGGATGCCTGACCGAGGGTCCTGGAAGGCTAGGCTGCTCAGGGGCACGTGGAAGGAAGGGCTGGTGATCTGTTTCTGTGAGATAACTGCCAAGGAAACCCTGTGGAGCACCTGTCCGCTCGGGATCACATGGAACGGACCGGGGCAATGGAATTTGCCTTTTATGTTTCATCCATCAGATGGTAACAAGGAGTCCTAATGGCACAATGGTTAAGCACTTGGCTGTGAACCCAAAGGTCTGCAGTTCTGATACAGCTGTCACTACGGGAGAGATGATAGAAGTGAGAGAGAGAGAGCGAGCGAGAGAGCGCCAGTTCGGCTCACTATGAAGCGGAATCAGCCGAACTCACTGGCACCCAGTGGATGCTGACTCAGAGTGACCCTAGAGCACAGGGGAGAGCAGCCCCTGTAGGTGTCTGAGACTGCACCTCTTTATGGGAATAGATAGCCCCATCTTTCTCCCTTGGAGCAGCCCTTGCAGTTACCAGCCCAACTCGTAACCACCAGGCCACCAGCGCTCTGGGTTTATGGAAGATGGCAACGATGGGGGCGCGCCACAAGACTGTACCCTTCCAGCCCCTCTCTGGCCATGAGGATTGGACTCAGTGCCAAGCAGTCATGCTGCCATGCTATCTGCCATCACCCATGAGAAGTGAGAGAGGCTCCGTGGATCCGGATTGGGGTTCTGGGTGCTTCTAAGCCTGGCCAATGTTAGGGAGAGTGCACAGGACTGGGTGCCAGGGTACCTGGGCTCGGCCCATGCTGGCACGGCGCTTGGACACTAGAAAGTAAATTAGAGTGAAGGGTTTGTCTTGTTCATGGCCACGACAGTGCCCAGCATTCAGCCGAGATGCTGACTGATGAACCATGGGGGGGGGGGGGCATCATTTCATCCGGGGTCTCATCTTCCCATGAATACAATGGGATGAGCTATGCCCACCCTACTGGCCTCACAGGGTGGTTATAATGAGATGATAGGAGGGAAAGTGCCTGGGGGTGGAAGGAGCAAGGGTTAGGGCCTCTCTCTCCGTGACTGACAGCGAGGGCCACACCATATGCTACATGAACATGGCCCAGCCAAACCGCGCCTGTCTCTGGCTGCGTGGCACCAGCCTGGAAGGAAATGCCGCACCATCCCTCCAATTGCCATTCTGCACAGGGTTAGGCAGACCCGCGGTACCTTGCGTTGTCCCGGCCGTGTGACTTCAGGAAGTTCATATCTCGGTATCGGGAGAGAAAGGCCACCAGCTGGTCGTTGGTCCTGTGGAAACAAGCAGACAGCAAAGTCAGGTCCTCGGGAGGAGACCCACGGGCACCTGTGGGTCTCGGCTCCCCCCATGGTCACCGATACCAGACCCCTCCTTATTTCACAGAGGAGGAGGCTTGTGCCTGCATTTCAGTCTCCCCCCTGGCGCCCACCCCACAGGCGGGTCAGGGGTTCTCTTCCATCCCCCCCATGACGGGGCCACTCCAATCAATGAGAATGGGTATAGCATCTCGTTTGTTCTGAAATACTCAGCGCCCAAGCCTGGGTAGGGAACCTCAAGTCATTGGAGTGCCGTCAACCCACCATCAAGGCACAGCAACCTCAGGGCCTTGGCACTTGACACACCTGGCTTCCCACCGCTGGCCTGCTGTGGTCATCCCGGCCTCCTTGAAAATGTTACCTCCTCACAGAGGAGGCCTTTTCCTCTCCACCCCCTACCCCCACCCCAGAGCTAGCTAATTCACAAGCTCATCACCACCTGAGGGCACTGAGCTCGCCTGCAGTCAAAGGTAAGTTCTGGGAGGACAGGAGCCCACTAGGCTTATCCATCACCGGTGCCCAACAGGAGCTACATGCCGGGAGAACTGAAGTGCGCCCGAACGGACTGCAATGAGTGAACAAGTGAATGAAGGAGCGAAGGAATGAAGGCCCCGTGACCACTGGGCTGCCGAAGGGGAGAGCTGTAAAACCAGACAAAGGGCTGCACAAATGGATGGCGGGGTTCCCAACGCTGTGATCCCATGTTTATCGCCATCCATCTCGGCTCTCGCAGTGGAGTCACAGCTAATCAGCTTGAGCACACAGCTGTGACCGTGTTTTAAAAGGCAGCCACACGGGTCTCCATCTGCCAGCCACACAGTTGCCCCTCCCACTGAACAAACCCTTAACAGGTAAACGGCGCCGATGTGACAGCTCCTTTATCACCCGGGTTCTCCGCACACATGGCTTCTTTGTGGTTTTCCTTAGAGGGAAAGGGTTAACCATGGCTCACAGCAGGGGAGGCAGGGGATGGGAGGAATGTTACCCAGGAAGATCAGGGTGCCAAGACCCAAGGGAGGCAGCAAAGGGTGCCTGGGCTCTATGGACAGAATGACACCAAGGGGACCGACCCCACCCCTGCTGCACTTTAACCCAGCCATGCCCACACATGACACTGCACAAAGCCAGGTGCTGCAGAGCCGATTGTTGACCCCCCCACCCCACCCTACATGATCCCCCAACCCATTCCATATGCTCAATTCTTGGACCCATGCCCTTTGGGGGATTGCCAGGTCTTTCTTCCAAGGCACCTCTGGGTGGACTTGAACCACCAATCTTGCGGTGAACAGTAGAGTGCTTAACCCTCCATGCCACCCAGGAGCTTCCAGTCACTTGCCCTCTCTGGATGGCCTCTTCTGACCTCGCGAGGCCACGGGAAGCAGACGTGCCCAGCACACAGGGCACGCTGCCATCCAGCTCTTTGCCAGGTGCGGCCGAGTGGACCCCAGGCCCTCGTGGCAGTGGTGAAGCATTTGCTGCTAAGCAAAAGGTTGGCAGCTCTGAGGGAGGAAGGCAGGAGAGAGGCTTCAGGAACGAGAGCAGCCTGGGAAATGCTCCTAGTTCTACCTCCCTCCTGTCCCCAGGGGTCCCCATGAGGCAGAGCCAACTCCACAGCACACGAGAGCAACAATAAGGACCCAGTCACCCCTCAAATCCACCCCCCACGACACCTTGTTGACCGATTCAGAGCCACCCTATAGGACTGAGCAGAACTCGCTCATAGGGCTTTCAGGCTGGAGTCTCGACAGGAGCAGACTGCCATGGAGTGGCTGGTGGGTTCAAACTGCCAACCTTTAAGTTATCAGTAGAGTGCTTCAGCACTGCACCACAAGGGCTCCTGATGGATACATGGGCGGCGTTACAGGCACACAGTAGGTACTCAGCAAATGCTGCCTCTTTCTGCCTTCTGGCTACTGGTTCTAAGTTAACCCCATCCCTTCATCTCCCTCAGCTCCACCTGCCACTCCAAGCCCAGCCAACTCTCTGATTGGGTGAGTGCTGGTGACCAATTCCTAATTCCAGTGGCATGTGGTGGTGGTGGTGGTGGTTTGCAAGCAACAGAGATGGTACAGCCCTGGGATGGAAATAAAGACCAATCCCCAAGCAGCCCAAGGGTTTACAGCACACAGGACATACGGAGGAAGCTGCGTCCTGCCCAGGTGCGAGGGCCAAGCCTCCTAGCAATGGTGCTTCCCGTGTGCCCCAATAAGAAGACCAGCCCCCCTCCCACGAGATGAAAGTTTGCCCTCTTCCCAGACCACAGAAGCCCAGCCCTGCCGGCTAGCAGCTCCTGCTCACCAGCCCTAGCCCCGGCTCTTCCACTCTGCAGCAGTTCATTATAATCGTCTTGCTGAATACAGAAGAAGTTAACCTCTGCAGGCATCCGGCAGCAGGAGCAATGGATGGGGCCTCTCCTACGTGGGAAGGTTGGAGGGGCTGGCCAGACTCAGGGGACCCCCTCTTGAAAAGGCACAGGCCTGCCTGGGTCAGTGGCTGCAGCTCCACTTGGAGACTCCAGAAAGCACCTTTACAAGTCGGGAGTGAAGGCCGTTCTCACATTAGCCGCTCTGCCGAGTCGGACGGGATGAAGAGGCATGCAGTGAATTCACTTAGCCGTGCTTCCACACGAAATCGGCTTGAAAGCTGACCTCTTGGGGGAGTTCGGGTGGACGGGGATGGAGTTTCTGGGGAAAGTTGCTTTTCAAAGCCCGGTATTGTGTGTTGGGCATGGGCTGCAGCTCATCTGGCACTGGCTGGGCGGATGGGCGTGGGGACCCATGGCATTCCCTCCCAGGTGAGGGGGGTAAGGCAACTTGCTCCCTGTTTGGACTGCTCCAGCTCTCCAGAGGGAGATGACATTTGGCTGGGGACCGAGTTTCCCATTGTTGATTTCAGACGCCAGTCGATAATTGCCTACACAATATTGAGTTCTCTCTGGGTAATTAACAGCTTGAGATCTGTTGACAATACATTCTACTTGGCTCCTCTCCCCACCCCATATACAGTTCTCTCTGGTGGAGCTGTTTTACCCCACAACTCACCCCGGGCTCTGTCCCTGCAACACCTTCAAGACTTTGCCTCTGGAGATAACAAACACAGGTCCAGGAATGGGTTTGGGCTCACACTAAATCTTAGCTTCAATGGAAGAATCATGAGCTCTTATATCATGGCCCCGCTCAATACTCACCCCCAGGAAGGGAACACAGAAGATGGGTGGTATTGCAAAGTGTGGTGAAGAAATTAGATGGTGCCCGCCTATCGGATAGAATAGTATCTGGGGTCTTGTTTCCGAACAAGCAACCATCTAAATGAGATGTCAACTAAATCCACATGGACGAAGCACACCAACATCAGTGACCGAAAGGATTGTGAATGATGTAATCCAAAGCAGAAGGAGAGGATAGCATCAGAGCCTAAATTTCAAGATTCTGGGTTTGCAGAAGGCTAGGGATGACGGTGGGAGCCCAAGATACATTGGTGAGATCAACACAGGAAATAGGGCTCAAGAGATTTCCCTCTGTCCATAATAGAGGGATGGGAAGAAACTGGTCATCGAACGGAGTGCACTGGAGAGAGGACTATAGGAGATCGAAATGACAAACATGACTTGTACAGGTGTCAGTTTATGCCCCTTCTGACAGATGTTGGGCCACATCTGGTTTCATATATATATATATATGTGTGTGTGTTTCACATTGGGACTTATCTCTAATGCATTGTGTCACTGTGGGTAGCCCTCTTGAATGTTAGTTACATGTGTTTGTGTTTTTCAACACATGGAACCCAGAACTGATGAACCTATGGAGATAGCAAGTAGAATAAGGATTCCTAATGGGTACAGTGGTGGGGGGAGGAGGGGGAGGGATAAAAGGGAGCCGATGGTCAAGGAGTTCAAGAAGGAAGGAAATGTTTTGAAACGGATTGTGGCAGCAATTTACAAGTCTGCGCGATGTCATTGCACTATGGAATATGGTATCTATATCAGAGTCCGATAATGGATTTGAAGGGAAAACAAAGACTTGCCTCTAGGTCTAGGCCAGCTCTCTGGGCCCATCGCCGTAACCATGGAGTCCCTGGGAACTCTTTGTGGAAAGAACTAAGTAAACGCACACGTTTTTAAGAGGAACTCATTGGAAATCTCTATGGACAGGAATAAACGCATACAAAGTAAGCCACAAACCACAACCACTCACTGGCAGATCAGCCCCCACTGCACAGCACCCTCGACTCACAAACCCCACCCTGAGCCAAGCCAGGGGCCTCAGGCCCATCCCGGCTCCTGGTGCCCCCAGGGGAATCGGAGCAGGCCTGGCCTCCACGGGGTCTTCAGTGGCTGATTGATTCTCTGGGCAAATCGGGCACCAGGTCTTTCTCCCGAGTGCCTGTGGAAGGACGTGAACTTCTAACCTTTCAGCTGTGAAGTAAGTGCCTTTGCCCAAGGGTCTTTGAATGCACACACAGTGCACTAAAAACCAAGCCCGCTGCCCTCCGCTGATTCAGACTTTGGAGAGCCCAGAGGACAGAGTAGAGCTGTCCCGTAAGGCTTCCGGGGTGTCATCCTCACAGAAGCGGATGGCCACATCTTTCTCCAAAGGTGGAATGCCTGTTGGGTTCAAACTGATGACCTTTCGGCTAGTAGTGGAATGCTTAAACCACTGTGCCACCAGGGCTTCTTCATACCCGCCCTTCCACCCACCAGCCAACCACACACAAACACACGGTCTGGAGTCCATACCCACTCACAGTCGCCCTGCAGGTCAGAGGCAAGCGGCTCCAAGGGTTTTCTGGAGCTGTAAATCCTTTTTTTTTTTTTCATGTGTAAGAAAGAACTTTATATCAAGAAGTCATTATGTATCGAGAGAGCATCCCAGCCCGGTCGAACTCAAGTCCGTAAGTCCAAAACTAGTCCATAAGTCCCTCTTCAGACTCCCGCAGCCACATGCAATGATGCAGAATGCAGGAAGATCACGGGTTCAGAGTCATGTGTATCCAGGATTGGTGGAAACATGGCAGGACTCTGGCAGCTTGGGGGTGGGGGTGGGGGTGGGTGGGGAGGCTGCAAGCAAAGTGAAGGGAGAGGGATTGGGGGCAGGGTCCCAGCTTCAAAGAAGGCCACAACCCCAAAGACACAGCACCAGACTGCATTGATGAACAGATTAGACTTTACCCCTTGCAGAACTGTCTACTTGACAAAAAACCATCCAACTACCACAGAAGTATTAGCTAATTCCTTTATAGTCCGTTTCCCTCCGTAAAGCTTATGGTGATGAAGTCTGTCATTAATGTTAGTGTTTTAGCCTCTTCTGCCAGTTAAGAGCCACCGTGTGAGAAAGGCTTTTTTTATCATGTATTTTTTAATTTATTGTTTGGTTGGAAAACAGACTGCTTTTTATTGTAAAATGACATAAAGTCTGTAGAGAGCTTGGTCCTTGGCGGGAGCAGACAGCCTCATCTTTCTGCTTCCAAGTACTTGGTAGGCTTGAACCAGCAACCTTTTAGTTAAGCAGCCCAACACTCAGCCCAGGGTGCCACCAGGGAGCCTTCATACACAAAGACCCTTGAAAGAGGCCATTTTCATCCCCATCTTACAGATACGACTGCAAAGACAACCGTGGAGTAGAGTGGAACCCGCGCAGGAAGCTGGGGGTCCTCGCGGTGGGAGGCATCTAGAACTGACAGGGAATGGATGCAGGCATGAGTGAATGCAGACAGGAAGGCATACAGGGATGAGCTCCAGGTCCAGGAGAAACGGAGGGCTGCTCGGGTGCCTGGCGACTCACAGTGCCGTCTGGAGCAGCAAACCCCCTGCTCTGGGAAATGCTGCCCCGAGCCCTGCTGAACGAAAAGTGCCTTTGAGCAGGCCACGTCTGTGCTTGGGGTGTCTCAGAAGCCTGGCGGTCAGTCTCAGTCAAGTGCGAGTCTCGGTAGTTCATCTCCTCCCTTCTTCACCATCTCCTCTTGGTCTCAGCCCCAAAGCCCAGACCTCAAACAAGTTCACATTCATCTTGGCAAGCCTCTGGTGGTGTCGGCAGCCCTGAGGGGGTGCACACGGTGAATGGGCTTCACTGCTAACCAGCGGTGCCTTGGAAGAAAGGCCTGGTGATCTACTATGAAAAACCAGCCGCTGAAAGCCCTGTGAAGTGCAGTTCGGCTCTGACCCACATGGGGTCGTCATGAGTAGAACCCATTCAGGGGCAACCAGGTTTGTTTGCCCGTTTTCTCCTTTGGGTTGTGAGTGTCAGATAAAATAATCGAGCCCTGGTGCTGCTGTGGGTTAGGCATTGGTCTGCGAACCACAGAGTCAGAGGTTCACATCCACCAACTGCCCAGAGCAATAAACTTGAGGCACTATGCTCCCTCCCGTAAGTGCTCTTGAATCCCATAAGGATTCAGCCCCCAAGGAGCAGTTTGGTTCTGTCCTACGGCGTCACTCTGGATCAGCATTGACTTGATGGCCGTGGGTTTGGTTTTAATAAAATAAAACCATGTGAGTTAAGATCTGGGCAATAGTGTCTGATACATTAAAAGCACTTGACACTAGCCATTCATTTAGAAGTAATGGTATTGCCATGCTGAACGTCAGCAGATTAGGAAACCTTGGCTGGAGAGTGGATAAAGCGTTACCCTCATTCGCACGTGGCAGGCTCTCTGTGTCCAGTACACATGTATGAACATGTATGTGAGAGACCCATATTCTGCAGAGAAGGATTTGGGGCCTGCCCCATAGAGATGGGTCCTGGATCCAACTGGTGACAGGGTTAGGACCAGCTGGCAGGCAGCCCTCGCTTGTTTCAGGAAGGCCCTGTGAGCAGATTCTCAGGGAGAGGGAAGCAGCTCTCACGTTTCCCCGCTGCCCAGGGCGTGCGAGCAGGAACTCCAGCCTCAAGAGAGCCTCCATCGAGCATAGCCTGTCCGCTGGCAGTGTGAGGCGGGGCACCGAGGGGCAAGTCAAAGGCAAGAGCCAGCTGCACTCCTCAGAGACATTTCTTGCTCATCACGCCTGCCTCAGCTCCACGCTGTCCATGTCCTGTCATGAAGCACCCACTGACGAGGCCAGGGCCGACTATACTCCTTTCCTATGCGTTCAAAGGATTGTCATGGAAACAGCAACAAGGTCGCGCTGGTAGGTGGCATCAGGTCGGTGGCAACTCACAGCTACCCCAGGTGCACCAGGCTGAAGCACCGTCTGCTCCGGCTGCCGTCCTCACCATGGCTCCTGCCAATCCAACTTGATCAAGGGTCTTCCTCTTCATTTCCTTCTGCTTTCGCAAGCATGATGTCCTTTTCCAGGGACCGGTCTCTCCTGATCATATATGCCCACCGTACATGAGACGAAGTAGGACCATCCTTGCCTCTAAGGAGCATGCTGGCCACACTTCTTCCAAGACACATTTGTTTGTTTTAGACCAGCAGGGTATGTGTAATCATCTTCACCAGCACCCTCCTTCAAATGCATCAATTCCTCTTTGGTCTTCCTGACCCAGTGTCCAACTTTCACACGCATAGGAGGCAATTGAGACTAGCCTGGCTTGGGTCAGGTGCACCTGAGTCCTCAAAGTGACAGCCTTGCTTTTCGACACTTCAAAGAGGTCTTGGGCAGCAGACTGACCCAAGGCAACGCGTCATTTGGTCCCTCGATTGCTGCTTCTGCAGCATTGATTGTTGTTCCAAGCAAGATGAAATCCTTGGCAACTTCAATCGTTTCGCTGTTTATCAGGATGCTACCCGTTGGCCCTGTCCTCAGCAGTCTGGTCTTCTTGACATTGAATCGTAATCCGTCCTGCAGGCTGCAATCCTTGATCTTCATCAGCAAGCGCTCCAAGTCCTCCTCACTATCGTAAGCAAGGTGTGTCATCTGCATTTGGAGGTTGTGCAGGGAGGCTTCGGCCCGTGCTTCCTGGGTGAAGAGTCCATAGAAGCCTGGGAAACAGGGACTACGCTCACGGACGTCTGGATGCCTTTGCCCATTCCATCCCGTCTGCTAGGAATGCTCTCCCTGGGTCTCCATCTAGGGAAGTGAGGGCGGTCTTGGGAAATGAACCTCTGGGTCAGGGTCCTCGGGTAAAAATGGTCAACTGTTACAAAAGTAGTCACATGATGGTTAGACACCGGGCAGCAATCGCAAGGCGTGCAGTTCGAAACCACCAGCCACTCGGTGGGAGAAACACTCGGCTTTCTACTCCGGTGAACGGTCTCGGAAACTCACAGGGGCAGTTCTAGCCTGTCCTCCGGCGCTGCTTTGAGTTAGCATTAATTTGATGGCAGTGATTGAATCATGTAGTCCATTTTAGTTACATGATCAGAACTTCCCTTTTGTTGCTTACAAGGTGAGAGATGCCCACTCTCCCCAGAAGCCTCGGGGACGCCGGCTCCAAGAGGGGGGATGCCTTGTCCAGAGTCACAGAAGTGGGGTGCAGTGGAGATTTGGACCTCGGCACCTCCAGTCAGTTGGGACCTGAGTGCCTTTGAATTCTGCTTTTCTTTCCAGAAAAAAAAAAAAAAAGCCCCAGGCATGAAGTCTGTCTTACAGGACATAACCGCTTCATCCTAAAGCCTTGCCTTTCCGGGTCAATGGGAGTTGCACCTTAGGAGAGGACAGTGGCCAGATCGCCTGTCCTGAGTGCGGACCCTTCTCCCGAGGTTGCCTGGGACTGAACACCAGCCACGTTCCTCTCACTACGCTCATCTCTGAAAAGGAGGCAGACCTGCTTTGCCACTCGGCTTCTCTGGGGGAGGGGACACTACTCTCTCTTTGTGCCTTAGCTCATCTGAAAGTTTACGGTGGACCCGCTAGAAAATTACCCAGAATCTTAGTAATGAGAGGTCAAGTTCAAGGGTCTCTGACAAAGCAGAGAGAGGCAGAGAAGTGGAGGGGAGGGAGGGGTGGCTCCAAATGGAACGTCGTCAGAGCCTCTGGTGACACCCACTTTTGTTAAGACAGCAGAGGAAAATGCATGGAAGCCGCCGATGTTGCATTTCTCCCTGGACCCCCTGGGCACGGCTACAGCCACCCATGGGCACCCACAGGAAAGAGAACCGGATTAAATGGTGCCCCGCCACCACCTCTGCTTACCCCAACCTCTAGGAAATAGTCTCAATGAAGATCTTCACTACAATGCCAGCCTGATCAGGCCGCCCCTGCCACTTCACATGCTTCAATGGCGCCCATGTCTGCAGGACACTGTCCAGACTGCTGAGCCAGGCTCGCCACCCCGCTCGGCTGACTCAGCCTTTGGAACAACCGGGCATTTTTCTACCTGTGCTGCCCTCTTTCACGGGGCCAAGACTTTGCAAGCTCTGCTTCTTTTCCTGGGGAACCTCTCTCCCCACTCTGCAGACGCCAGCCGGGAACAGCAGAGCACGGTGCTGTCCTCTGGCCCCAAGCAGCCCGCTGTACAGTGGGAGTGGCTTCCGTGACACGGCGTGACACCTGTCCCATGGGGGCGATGTACCGGGTGAGGGAAAGCACGGGTGTTAGGGATCAGGCTTCCAGCTGGGGACCCCAGGGAATAACCCTCGGATAACCCAACTCCAGAACCACCGGGATAATCAAAGCCCATTTGAGATACTCAGTTGGAATCGGATCTGCCTTTCTGGTGCCGAGCAAAACGGTGTGGAGATCAAACCTGCTCACAGCTTTGGGGGGGACTGGCAAGCAAGTCGCTGCTCAAAGCCTCAGCGGGGAACGTTTGTGAGACACACATTTTTCATTTTAAACACACGCAGGCTATTCGAAGAGGCAGTTTATCTGACGATCCATCAAGGGGAAATCTTAACACGTCAGCCCTTCCTCCCGACTGCTGTAATGGGAAGGTAACGGACAAGAATCAGCAGCCTGGAGGCCAGGCTGGTTCCTGGACGTCTTCTGAATCGGGAAGGAAGAGCTGGACTGCCGTTCCACCCAGGCTGGAGAGGTGCGTGTATGTGCTGTATTTGAACTCTCTCCAATCTGGCTCTCCTCATAGGCTGGGACCCATCCCCAAAGGGCAGCACGGCAGGTCATCCAAATTCTGCACCCCCTTTACGATGGCTGATTACAGCCGGTTTTTGGATTCGTTCTTTGGGGGACACGGGAAGGCCCACTTTGGAGGACAGCAAAAGACTGAATCTCAGAAGCGCATGTGATTTCAATGGGAAGGGCAATCGTGGGTACAGTGAAGATGGGCTCCGGAGGTCTTTGCAGAGACGCCCCTCCCAGTTTTGCCACTCGGCTCCTGGGCCTTCGTCTTATCCTCTGCAAAACGGGGCTGACCAAGGTCTCTACCTCACCGCTGTGTTGCGGGTATGCTGCAGACCACGCCCAGCACGCAGTAGTTGCTCAGTTAATCGGCACCATGGACAAGGACTTCCGGCGTCCTCTGCTCAGCAAGGCAGGAGGAAAGGCATGCCCTGCCCTGCCACTGCTTTTGCAAGCTGCGCTTTAACATGGTACACACCTGTGTTTCAGGCAGGCTCGCAGACAGGGGCCAGGTCTGAGGCTCCCGGAGTGTCTGGAGGAGGCCGGAACAGAAGGGACTCTCTGAAGGGCAGCCTATTTCCCTGTGAGCCCCCAGGCCCAGGTTGGCTTCAGGAAGGGGGTGGGGAGCTTTGTCCCCAGCCCCCTCTGTGCTGCAAACCCCTGCCGATGACCTTGCGGGGCTGACCCCTCACTAGGGCTGACCCCCGTGGCACATCAGGTCAACAGGGATGAGGAAGAGTAGGTGCTAAGCTGAGCTGAGCTGCACTGCGCTCTGATGAGCTCCCCTCCTCTCTACATCAATGGCTGGGAAGAGGTGGCATTGTTTCCCTACCATGCCACACTCCTGCGCGTGCTCCTACGATGGCAGTCACCTAGGGTGACTGTTAATCCATTCCAATTTCACACGACAGGCACCCTTAGCACACAGATCACTCACGTCCCAGAGGCCGGTATTGTTAAAAATGCGTAGCTGAAGGCAGACAGCTGTAGGTTTGGGTCCTGGCTCCGTTGGCTGTGTGGCTCCGGACAGGCCCCTTTCATTCCCGGCAGCTCTCCCTCCTCCTCTTGAAAACCAGAGGCCACAAGGACACCTTTGTCACAGGGCTGCTGTCAGGATTAAATGAAGCACAAGGGCACTTGCTGCGCCTTGCCACCGCAAAATTCCTAGCTGGCACAGAGATTTGGAACCAGGCGTGGAACGAGGGCTGGCGGGCTGGGGACGCAGCCCAGGCCCACCCACTACCGGTTGGTCAGGTGCCTCGCCTGCAGGCTGCTCTACTGTGGGCTGTCGTAATCGTCGTAGCATTTCTACCAAGGTTCATTCTGTTGAGAAAGGGCTATGGCTAGGATCTCCGTCTCCCAGGACTCCTGGATAGGGCCGCTTCGATCCCAGGTCCAGGGTAGGATGGTGCTTGGCAGACAGCTGGCACTGTCATTGAGCTCGGTGCCTTCCCAGGCAGCCTGCCAGGTTCACAGCCCATCTGTCCTGGAACAAGGTCAGGCTGCATGACAGATGGGAACCACACGCTCCGGCCATGGCCAAGCCGAGGCTAGAGCTACCTCTGCAAACCTCAGGCAGACATGGATCCTTGGCTCAAGAGAGAGACTAGAGCCCCGTGTGCATGGCCCCCATGCCTGCTCCGCTTAGAGTTCCAAAGCGGTTTGTTTCTCTTAGAGGACTGATGATTTACAAAAAAAAAAAAAATAAAGACAGTTTAAACAGACAGTGATTGACTATCTCTTGGGGACAGATCTAGATTTTTTTCTATTTTTTTAAAGATTGACTGGAAACCCCAGTTAACGTCAAAAGGAGGGGACCCTGTCTGAAGACGCAGGGGAAGTTTCTTCTGTCGTCGTGGAAATAACACCCCCTACCCGGCCAAAGCCATCTCGTTGAGGCCAACTCATAGCGACCCTACAGGGCAGAGCTGAACTCTCCCTATGGGTTTTCTGAGATAGCAACTAGTGGGCCCAAACCGCTGCCCTTGTGAATAGAAGCTCAACACCTGACCCACTGCACCACCAGAGTGCAGAAGGAAATACAGGGTTGAAAGTGGGATTTGAACCCACACTGCCATGTGGAGACGGGCATCCTCCCCCTCACCCCAACTAGATCAAGTGGAACTTGAGCCTGGTGCCAGAGACCACGCCTGCAAACAGATGTGACATAAAACACGTGAAATGACTGGCACTTATGACCAGTGTGTGTGTGTGTGGCAGACATTGTTCTAAGCTTTATTTATTGGCTACCATGCTCTGGTCGCCTTTGATACAGTGTGTGTGTCTCTGGGTGTGTTGTTGTGTACATGCCTCTTCTTTTTTCAAATGTTATTGGGGGCTCTTACAACAATCCATACATCAATTGTATCAAGCATATTTGTACATACGTTGCCATCATTATTCTCTAGACATTTAATTTATATTGAGCCCTTGGTATCAGCTCCTCTCCCCTCCCCCACCTTGTGACCCCTTGATAAATTATAAATTATTATTATCTTCATATCTCACTATATTAGTTTGGGTACTTTAGAAAAACAAATCCACAGAAACTCATGTATAAGAGAGAGTTTTATAGAAAGGTTAAGTGAGCATCAAGAAAACATCCCAACCCAGTGCTGCCCAAGCCCACAAGTCCAACATTAACCCATTAACCCATATGTCCGAAACCAATCCACAAAGTGCTCCTCCATCTCACAAAACACACACTATGATGCCAACTGCAGGAGGAAAAACAAATCAGTGAAAGTGTAAGCATCTCAGCACTGGCAGGGGTCTCCACACGGTGCTCCAGCACCCAGGGCTGCATTGGGGTAGGTCCATGTGGCTTCTCCTTGGGGATGTCTGGCAGGAAGTCAGCCTTGTAAGCTGAAACAGGGAACTGGCTAAGGCAGCTGCACCCTGGTCCAACCATCACAAAGCAAGAGACCCGACACCTAGAAAGGCGAGGCTCACAGAGCCATTTATACGCCCCCCTTTCAATTAACCCCACCTGTGTTTATCGGCCAGGTTGGCACCATAAACTAACTACCTCACTCACACTGACCACCATGCCTCTTTTAAAATCAGTTTTTTTCTGTCTCCCTCCGTCCTTCATCTCCCTTCCCCCACACCCCCAAGCCTACTTTTTGTGGTGTTACAACCAGTTCTCTGGATTTTTTCCCCCTGTATAAGAGCCGTTTCACACAGTATTTGCCCTTAGGGGATGGACTCACTTTGCAGAACATCATGCTTTCCAAATCATTATTATGAGGCGCTTGGCAGTGGCACGGTTGTTTTCAGGGCTGCGTAGTACTCCACTGGGTGTATGTCGCCGAGCGTATTTTTCCGTGGCTCCACAGAGGGGCACTTTGGCTGTTCCCATCCTTCCGCATTGTGGCTGGCGTGGCAGGAAACCTGGGTGTGCCTCTGTCTGGGGGGGTGTTCTTGATTTCGCTGAAGTATCTGCAGAGGGAGACGGCAGGACCTCGTGGTATGTCTATTCGCCTTTGTTGAAGGAAGAGCCACACTGTCTTCCTCTAGTGGCCGTGCCATCCTGCAGTCCCATCGGCGATGGACGAGCACCCCCATCTCTCCGCACGCTCTCCAGCATTTGTGATTTTCTGTTGTTTGGGATTTCTGCTGTCAGTGCCAGGGTGAGGGGCGATCTCATTGTTATCTGAATTTGTCTTTCTCTTATAGCCGGTGATCACGAGCATTTCTTTATGGGATTGTTGGCTGCCCGGATGTTGTCATCTTTCGCAAATTGCCTGTTTGTGTCTTCTGCCCATTTTAAAAATGGATTATCATGGTTTTCTTCTTGAGGTAATGCAGCTTTCATAGATTTCAGAGATTAGTCTTTTTCCCAAGTATCATTGCCAAATGTTTTCCTCCAATCTCTGGCCTGTCTTTGCATTCTTTGATGCACCTCAGTAGTTTGCCGTCTGTGGTGTGGGTGTTTCTCGTTATGCTGGATCGTACGTTTATGCCTCGCACAGGGGTCCTTACATCTGTTCTTATCTTCTCATGGACCATCTTCTCAGTGACAGGATTTATGTCAAACTCTCCTCCTCCTGGAGTTAATTTTTCACATGGTGTCAGATAAGGGCCCCCTTTCATTCTCTTGCTGATGGAGATCCAATTTGTCTAGCACCATCTTGTTGAAAACGAAAATGTTTGGAGAACGATGATGGCAACAAACGTGCAAATGTGCTTCACACAGTGGATGGATGGATGGACTGTGACAAGAGTTATACGAGCCCCCAATAAAATGACAAAAGACTATGTCTTCCCCACTATTTCAGCTTTGAACCTTTTATCAACAATCTGGCGTCAGTAGGTGGCTGGTTTTATTTCTGGGTTCTGTGTTTCCATCCATTGGTCTACCTATCTGTCACTGCACCCACACCTGCCATACCATTTTGAGAACTGTGGTTGTGTAATAGGTTTTACAAATCAAGGACTGAGAGCTCTCCTACTTGCTCCCTGGTGTTTCGCAGCGTACTCCTTATCCTGGGGTCATTTCCTTCTCACGTACAAGTTGGATGTCTTGTAACGTTCCATGTAAAAGCTAGAACCTTTTAAAAGGGAATGCAGCCCAGAGAGCAGTGGATTTTAAACCGTGTCAGGGTACCTGGGTGTTTGCTCAGCTCAGCGTCACCTGGGGGAGATGACAGTGTTTCTGAACAGTCCCTGCCGCCTGAAAAAATGGGAATAAGAATCCGATCCAACTTGGGGAGCGGTCGTGACGATGGAAAGGAACCAAGTACTTAGGGTGAGCCCCAGGGACAGTGCTCGGTATAAACACCTAGTCCCTGTGAGTTCCGCCCCAGACAGCCCGTCTCCGGGCGGGTGCTCAGCATCTGTGGAGCAGGGCCGTTCCAGGGGCAGCGGCGGAGCCCACAGCAGGCCTGGTGAGTGCCCACTGGGTCACTGTCCTCTGGAAACTGACTCTCCAGCCCCTTGGAACATGTACCATTTTCTCGACAGTCAACCGGAAGAGCTGTGAGCGGTAACTAAAGACCAAACTCCTCTCTGGTCCTCAACCCAGGAACGAACCCCGAGATGCTGCTGGTGATAAGAGATGCCCTCAAGGACCGGTCACTCTTCTGCCACTCAGGAGTGAATGACAACATGGCCCCAGTTGGGGGAAGGGGTCAGCCGGCGTAGCCGTTGACCACTGTCCTCCGGCCCTCCTCCTCCCTCTTTTCCTTTTTGCTTCCTTCCTTCTCAGAGCTCACTGCTGTGGAGTCCAGTCCAGCCCACAGACATCCCAGACGATGGGGAAGAACTGCCCCGGGGGTTTCTGAGGCTGGAAATCTTCACAGGCGGATAGCCTCATTGTCTCTCTTCCCAGCAGCTGCTGGCTTCCAACTGCTGGCTCGGAGGTCGACAGCCCAACGCTGAACCCTCCTTCCTTAGGTAGGGATGTCGGCAGCCCTCCCCGCTAGGCCATACATGACCTACAGGGCCATCAAGATACAAAGGCAACCAGCCCAGGTGCAGTGTCTGTCCTGTGGAACTCCCCGCTGGGAGTGTCTATCCCTGTGGGCGAGCACCGCCATGATCACTTAGGGAGCACTTTCTCTGTACCAGGCACCGGGTTTCCTGTTTCCCTCCCAGCCAACGATGGTGACGGCAGCGAGGGTCCCCTATTACAGAGGAGACAACCAAGCCCTGGAGAGCCACTCGCCCACGGTGGCACAGGCAGGCAGTGGGACCCCGGAATCCGACCTTGAACCACACCGCCCCCCAAATGCACACATCTAAGCGTTTTTGCTCAACTCCAATTGCCCCCCAGACATCTGCCAAACAGAGAGCAGAGGCGGAGGGTTTCTGGGCCCAGCTTCAGCTTTAGGGACCCGGGATGAGGGCGGAGTGTGCCGGATGCTCTCTCCGTAAAGGCGCAACAGCGTCCGACAGACCAGCAGCAGCAGTGAAGCCACAGGGGGCTGGCAGGGTGGGCAGTGGCACCCTGAGCTCCACTGCCTGGCAGGAACCACATAGACAGACCCCAGTTCTCCCTTCCCCCTGCATTCTGGACAGCAGCACCTTCCTCTTCCCTTTCCCCTCGCCTGCTGCCAAGCAGTGGACTGGGGAAATATCCCTCTTTCTTTGGTCCTGGGAATCGTCCTGGACACTTTTTTTTTTTAACAAAGGCTTTCCTCCACAATCTGTCCCCGGAACCTCTCCGGTCTCCTCCTGCTGCACACCCAGGTGCCTGGGCTGATGCTCACTTGCTGGCGGGGCCAGGCTCCTGCTTGCCCCAAACACCCAGCTTGCGGAGTCACCTCCCGTCCTGCCCGTTCTCAGCTCAAACAGTGCCTTCTAACAAGTCCCTGCAGACCTGCTCATGTGCACCGGGTTTCCTGTGTGAGGCGCAGGTACCTTTCCTCCCTACAAATGCCAGAGGGCTGGGAAACAGTCCAATGGCCTCTGCTAGGGATTCTGTGAGGTCAGAGACCTTCCCAGCCTGTGGGAACCCTGGGGGTGCCCTGGCTAAAGCACCCAGCTGTTAACCCATCAGCTGCTGTGGTACAGAAAGATGTGGCTGTCTCTGCGTCTGTAAACATGACACCCTCAGAAACCATCAGGGGCAGTTCCACTCTGACCTCTAGGGTCCAGGGAGGATCGACTGTTGGCAAGAGGCTTTCCTGGGAACCATGCCATCTTGGTTAAAATGCTCTCCTTTTCCAAACTGACCTGGGAACCTATGGCCGACACACAGAGAGCTGGAGATCAAGGGGGCCACCTGAGGGGCCTGATTTCCAGAAACACAGAGGGACCCACGTCGTGCCACTCGGGGAAACCGATGAGGAGGAGCTGATGTGAGGACAGTTGTCAGCCCCTTGCCTGGCCAGCCAAGGAAAGAGACATGCTTTTCAGGGGCACAGGAAGCCGGGGAAGGCTGGGACCTATAGTCCCAGGACTGAATGGCGCTAGCTTTTTTGGTTCAGATTGAGGGAGGTGAGGCAGGGCCAGTGAGGGGCTCCGGCAGAGAAGGCTGGGTGCTCAGGCTGCCACATACAGGGGGCCCCTTTGTGAATGCCTACCTGCCTTGGGACACTGACAAGCAAGCTGTGCCTAGGTGCTGTTTTCCAGCACCAGCTTGGGCTGGGGAGCCCCGTGTGTTTGGGGGAGATGCGTGAAGTCTCGGGGCCCGGGGAGGAGGACAAGAAGATGCCCAACTCCAATCCCACTGTGCCATGGCGGGACTCCAACTCGGAATGACCCTCCAGGCCAGAGGAGAATGGCCTCTACATAGGGTTTCTGTAATCTCCATGGAAACAGACAGAAGTAGATGTCTTTCTCCCTTGGAGTGGCTGGTGGGCTTGAACCGCCGAATGACTGCCTAATCACGATGCCACCTGGCCTGGGAATCTCCCAGGCCTTTTCTCTACCCAGGATCCTGAAACCTGAAGCCGTGTGGCTGTGATGAGTCAGGGTGCACACGCAGGATCACCTGACATTCTGTAGGGAAGGATGCACCTGGGGGGACAGGTGGATGGTCCAGCAGGGCTGACTAAGACCTGTGTGCTCTGGGCAAGGCCGCTATCCGAAGTGGGGCAGGTCTGGCAAACGATGGCTGGACGGATGCCTTTGTCAGTAACATATCATGGACACCAGCTACACTCACTCGCGTATGGCTCCTGTGCTAGGGGAACGGACTGGGATCACTGTGACACACCAGTAGGCCTGCAGAGCGGAGACTACTTGTCACCAGACCCCTTTACAGAACCAGCTTGCTAACTGTGAGCCCAGTCGGGTTTTCTCCTGTTGGGCCATTTTCTCTCATATCTACATTATCAGAGGGTCTTCCTGGACTATCCCAACTTCCTTCCAAGGCATATTTTCCTCTTACATATCTCCACCTGACATGTCACCTGGACCCCCTCCATGGCCCCCTCTCCCCATCCCCCACATAGGTGGCACTCAGTGAATGCACACCATGTGACTCACTAGTCACGTACCTCATGTAATACGGCTTTATATTGAAATGAACCAGGAAAAAAAAGGAGGCTAAAGTTCAGCTCTGTTTAGGCAAAACCAATCAGAAATCTGGGGTGAGTTATGTCAGTTATTCCTTAACACAGATGCATGGATATTGGCATTTTAATAGCTTGTCTTGGAACACACTCAGGTCTTCTAGCTTGCTGCCAGGACCCCAGATCTGCCCACAAGAGACCCTGACCTCGTGGTGAAGGGCCAGGTGAGCTGGGGTCTGAGCTTCACCACTCAGCTGTGAGTGACCCTGGACCAGGCCCTCGAGCACCCCTCTCTCAGTTGGGGACATTCAGGTGGCTGAGAGGTCAAAGGAGACCTTGAGAACACCTCACCCAGCACCTCCCAGGTGGGGTGTCAGGGTCGGAGCAGCAGCAGCGATGGGGACACTCTTGCCTCCTTGTAACTCAATTCCCGGCCAGCGATGGTACTGGCCCACGACCATCGCTCTCAATGAAGCCGGGTGGACACTGGCCCATGGTTGAGCAGTGCCACGGCTCCCTGGCAAGGCAATTTGGATTAATGGGATCATTTAGCTGCAGGTGTCCAGAGAACGCATTGTGGAAAATAACTTGTTAGAAACTTCCCCAGGGCGGCAAACTTTTAAACAAAGATTGACTCTGTAATAAAAAATTGCTTGGCCTTAAACCAGATTCCAGCATCCCAAAGAGTGCAATCATGTTCCGAAAGGGGTGGCAATGTTTGTGCTCCCGGCTTGGCTTGCCAAGTAATGCTGACTGATGAAGACAATGAAATTGCACGGGGGAGAATCCGTCTCCGGAGAAGGAAAGGACATAGGAGACTGGCAGTGGCTCTCTGCGGCACAATCCTCTTTCCTTCTCCACAAGGGAAAAAAGCCCAGCTGTGGATCCTCTCTCCACAGGAGTGCTCCTGGCTCCTCCCCACAGACCGGCTGGCACTGCCCAACCACCGCCTCTGTCCCATCCTCCACTTTCCAGTTAACCAGTGTGACGGGCAATGGGGAGTCCTGGAATGGCACAAAGGGTTAAGCAACTGACTAATTGACAGGTGGGCTTGAGCCCACCCGTAGGTGCCTTGGAAGACCAGTCTGGTGAGATGCCTTCTATAAGGATCACAGCCAAGAAAACCTCACGAACAGCTCTCCCTGACCACACACGGGGTCGGCCATGTGTCTCAGGCAACTTGACTGCAAATGCTTGGCGACTACTTATGGGAGATGGGCCGAGGCAAGGAACCAGTTCCCCAAAGCTCACTGTGGACCCACCCGGTGGGCCTATTCCAAAGATGGCCAGATCGGGAGAAAGTAGAGGGTGAGTCAGATGGGCGATGGGGTCACAGCTCTCTACCTCTGCTCCATGACCATGTCCAGGCTGTGGTCTGACATTCGAGACTCTGTCTGACCCTCTGGAGGACCTCGAGCAGCCACCAGGCTGGTCAGAGGGAGATTCCTTGCCTGCAAGATGGGATCAGTCTTGGGAAGGACTACAAAGGCCGGTGGCAGGAAACATCAGGAAGATGGTAGAGGAAAGGATTCAAGACTCTAGGGAGCGATGGACTGCAAGAAAGGGCTGATGAACAGTAACGTCTCTTTCAACAGCCTGTAGGAGTGGACGGGGTCTGAGACGGAAATCTAGAATCACCCAGTGGAAAATAACTTGTTAGAAACTTCCCCAGGGCGGCAAACTTTTAAACAAAGATTGACTCTGTAATCAAATTGACTCTGTGGCCGGGAATTGACCACAAAGAACTCAAGTCCCTGCCTAGGTCATCACCCACCTTAGGGATCCCCATAATGATTCCATTTCTTCCTAGCCTGCTCCCTGTCCTCTCTGCCATATCCACATTCCCATAGCAACGCAAGAGTACAAAACCCAGTCAAGCCCAACTCACGGTGACTCACAACGCCAAAACCAAACTCACTGCCATCGAGTCTGTTCTGAAGTGTACAAAACAGGGTAGAACCGCCCCTTTGGGGGTTTTCCGAGACTTTCAGTCTCTCCGGGATAGACAGCCTCACTTTTCTCCATCAGAGCAGCTGGTTGGTTTGAAAAGCAGATGTGGGGGTTAGCAGTTCACTGCATAGCCCACCAGGGACAGAGCTGCTGGTGGGTTCTAACTACTGGTCTTGGGTTAGCCAAGTATGTAACCACTGGTCCCCTGGGCGTGGTACAAGGCTATGCTGCTGGTACGCACTGTCGGGGGGGTTCCATTTCAGAGTGCCTCTATGACAACAGGAGGACGCATTGCCCCATCCTGTGCCATCCTCACAACTGCTATTATATTTGAGTCCACTGTTGCAGCCGTGGTGTTATCCCATCTCACTGAAGGTTGTGTTAGTCTGGGTAGACTAGAGAAACAAATCCATGGACACACACATATGTGTATAAGAAAGAGATTTATATACAAGAGCAATTGAACATTGAGAAAACATCCCAGCCCAGTCCAAATCAAGTCCATAAGTCTGATATTAGCTCATATTTCTGATATCAATCTATAAAGTCCTCTTCAATCATAAAACACATGCAATGACACCGAATGCAGAAGATCACAGGCCAGTGGGTAGAATGTATTTGGATCCAGTGTCATTGGAAACATCTCAGTGCTGGCAGGGGTCTCTCTGTGGCTTCTCTGGCTTCCAAGGTCTGGTTGTGTGCATGTGGCTTGTCTTCTGCAATGTCTCCCAGGGAGTAGCAGAGAGAGAGAGGTGTCTTCCGCCTCCAAGGAGGAAGTAACAGATTTCCCAGAATTCTCAGAAGGCCACGCCCACAGAACTCTCATTGGCTATATCCAGATTGACAGCCTAACTCCACCCCTACACTCTCAATCCTTAAATTGACACCAGATTAGGTGACGACCACAAAGGTCTTCCTCTTTTTCATTTTCGCTATCCCTTGGCTTTACCACGCATGCGGTCCTTCTCCAGAGAATAGAACTCCTGATAACCTGAACAGTCTCTCCATCATGATTCCAAGGAGCATGCCGGCTGTGCTTCTGAGCACAGATTCGCTCATTTTTCCGGCAGTCAATAGTTGTTGCCAACATCTGATTTGTGGTAGTTATGTAATCCCGTGTTAACTTGAAGATATAGCAGTGAAGGCGTGGAGTCTAGCCTGTCAAGCAGGTCACAGCCTGATGGTACCTCCTTGTGGGCATGACCTTCTCATGACGAGGGTCCTGGGAACCTCCCCCCCTCTCTGCCTTCACCTGCCTGCTGAAGAGCCACGCCGAGAGCTGTCAGAGGCCCCACCATTGGATCCACAGGACTTTGCACCCACCAGCCGGTGATGTTCCTGCATTCTGCATCATTGCATGTGGCTGCATGAGTCTGAAGAGGGATTTATGGGCTAGTATCAAACTTACGGAGCAGTATCGGACTTAGGGATATGATTTGGACTGGGCTGGGATGGTTGCTTGATATATAATGACTTCTTGATATAAAGCTCTCTCTTATGCCTATATGAATGTCTCTGAATTTTGTTTCTGAAGGCAACCTAGCCCAGCACACTATTTCAAAGGCATCAATTCTTCTCTGGTCTTGCTTATTCTTTGTCAAGCTTTCGCATATACCCGAGGTGGCTGAAATATCAGGGCTGGGGTCAGGTGCAATTTAGTCTTTCAAGCGACATCTTTGCTCTTGAACATTTAAAAGAAGTGTTTGCAGTAGATTTGTCCAGTGCAATATGCCACTTGGTTTCTTGACTGCTGCTTCCTCAGATGTTGATTGTGGAGCCCAGTAAAGTGAAATCCTTGACAACTTCAACCCTTTTCTCCTTTTTCAGTGATATTACCTATTGGTCTAGTTCAGAAGATTCCCGGGGGAATGCAAACAGAACACTTTACCGTCTTTGATCTTCATCAGAAAGTGGTTCAAGTTCAAGCAAACAACGGTGTTAATGAAGCTTCCTCTAATTCTGCTACTGCGTTCTTCTTCATATCGTTCAGATTCTTGGATTCTTTACTCATTGAACAAATACGGTGAAAAGATAGAACCCTGATGGACACCTTTTCTGATTTTAAACTACATAGTACTCCTTTCTGGGGTTCAAAGGACTATTTCATGGTTTATACACATCAAAGTGCTTTGGAATTTCCACTCTTGGCAATGGTACTCATAATTTGCTATAACCCACACAGTCCAATGCTTGTGCACAGCCAATGAAACACAAGGAAACCTCTTTCTGGTCGTCTTTGCTTCCAGTCAAGGTTCCTCTGGCATGTTCCATGTCCACGTCTGAATTCGGCTAGAATCGCTGGCAGCTCCCTGCTAACGTACTGCTGTAATCTTATATTCAGCCAAAAATGTACGTGTGTGGTAGTTACAATAATGCTCAGTATTTTCCACACGTTGTTGAATCACCTTTCTTTGGAATGGTCGCTGATATGGATCTCTTCCAGTGGGTTGGCCAGGTAGCTGTCCTCAAATTTCCAGGCACAGATAAACGAGCGCCTCCAGCCCAGTGTCTGTTGGCTGACACATTTCGGTTGGTCTTCAAACAATTCCAAGAGCCTTACTTGTCACCAGGGCCTCAGAGCAGCTTGGACCTCTTCCTTCACTACCATCGTTCTTGATCCCATGCTACCTCCTGACTGCCAACCGATTATTTGCGACACACAGATTCATTCTGTGTCTTCCTTCCCTGGGCCCTGTGTTGCTCAGTATCTCGTCCATAGAGTCAATGTTGAAACTTGAGGCTGGAATTCTCTTCCTTCAGTTCTTTCCACTTGAGATGCTAGGGGTGTTCTCTCTTCGGGGTTTCCAACTTTAGTTCTGTGCACATTTCGTCGTCATCCCTCATTTGGTCTCTTGAGACGCCCTTTGGAATCGGAGTTCAGCTCTTTGACGCCATCATTTCTTGCGGCCGCGTTAGCGGCTCTTGGGCTCAAGAGCTGAGGTTCAGCGTCTCTTCTCGCAGCCATTTCAGTCTTCTTGTCTCTTGAGTGACCTTTTGCTTTCTTCGTAGGTCATGTCTTCGATATCATCCCACAATTTGCCTTTGGTCATCGGTGTCCAGTGCACCAGCTTTATTCTTGAGATGGTCTCTGAATTCAGATGGAATAAACTCGAGGTTGTATTTTGGCTCTCATGGACTTATTTTAATTTTCCTCGGCTTCTACTGCAACTGGCATATAATCAGCAGACTGTCGGTTTCGCAATCAGTCCCCGGCGCTGTGCTGACTCATGTTCCGACTGCTCCATGGTCTCTTTCCACAGACACGGCTGATTCGAACCCTGTATATTTCACCTGGCGAGGTCCAGTTGTTTGAGGAGGCATCAAAAGTCCTTGGAATAACGTCCCTTCCTCGAGCCACTGCTTATGTGGTTCAAGAGAAGTACTGACCAGGAGTAAGTTACTGGCTTTGCAAAATTCTCTAAGATCACTGGCCTCATCCCTAGGACCAAGGTCATGTATTCCAATGACCGATCCTGCTTTCTTTCCAACTTTTGCACTCCATTCTCCAGTAATCATGAATGCATGCAGATGGCACGCATGATCACACGCAGACTGTAGAAGTTGGTTAAGAACGAAACAAACAAACAAACAAACAAACAAACAAACAAACAAACAAAACCTACAATTCTTCAGCTTTGCCTTCAGTGGTTGGCACCTAAGTTTGAATAACAGTAGTACGAACTCGTCTTCCTGGAAGGCATCGGGGCTATCACGTACTACGTACTTCAGGATAGACCCTGGTATGTTCTTCTCAATGACCAACGGGACGTGATTCCCCTTGAATAAGTCATTACTGGCACAGTAGACCGTACGATTTTCTTACTCAGAATGACCCAAAGCAGCCCACGTCAGCTCACCGTGACCTAGAATTTTTGTGCATTTCATTTCTTTTTTTTTTCAACTGCTGGAGGCCTGGTGCTGTAGTGGGAGACACATTGGCCTGCTACCCACCAGGTCAGTTGTCCAAACCCACCAGGCTCTCTCCTCTCGTAAAGGCTTACAGCCCCAGAACCCCAACGAGGCATTTCTGCTCTGCCCTGTCGGGCCACCATGACTCAGCACCGACACAAACTGTTCCTAGATTCATACTCAGGACATTCCATGTTCTGACCACTGATGGGTGTTTGCGGCATTTTCTTCTCAAGGGAGCCACAGCACATTGGCAATCAGCGGTCCCCAAAGCTTTATTCCAAACCTGTCCCTGGGCTTGATTCTATAAGGAGGCGGCAGCCCTTCCCAAGCAGTGAGGGATGCCTGCTATCCCTCCCCCAAATCTGCTAAACCGCTCCAGAGCAAACCCCCAAGAGATGTGGTGTCCCCCTGACCCGGGTTTGAATCCTGCCTCTGTCGTCTACGAGCTCATGATCTCAAGCCAAGCAGATCTAATCAACCCCGAGGCCCCTGTTTGCGGCGGGGGCCTCTGTTCCTCACCGTCTCCATCTAGAATCAGCCGCCGAATGAGCTATGTTCAGTGTCTGTTTCCAGAAACACCAAACCGCATTTCTAGCGCTCCCTGGCTACCTGTGGCTAGGACACGGGCCGCTCCCTTCTAGACCATCCCCACCTCTCCAAAAAGTTCCGTCCTTGCCGGCCTGTTGTCATCAGATCTCGATAAACGTTCCTTCAACGAAGGAAGACAAGCCTGACTGACCGACACGCTCAGGTGTGGCTGCCCAAAGGGCAGAGGTGACGCAAGATGAAGCCATTAAAATCCTTTGACAGTCGGAAACGTAAGTCATAGGTGAGAGGTAAAAACCTAGGGAAAGAAAATACAGCGTGCTTTCAAAGAGAGAGAGAGAGACGAGAGACAGGCAGAGAGAGGAAGCCAGCCAGTGGGAGGAGCTATGTCCTTGCAGTGGACCCTGGGAGCCCAAGGACAGGGGTCGCTGGACGGCAAGCTCACTCTCTGCCTGGAAAAAGACAGGGGCAGACGCAGGAGGAAACGTGTGTTCGGCTGCTGCATGGGAAGAAGACCGTGAGCGGAATGATGCCCGGCATCTTGGCTCTCAGGGTTGGGCTTTCCTGGCTCCCTCGGAGGTCCCCAGACACCCATAGAACACAGAGGCTTGGATGCTGAGTGTGGTAGTTACATAATCTGGTGTCCACTTGAGACGTTAAGAGTCAAGGGGTGGAGTTTGGCCTGTCCATCAGGTCCCAGCTTGATGACCTCATTTGGAAGTGCTGTGGAGATAAATAGCTCACTGGAGTCCAGACACACTCTCTCTGTGACACATTACTGTTAACAAGCCAAATGGAGTTACACTATAGGAGCCAGAACCCCGGAGCTGGAGGAGCCACGTGGAGACCCCTGAAATTGACGATTTGCTTCCACCACCACTGGACCCACAAGACTTTCCACCTGTTGGCCTGTGATCTTCCTGCCTTCAGCGTCATTGCATGTGTTGCGTGAGTCTGAAGAGGAATTTATAGATTGGTACTGGACATATGGGCTAATATCGTACTCATGGATTTGATCTGGACTGAGCTGTTTTCTTGATATGCAATTACTCTTTGATATAAAGTTCTTGATCACACACATAGGCATGTCTCTGGATTTGTTTCATCAACCCAGACTAACACACCGAGCAAGGGGCCAGCCTGGGGGTCGCCACACTCACATGTCTGCTGTGGGGCCCTGACTCCGACATCACCAGGACCCCGACTTGCCCGGGGTGAGACTGCACAGTGAGATGAGTCTGGAGGGGAGTTTGCTCTTTGTAAAGGGCGTCCACCTCTGAGCCAGAAGGCCCTGGAGCCCTGGGAACATCGAATGGCTGGGGTGGCTTGTGGGTGAATCCTGCGTTTCGCTGCAGGGGGCCATCTCCCTGCAGGGACATAGCTTTCAAATGCTCTTTCTGCAAACTCCTTTACACTCCCATCTCTCTCCTGGCGTGTCCCAGGATCAGCCTGCAGGGCAGAATCAAACCTGTGTGTAGACAGGAACTCTGCTGCCCAATCCTGAAAGCCCCCGCTCACTGCCTTTACTACAAAACCTCACACAGGGGACTTGTGTTCGTGGGGATGGGGACTGAGCCCACATATCCTTGTGTCTCCAGCAGACACGTGGCAGGTGACAGGAAGTGCTTGCAGGATCTGCCTGTGTGTCAGGCAGGCCAATACTGACCTCTGGGACACCAAGGAGAAGTCCCCCCACCTGTTTCCTGCCTTCAACAGCTGGCGTTTCCAGGTGGGGCCTAGGGCCCTGGTGGACCTCACAGGTGAACTCTAGGCCTACAATCAGGATAACTTAAAATGCCCACAAAATCAGCCCTGCTGGGTTAGACCCTGTGGCTGAGGGTTGCCAGAGGAGAAGTCGTAGATGTTGAGTTTAGCTTGAGAGATTTCAACAGCTGCACACGGACTGCAGACAGTAAGTACCCCCTGAACCCCACCTCTTCCCCACACAGAGCTACACCAGGGGACACACTCATCCCTCCTTGATGCATGTTCCATCTGCCCCAGGATGCTAGGGAGAGGCAGGAAAGCCCACTCCGAGGCCTCACCTGCTCGTCACTGTGAAACCAAACCCAGGTTAACTGCAAAGCCTTTTGGCTGGCTTCCTCCCTCCCTCCCTCCCTTCTCCTGGTGGCCAGTCAAACTAAAGGAAGCAAGCCGGGTTCCCTGCCCCAGTCAATGGATTCTATGGAATGAAACCATCGCACCCTGGGATGGCTAAGGTGCTTGGAGACACCCATTTTCAACGCGCTGGGTGTCCCCCGCGCAGCTCTAAGCAGCGCCTAGCAAGGCCAGCGGGTAATAATACCGACAGCATAGCCAAGGGCCAGGAGGCTTGACACACACCAGGTGGCCTGTCCCATGGTCAGGGATAGTCTCCCCATTCACAAATGGAGGGCTTCTACCTGGTCATTCTTGCAACGTCTTCTCTTTACCACCTAACTTGGCTTTCCTTGCTCTGCAGAGAGCTCTGCATTCCAGAAATAGTCAAAGAACAGAAACAAAACCATGGAGTTGTCATCACTTCAACTGCGACTCCTGACAGCCCCACCTGGGTGTCAGAACAGAGCCGCAACCCCAGCGCTTCAAAGTTGGTCTGGTCCCCAGGACCCAATGCTAAAGCACCGCAGCGTAGACTCAAACCTCCAAACTTGGGGTTAGGAGTCAATCACATTACCACCCGGGGACACCAGAAAGAGCTCATCAGCCAGAAGCAGACACCATGGCAGAGCCCCCCGCCCCAGACCCGTGGTGTCTACGATAGTGCTGCTGCAGCAATACCTAAGCCCTGCCTTTACTGAGCAGGGACTGGGAGTCGGACATCGTGGGCACTAGCTCATTTAACCTTCCTGCCACGTGACGCATGGCACAGAGCACCTCTCTGCTCAAGACCTCTCTAAAGTGTCGAAGAGCAAGGGTGTGATGTTGAGGACTTTGAGGACCTAGCCATGGCGTTTCCATGGAGACTGCAGAAGAACGGATGTATAAGTTATGGTGCTGGAAGTCCCAGGGGCTGCCAGAGGAACAAACAAACCTGCCTTGGGAGAAGAACAGCTAGAACACCCCCTAGAAGCGGGCATGGCAAGAGGGTCTCGCATGTACTTGGGACATGGAGGGACCCGTCCCTGGAGAAGGACGTCATGCTTGGTAGCGTGGGGGGGGGGGGGGGGCAGGAGGAAGACCCTCCGTGAGATGGATTGACCCAGGCGCTCCGACCAGGGGCTCAGACCTAACCACGAGTGTGGGGATGGGCTGGGCGTGCCAGTGCCGGGTCCTATTGCACACGGGGTGGTGACGAGCTGCATCTGATGACAAACAACCACCAAAGGACACAACATGAAACACTCATCGTGCTTTTTGGGGGGTGGGGGTAGAGGAGGGTGGGAAATTTGAATGAAGCAACTTGGGTCAGCTCACATGGGCGGACCGGGGAAGGAATGTGAACCCCGACAGTCTGTGTCCAGGGCCCCGAAGCAAGCTGGTGACCCGTCCAGGCCAACGGGGCTTTCCTGAGAGGGCAGGCTCATGCAGGGCCGTGGTGTCCAGTCTCAGAAAAGCTCAGGGTGGACAGAGCAGCTGCTATGGGTGGTTGGGCTCTGCCCTGCCCTGGGCTCTCCCTTAGGTTCTCCGAGAAGCTCTGACTTGGGTCCTGCAGACATTCGGGAAGCCCGAAGCTTACTCGTTGTTCCTGGGCTAGGAGAAGGGGTGGCGTTGGATGCTACAGATTACAGCTGGGGCGGCAGATGGGCAGTGACAGTCTATCAGAGCTGCCCAGGGTGGAACCATCCATCTGCAAAATTCATATGTTTCGTACGAGGCAGAAGTCATGAAAACAACAGCAAGAAGCAGCAGCAGTGCTCGGTGCGTGAAGTGCCCGTGGATGCGAGGCTGGCACTGCGATGTGGGCAGCAGAGCGGGGGTGGGGGGTGGGGGGAGGCACCATGGGGCCGAGAGAGCTGAGAGCTAGCAGAAAGGACACACTGGCAGAGACACAGATAGAAGCATTCAAGCCAACACAGCCGTCCGTCAGATGGCTCTCTCCCCTGAACTCCCCAACAGCCTGGGCCCACGGAAGGCCTGCTGGGCCCCCCACCCCTCAGAACTATGGGGGACAACTTGGATGGGGCTTGGAATGGGCACTGTTGACAGCTCTTGAACACGTTCTCTGTGCCCAGCCCTCCTGCGCTAGGTTCAATGATCGTATCCCCACTTCATGGAGACAAGATCTGCCACTGCTAGCCGAGTGGCAGAATTCACACTGGATCCCTCAGCTGTCTGATGAGCCTCTGACCACCCCCCACCCCCAAAAGAACCCAGCTCACTGCCATTGAGTTGATTCTGACTCCTAATGACTCTATAGGACAGGATCGATGGCCTCTGTGGATTTCTGAGACGGTAACTCTTCATGGGAGTAGAAAGCACTGTCTTTCTTCTGATCTGAACCCCGAAATATTAGTGATTCTGATTAATTAGCCAAGCTATGGCTTCCACGTGGAAGTCAACACATGGCCGCTAGGGGGCAGTCTACTGACCTGCAGGGTTCTCTGGGGGAGGATGAGTTCTGGGGGCTTCCAGAAGAATAAGAAGAGAGGAAAGTATGAGAACTATGACCAGGCTCCTTAGAAACATGGACCGCCCCCCACCAGGCCACCAGACGAGGGAAGACGGTCACCTTCAGCCCCACCTTTGTGGACAAGTCTGACGGCAGTCCCAGAGTTCACAGCTATCTCGTTGCTAACCCCCTCAGGACCAATCAGGAGAGAAGCAATACCACAAGGGTAGGGGTGAGGTGGGGGGAGAAGGGGGAGAAAGGAGCAACAGATCACAATGATTGACGGACAACACCCCCACCCCCCACCCCTGAGAGGACGAACAACAGAAACATGGGTGAAGGGAAGACAGCAGATGCTATAAAATATGAAAATAAAAATAATTTATGAATTATCAAGGGTTCACGAGGGTGGGAGGGGAAAAACGAGGAGCTGATACCAGGGGCTCAAGTAGAAAGAAAATGTTTTGGAAATGATGATGGGAACAAATGTACAAGTGTGCTTGATACAGTTGATGTATGGATTGTTATAAGAGCTGTAAGAACCCCCAATAAAATGACTTATTAAAATAAACAAATACATAAGTAAATGAAGTTGGGGGTGGTAGGGGGAGAAGATGTTTTACATTCTCTTGTTTGTTTTGATTTTCCTTACCCGATCTCTAGCAGGGTCTCCTTGGCTTATGGCTATTCTTAAAGAAGCCTGCCAAGACCTTCCTGGTGGTCTCTGGGAATGCCGTCCCCTCAGTTTCTACCACCTCGGGCTGCTGGCTGGTCACCAGCTCCAGGCCACTGGGGCTAAGCTAGTCCAGAGTGGAACGGGCAGGTCTTTGGGAGGAGCTGTCCATCTGCTGTTGGATGGAGACTCTCCCAGCCATGGTTGTGAAGATTCCATCATGGCCAAGCACACCCCCTCATTGCCCCCAGTGTTGGGGATCCTGCCTGGACCATTCCGACCCCCAACCGCTCAGAAAGCCGGGGTGGCGCACAAGGTTAAGCATGTCATGAATAGCCTTGAGTTGGCAGTTTGAACCCACCAGAGGCAGCTCGGATGGCAAGCCTGGCCAGCTGCCTCTAGCATGTCACACACTCAGAACCCCTATGGCGCCACAATGCTCCAGACATGGAGGTCACCTGGAGTTGGGATCAACTCAACAGCAGCTGACAACAACAACAACAACAACAACCACAACAATGCACTGAAGGAGTTCTAAGAGAATGACCACAGCCAGGCCAGTCCCCTCTGTCCACCCTGAACCCCTTCCAGTCCCAGCTTGCCTGTCCTCCTCTTGAGACAAGCCAACGCCTTCC
>NW_022103901.1:26739088-26753714 GCF_000313985.2 Echinops telfairi
ACATTCGATGCCTGTGGGGCCCACAACTGCCTGACGGACCCCAACTCAACTGACGGACCCCAACTCAACTGACGACCCCAACTCAACTGACGGACCCCAACTCAACTGACGGACCCCAACTCAACTGACGGACCCCAACTCAACGGCGCCTTGTTGGTGAACCATGTTTGACATGCTCTTGTCACGGGGCCTCTGTGAGTCGGCAGCTCACCACAACATCTACAAGACCAGTACAAGGGAGTGCCTCTCAGGCCCATCGGAATCCTCTGCGGAAAGAAACCCTGGGAAGGCCGGGCCCAAGTTCCTCCCTGCCATCTTGCAGGATGGCAGAGACACCTCTCTGGACAGACAGCAAGCTCCCTCCCTTTGCATCCCATTGTCCGGCTACGAGCGGAAAGAGCGAGGATCCCAGGTCCCCCAAGGCCTGGCCCGGCTGGTGGGAGGCACAGGCACCTTACCTGATGGGGTAGTCAGCTGCGCTGAGGTTGATGAAGAAGTCCCAGGGCCAGTCGGCCATCTCCAGCAGGTCCCGCATGCTCTGCAGGTAGGTGGTCAGCAGGCTGGCGCCGCCCCAGATGGTGGCCATTCTCCAGGGCGTGACTCGGACGTTGTCGTACTGCCCGGTGAACTGGAGCACTTGCCGGTGCAGGTAATTCGAGCGCTTTCCGGGAGAGAAAGGGAGATGATTGGAGCAGGGGCAGGCAGCACCCAGATTTGCCTCCCCGCTACCTGGCTCCTCCTTCTAGTGGGTGGAACTACTGGTTAGAGCAGTGCTCCTCACAGGTTGAATGGCTTCACAGTTGCATTTGGGCAAAAGCAAACATGGAATCCCTGGCCCCACTTCTGAGCCAATGGTCCAGTAGGCTTGGGCTGGTGCTGGGGCTCTGTTGTCAGACCCCTGCTGGGCCTGAAGCTGAGGTGTCTTTTGAGCACGAACCTGGGCTCTGCTTCCCTCCTCTGGCCCCCACCACCCTCTCACACGCCCGTGGGACCTCTGGGATGCTCTGGTGGAGGCCGGTTTGAACATCACCTGCAGCCCAGTCCTTCCTGCCTTCTGACGGAGGCCACAAGCACGCCACCTGGGCGGACCAACTATAGCCTCTGGGACAGCACATCGGCCACAGGACTCTGCTCATCACATTCTATCGGGACACAGACGCACCGTTGGCTTACATGTTGTCTGTGGTTGGTTTGGCACGACACAGGCAGTGGCGACAGAGCTGTTGGGCCATTCCAGAAAGGGTCCCAAACCCGGGCTCATTATCCCTATGAAGTATGGCCTGGCAGGGATGTCGGCCGGAGCCAGGCAGGTGAGAAGAGGTGAGATAAACAGTATTGATGGAGGAAGCCTAAAGTCATATTCAGAAACCCTGAAGCCCCAACACATACTTCCTCTCAAATACACACACACACACACACACACACACACAAATACCACTCACACACTCCCTCTTTTACACACACACACTTTCTCTCACAAATACATATACACTTGGACACATACATAGACAAACATTCTTTCACACATGCACACCTCTCACACACACTTTTTTTGCACGCTCACACAATTTCTCTCTCATACACCTTCTCTTTCATACATTCTCACACATATACATTCTCATACACACTCACATATATCTGTTCTCTCTTTTCCGTAGACCCACACACATACCCCCTTTCACTCTCTCATGCACGCCCACTCCAGCAGGTGAGCCTGGGCCCTTCATGGGCGGCACCAGCGATCTGGGAGCAGGGTCTCTGCAGGGTCAGACATCCCCCACAGAGCCAGGGTGCCATGGGGTGCCTGGAGGTGGGTCGTCACCTTGTCCACGTGGATGTAGTAGAAGTGGTCTCTGTGGTAGATGGCCTTGAACATGCGCTGCAGCTGCCGCGAGGCACGGCCGTGGACCACCAGGACGAAGGCAATCCTGACCGGGTTGGCTGGCATGTCCTCTACCGAGTCCTCATCCCACTGGACATTCTTGTTGGCTTTGCCTGAGGAAAACCAAGAGTCCACACATGAGGCGAGGAGGCTCCATGGCCCTTTAAGGGTGGGGGTGCTTCTCTGCTACTCTTCCTTGGGGACAGTTGAAGGCTGCAGTCCTCACACTGGGTCCTGAAACTCAAGGTTGCCAAACACATCCTTGACCCTGAGGCTGTTAGGGTCCCACAGGATTGGGGGTCACCGAGGTGCCTAAGACACAGTGGTGTAGACACGTGTGCTCATATTAAAGAGCTAGAGGAAGAGATCTCTGCAGAGACAGATACAGATGTCTCTGAAGAGACATAGGATCGCTCTGACTCATGGTGACCCTCGGTGGGGGCCTGACTAGAACTGAGCTTCACAAGATTTTCAAAGGGTGAGTTTGAGGAGTGGGCTGCCAGACCTTTCCTCCAAGATGCCTCTGAGCACACAGCCACTTTGCGTGACCCAGGGAAGGACCGGTGACTTCCCAGTTGGGCTAGTTTGGCGCACCTGTTCTCCCTGCCCTTCCTAATGGCATGTCATATTTGGAAGGGCCCAGCGCCTTCCTCCATTCTCAGCCACTACTGACTCCAAGGATGGCCCAAGCATTTAGGCCAATCAGGACATGTCTGCTCCCTGGGATACACTCTCTCTTCAGACCTTAGAGGTGGTTGACTCTTCATAGCACAAAAATAAATAAAAACAAAGAAAAGACTGGCCCATGGCCGATTGCACGAGTCTCCAATCACACATCATCCATTGCACCTTTCTGCACTGTCTCACACTGCCCGCCACTGCTTGTTTTCCACTTACTTATGTGATTAACATTCAAATGTCCCTCTAGAACATAAACTTCAAGAGCCACGGATATTATTCAGTTTATGTACCACCGGACACACAGCAGCGGAACAGTATGTGTTTTCTGGGGGGTGGGGAGGGGAAGTCACAGGAGCATACATTCAAGTTCAGCACAATCACGAGGAGAGTACCTGTCGCCAACATGCTTTATTGAGCACCTTTGCAAAGGACCCTTTTATCCCCATTGTCCCGATGAAGAGAGCACTGATGACCAGGTCAAGATCCTCCTGCAGGGTCACAATGCTCGAAAGAGTTAAGCTGAGATTCAAATCCAGTTCTATTTGACTGTAATGTCCATGCCCTGGAAGCCTGGTACACACTACATGACCACACCCCCAACCAGGGAAAGATTTGCAACGATTCTGCTTGCTAGTTGATGGCGTACACGATACGTTAGTCACTGCAGGTAGCGGCGGGCACAGGAGGGATTGCAGGGGAGTTCTTTTCCCAAGTGGGAGGTGGACTCTGGGTGACCAGGATGGTCACATCTTCTCATCCAACACCCAGCTCTAAATTCACCCATCTACCCCTCATTTCCACCCATTAACCCTCCAAATACCCAGTGACTTATCAAGCAAAGCACCCACCCACCCACCCGTCATCCTTCTAATCAACCATCCATTCATCCACCCATCTACCAACTCATTGACCCTTGTAATATTAATCTAGCCTAGATACATGCCAGGTCGCGCGCTAGGTACCAGGGCAGTAAGATCGAGATCACGAGCAGCCCTTGCCTTGGAAAAGCTGTTGGTTGGGGGGGAAATGCTCAATTGTTTTGTGATACAAGTCCGTTCTGGCTGTGATTGGAGAGAGGAGGAAAGAGGAGACCTCAGGCAGTTTGGCCCAGAGCTCCGAGACCCATTTCTTCAAGCTTTCCCGATGAGTTTTATGACTCCTCGGCTATAAAATCAATCGCTGTAACCTTGGAGCTAATTAGCATCCTGGCTGTGGTGGATGACAGACTTGGCAGCAATGAGAGGGCTATCCGAGGTACTCTAATCTTCTCTCCGACTAAACTGATATGCTGGTGACCATACAAGGTGGGTATGCCTGGAGGGACCCATACATACACCTATCCATCCACCCATCCATCCACCCACCCACCTACCTACCCACCCATCATTCTTAAACCTGATGACTTGCCAGCCCTGGACAAAACCTGATGATTTGCCAGCCCTGGACAGAGCCCGGGTTCAAAGGCACACAGGGCACGGGTCTGCTCTGCCAAACAAAATTTTGAATGGATTAAGCATTGTGTGAATCCCAGGAGAAAAGATCATACCTGTGAGAAAAGCCTGTTCTTTCCCAAGGACCACAGGCCTGGTCTCCACCACATTGACTGTACCCTCTCCTGGTCCTGCTTAGAGATGCTTTACCAAGGCCCAGGGAGAACATTTAAAAAGGCAGCCGTCACAATGGGCCTTCTCTCTGCCCAGAGCCTCTGTGAACCTTCCCCTGACCGCTGGGCCACCAGTCCGAGCGCTGCAGTCGTGGAAAGCAGCTGGTCTCCCATGCTTCGCCATCTGTGGGCTATGACCGTAGGGACTGGGGACAGGAGCTCACCCCTACCCCACAGGTGGGAGTGATTGCTAGGATGATTTCCAATCTCTGTGTCCCTTGACCCAGGGATTCCACTTTGGAGACTCTAGCCCAGTAAGGGGGCAAAGTGTGAGAGTGTAGATAAGGGGCGGTCTCTGTGGATTGGCTGGTCCTCTTTTGATCCATTCATCCAGTCAGTGCCTTCTACACGCGAGCACTTTCCTAGCTAAGTTAGTGGACACAGCAGAGTCCCCTCCCCCAGGAGGCCTGCTGTCCAGTGGGCTAGAAGGCCAGCATGCAGACTGGGGAAGGGCTGTGTCACATGATGACGGAGTGTGGCTGGTGTCACCGAGCTGCAAGCGCAGAGGATGCTGAAATGGCAAATGTCCAGTTACACAGACTAGATGCACTTACAACCGAAAAAAACGATCAGGCTCCCGCTTGGCTGCCACACTGGGCCCGGCACCTGGCTCCCAGGGCTGTGTCTGAGCTGGCGTCCGCGGCCTGCAAATAACACCCGCTGCTGGGATTTCCCTCCTCTGCCTGTACCCAGACCACACGTGGCAACGGAGCTGCCGACTGGACCTTGCGTCCCTCTGACAAAGCCCTCGATTCCGTTTATACCTGGACGGGCCTCTTCCGGCTGCCGTCAGGGAGCCACCAACCAAGAAGGGCACTTGAGTGTCGAGAATGGGAGTTACCGCTGACATGGCGGGGACCAGGTGGCCTGACAGAGCTGCAGGGGGAGCGCTCGGACGTGCCAGGAGGTGCCAGCACTGCCTCTAGACCCGGCTCTTCCCTGTGGGTCCTTTGGGAAGCCACTGCCCTCTCTGGGTCTCAGTTCGTCACCCATGAGATGGGTGAGCAAGGCTTCCTGGTCTCCCGGGGGCTGCAGCCTGAGCCATGGCCGTGAGTGTGAAAGTCTCATCCCAACAGGAGAAACCCTTACGAGTGTGCCAAGGCCAGGGCCCGGGAGGTGTCTTTGTTCTCCACCCCCCACTCCACTCCCATCCAAGTCAGGTCAATGCCGGTTTGTGGTGACTGGAAGCCGGGAGCTGCCCGGCGCAGCACATGCGATGGCAGGAGGCGAGCTGGGCATCCTCACAGACTGGATTGTGTCCTCCCAAAGCGATGAGACTGTGCTGACCCCCGAACCCGAGCATACAATTGACAGGAGCTTGAAGGGGCTTTCCGTTGGCCATAATGAGGGTCCTTAGACCCATTGTCATTGAGTTGATTCTGACTCCCACGTATGAGCATCGAGCTCCATCGGGGTTTTCCTGGCTGATTTTATTTTTCTTCTTGGAAATGGAATGTCAGACCTTTCTTCCGAGCAGCAGACAAGCACGCTTACTGTTGGCAGCACCCAGGGATGTAGGACGGCGGGCTCACGTGGGGAGAGTTCACCGTGCTTCCAGATGGCTGTGGGCTCCCTCTCGGCCAGGGCCATGGTAGTAACTCCCTCAAACTCCGCTCAGGCCAGGTAATGTGCTTAGCTCGGAGCAGAGGGTACGGATGAAGCCAGTCAGCCTGATAGATAATGGGCCCTGGGCCCTCAGTGAAGGCTTGGTCCAGGAGAACTGAGCCCCCCACCCAGGAGCAACTGTTAGGTATCCCATCCACCGAGGGACATCCCTGTGGCTCCCTGCCAACTCAGTCCTATCCTGACGTGATGAGAAGCATGGAGAGAGGGCACGAAGTGTGGTTTAAACCAGCTCCCGGGGCAGGCACAAACCGCTTCTGCTCAGCTCTGCTCACCTTTATTATGAGTCTATTTTCAACTCACTGAGATGCCTGATACCAGAGCACCCAGAAACCATTCCATTGTATTTCCTAGGCTGTCATCTGATTGCCAGGCCTTTCTCCCAGGAGCCAGTGAGTGGGTTTGAACTGCCAACCTTCCAGTAGCAGCTGGACACCTTGGGGCTCACTCCGATGGGGCAGTTCTTCTCTGTGACACACGGGGCACCACCAGTCCGAGTTCTATGTTTGCATTAGCAGCCCTAGCTCAGGGGCACTAGGGCCGTGCCTCACCATCAAGGGAAGCCAGGCACCCTGGTGCAGGTAGGGCAGGCTGACCTGGTGCCCTCGCCCTCTGCACCCACGCTGGCCTTTCGTTCATTGCTCACAGGTGGGGTGGTGCCCTGGAAGACCCCAGAGCTCAGACCTCTAAGTGTGGTGTCAGGGTTCCAGAGAGAAGGTTTTGTGCGGCCCCCCGACAGGACACTCAATGGCAGTGTGAGCCCAGCCTCTCCCAGCCAAGGACAGCCCAGGCCCAGGCTAACTTCTCCTGACTCGCACTCCCTTCTTCCTTTCCCAAGGAGCTGAGTCTGCCCTTGAGGCTGACCGCGCTGGCCATCCCGATTTCACCGACTCATTGGCGTGGACGCCACCTCCTTCTGGCCAGGGAGTGAGAATAAGGCAGCTGTGCTCGGCAGGGATGCAGGCTGACTCTTACCTAAAACGCACTTAGAGGGGGAAGAGGGAGTGGTGTCCCGTGATACAGATTTTGTGGGATTCACGGGGCAGGAAGAACGTGGATGTGACAAACTGGGAAGGAGGCAGGAATCTGAAGGAACTTTAGGGAATATCAATGAGACCGAACAAGGCTGCCTTGTCACCTGGACGTGCTGAGGGTGCTGAATGAACGATTGCAGGGAGGTGAAGGTCAGGCGCACTGATCCTACGCAGCCCTGGACATCGCGAGTCAAGGCAAGATTTACTTCCCTGGGCTCATATTCATTCTGCTCGCCCACTTCCGGGGCCCTGGGTAAGGTTTATGGCGAGTGTTCCGGAGTGGGGTCTGGGCGAGCTGTCTTCTTGCTAGAGAGGGAGCCAGCGGTCTGCGGAGGGCATCCACCATGAAATTTTCATTCGAGTTTTCTGAGCACTTAATATTCATGAGGCTCTTTCCACAGCTCTCCCAGCCATGCTACCTCATTACACGAGAGCTGTGGAGGCCGGGAGAGGTGGCGGCACTTGGCCCAGGTGACAGCACTGGGAGGAGGGACACGGGTACAAACCTAAGTGGGTCTCTTCTGGGCTTTGGGCTTTGCCTAGTGAGCCTGTGGTGTCCTTTCTCCACGCCTCCAGGAACCAGGTCCCTGATGGCTTCCAGCACCGGGCTGCTCACTGGCACGCTGGGCCCTTGGGGAGCATGGAGCTCTGTTGTGGGGCTGGTTGGGAGAAGGGGGTCTAGTGCACAGCAGGAGGAGGCTCAGTATCCCCAGGCACCCCGACCCCTAGATGCGGGGAGCAAAAGCAAGAAATGCTGCCATTCATTCACAAATGGGATTGGTGTGTGTTGTGTGCAGGGGGAGCTGGTGAGAGAGTGGGCAGTGAGCAGCGAAATCACTCCTCCTCCCCTGGCCCACTGAGACCCTCTTCTGTAGCGCTCCAGTTGCCATCAGGAGACCCACGAGTTCACAGATCTATGCTCCGAAGGCCGTGACCCCTCCTTGCAGACTGCCAGCCTGGCCTTTCTTCCTCAGTGCCTCTGAGGGGTGAGCTCAGAGCGCCAGCCTGCGGGTGCAGAGTGCTTCACCGCCTGTGTTGTTCAGTAATGGTTCAGAGCCAGGTTCTCAGAGAGACCCCCGTCCTCCCTTCCCCAGACACCCTGACTCTAGCTCCGGGGCTGCGGCCAGCCTTGCAGGTGATTGGACTGCTGAAACAGTCCCAAGCCAGAGGCTCCGTTGTGTTGACCTTGCTGGCTGCCCTGGAGTTGCCCAAGTCGACCCTTTGTGCAGTGGGGCCAAACACTGACAGGTCCTGTGCACCCCCTCGATATGGATTGGGGATCCTGTAAGGTTAAATCAGTGGCTGATTTGGGGGAAATAGATAGCCAGGCCTTTTTTCCTCATCCATTTTAGTCTGGAAATGCTGAGGAAAGCGGTTTAGCATCACTGCAGTACGGGAGCCTTCCCTGGAGGGCAGGTCACAGCTGTGTGAATCAAACCCAGGTCTCCTGCATGGAAGGCAAGAATTCTACCACGGAACCACCACCGCCCTGCCCACTCCGGCTTATACCGGGGATTCTTAACCCTGGCTGCTCAGAATCACTGAGCATCTTAAAATCAAATCAAAACAAAATAAAAATAAGACAAAAACGTGCACACCAAATCCAAGTTCAGATGCCTCCCCCTCTTGCCAACCACCTCGGAGAAGCCCATGTCTCAGGGTGCAGACTGTTACCCCAAATTGTCTCAGGGTCTGCCTCAAATACCCCCCTGCCTGCTGGTACCCTGAGATGGAAGTCTCCCTCACTGGCTGGCTGTTTCCCCCCAGTCTCAGGAACCTTGCCTCCGCCCCGGCCGGGAGCAAGCCCTCAGGAAATGTTCCTGCGCACTGAGCTTCCCCGACTGGAGCCTGCAGTCATTAAACCGCGGCCCATGGCTGCACTGGCTTATTGATTTTACTGTCGCGAGCCCTGGGATATTCTAATGATGGACTGCCCCGTGCATGGAAACTGCTGAGAGAGATATGGATGGCGTATGGTACACTTGGCCGCAATTCACTGGGTCCCCGTCACTTTGCCTGCTCCTTGGCATCTGTGACGTGGATACGCCGTGGCCCGCCAGCTCGGCCCATCCACTGAGGGCTCCTCTTCTGAGCACTGGGGGCCCAAAGAGCCAAGTGACCACAGCCACAGGGCTGCTGGGCACCAGGCAGGCCCCACGCTGGATGGCATTGACCAGACACGTCCGCTTCTCACAGCAGGCCTTAGAGGGAGCTGCTCCACGAGCATGGATCCCAATGGGAATCCATGAGGATTCTCATTTTCCAGATGGGACCACGAAGGCCCAGCGTGGCAGCTCCGCCCGGCCAGCATGTGAGACATGGAGCGGAGACTCAAAGAGCCGCTTGTCAGCCACCTAGGTGAGAGAGAGCCTTTCAACCCCAAGCGAGAGGCGATAAGGACGCAGCAGCTTTTATATGACATTGGGGCCACCTGTCAGGTGGTTTCGGCACAAACTAACTTCACGTGCTCCGCCTTTCCCAGGTCGTCCTTCTCAGCAGGGGCTGCTGGCATGGAGAGAGGCAATCCCTCGGTCACGCGAGGCTGTCCCACGCGGGATGGGACAAGCAGAGTGCTCCCGACAGTGAAGACGGTGAGGCTTTGGCTCACCTGGACATGCCATCAGTCGGAGAGATTCACGGCTCACAAAGATAATCACGTTTGCTAATGTACAGGCTCAGCAACAACGAGGAAGCCTGCATGGATGGCTGCATCAGGGATTCTGGAGGGAGTGCAGGGCCCGGCCACCTTCTGCTTTGGGACCCAAGTCATGACCAATAACAACCGTGGCCCCAACAGCCCCTCCCTGTACAGTTTTGATTGCCCTGTAGGGGACTAGTGTGGTCATCGCCGGAGAATGCCTTGACTTATGAGGGGCGGCCAGCTCCCTCCCCCTCCAGACAGCCACTCTAGGCTGGGGGGCTGAGAGAGGAGGAGTTTGGGTTTGAGGGGGTGGCTCTGGGATTCAGCTGGGAACCACTCGCTCACTAAATCTAGGGGGCAGACCTAGCTTTCTTTCACTATTAGGAAAGTAAGGTCACTATGTGCACGGAGCCCCTAAGGAGGGGCCTGTAGAACTGAGTTCATGAAGCACTCTGACAAGGCCAAGGGCTGAGCCACACTTCTGAGCCTCCTGGGTGACCCTGAGAGCTCCCTTTCCCGGGGACACTGGGCAGTTTGTGGGGGGGCATTTCTTTTTTAATGGTCACAATCGATTGGGGGAGGAGTTGTGATTCCTTAAGTCTTTGTTAGAGGCCGAGAGATATCGCTCGACATTCTACAATGTCCAGGACAGCCACCTGGGACAGAGAATGATCAGGACTAAGATTTCCACAAGAAGCTCTTGTGGCTTAATGGGTTCTACCTTACCTGGAGCTGTTACGGATGAGGTTAGTGGTTCGCACCCACCAGGTGCCCCGTGGGAGAAAGATGAGGCTTTCTGCTCCTGTAAAGATTTGCAGCCCCAGAGACCCTATCAAGGGTCACACTGAGTGGGAATGGGCTCAACAGCAGAGGGTGGCCCTTATGATGTCCATGGTACCCAGGCTGAGATGCCCCGGTGTAGAACAAGCCTGAACCCATGCCCACCGGGTGATCCAACGGATGCATTCCCTAGGGTTTTCAGGATGTGGCCTTTTGAAAGTGGGTGCCAGCCCCTTCTTCTGAGGAGCCGGAGTGTGGCTTCCAGCCACCAGCCTTTCAGCTCCAGGTTGGACGCATATCCACTTGCATCCCCCAGGGTCTACGCAGTGAGCAAGCGCTCACCAAATCGACGTGTTGAAGAGTGCCTCCCTCAGGAGCCCCTGCATGACAGTTCATTGCCTGGCTGCGAAACAAAACACAGGCGGTTCCAATCCTGCCAGTGGCTCCCCAGGAGAGGGGCTTGGTGATGTGCCTCCTTCGGGAGGACAGCCAAGAAAAGCCCGAGAGGCAGTCCCACTCTGTCACTTGGGGCCCCAGGGGCGGAAATCCACTTGGCAGCCCCCAGCAACAATGCGATCACATGTGCATCACGGCGGCACCTTTCCAAGGAATGGGAAATACCCACCTTTCCAAGACCCAAGGTGACTCCAACAGTATTTCCCAATTCCTAAGCCCTTCCGGCCAAGCAGCTCAGGGGGAGGGAGGGTCTCTCTCCCTCAGCCTGGGAGGGCTGCCACTTGTCAGGGGTGGGATGGTGGAGAGTAACAAGCAGTTACAAGAGGCATGTGCAGCGAGGGGTGAGCAGGGGATGCAGCCACGGCATCGCTTGGGGGCCCTAAGGGACACCCCACTTCACGGTGCAGAGTGGGCAGGAGACAAAGCGCTGCTGCTGTGTCCCTGAAATGCATCTCCCCCATCTCCCTTGGCCTCTCAGACCCACGTGGAAGTTTCCTGAAAGCCCAGGAGGGTGACAGGCTCATCTCTAGCTGTCCTCCGTAAAGACAGCCTTGAACAAGCGAGGCCGCGGAGCTGTTTTATCACAGGATGGAGCCAACACTTTCAGACAATGCCAGGAGCACCCGAGACCCAGGGCATCCACAGCCTCCCTGGGCAGGAAAGAACCTGGGTGCCAAGGGCTCATGGCAGGGAATTCCACAGAGCATCACTGTGCACCCAGATTTACTATCTGCTTCATGCATGCGTACACACACAGGCCCTAGGCCACAGCCCGAGGATAGAGCCCAGGGAAGGCTTTCAAACCTCACTCTCAGGAGTCTGGTGACACTGTGGGCTGCCAACCACAACGTCAGTGGTTCAAACCCATCTGCGGCTTTGGGGAGCAAGATGACGCTGCCTGCTCCCGGGATGACCATGCCAGGGTTGCTCCAAGTTGAAATCAATCTGATGGTGGTGGGATTGCTGTTGGGTTTGGTTGTCTACGTCACCCATGGCTCCCCATCTCCTCAGCTGTACTTGGGGGCTGGACAAAGACAGAAGCAGCCAGAAGTGGCCGTGCATCTGCATCGCAGCGTTGCTGAAGGATACCGAGGTATCCCGGAGACCACCGGGGAAGAAACACATGGGTCTTAGACAAAGCACACTCCTCTAAGGAGACAAGGCCGGGTCGGTGAGACTTGTCACTAGCAGAGATGCTCAAGAGGCCCAGCATGTTAGGTCCGGCGGAGGGTTCTTGAACCTCAACGGACAGAACCCTCCACAAGATGGCCTGACACAGAAGCCACAGCCAAAGGATCCATCCGACCGCCGTGAAGCCGGCCCAGGGCATCTGGCACTTGGAAGACTTGGTCTGCGGACTCGGAGCTGACCTGGCGGCTCCCAGCCAGCTCCACTCAGGTGTGCTCGCTGAGGAAGTCCACGCACGTAGCTAGCTAGCGCTGTGCCAAGAAAGTGAGGAGGAGGAGGAGGACGCCAGTGTCAGCGTCGGCAGACATCACCACTGCTCCGCTCGCCCCCCTTGTCAGGGGCAGGCATTGTGTATAATCCTACTCATTGTGCTGTGCCGTATGCAATCCGTTTCCAACAATATGCCCTTGACAGTTTCTCCACGCCAGTGAATGCAGACACTCTTTCTTCTCTCCCTCCTTCCGAGAGCATTCCTGAGCATCCACACGGGAAGTCACCTTGCCAGTGTGGGAAACGGTACTGACTTTGAATTCCAGGAACTGACAGGGCAGTGTGGGACGTGGAAGGGGACGTGGTAGGCAAGGGTTTATAGAAAGCACTGGGTGTGGTGTGGGCAAGGACTGGGAGCTACGATGGGGACAAGGGGGGCGATGGAGCTGGGGTTCACTAGGAGTACTGGGTTGGTTGCTGTCACAGACTGAATGATGTCCCTCCAAAATAGGTTAACTTGGCTGGGCTATGTGTCTCAGTGGTCAGGCAGGGATGCCATTTGACAGCTATGTCATGACGTCATCAGCCCCCAGGATGGGATCTGGAGTGATCAGTCAATCCATTGTAGGGAATACTCAAGCCATTGTAGGGAATACTCAAGCCACAGGCCGGATCCGATGTAAGGGGAGTTTCCCTGGGGGTGTGGTCTGCACTGATTTCTATCTTACAAGATAGAAATAACAGGAGACAGAAGCGAGGTGAATTGGCCATCAAGAAAGAAAGAGTACATCCTTGGGACCTGAGGTCCCTCTGCTGCGACCCTCGTGAGCCCCGGGGAAGACTGACGTCAGGACACCTGGAATTCCGATGGGATGCAGAACCCAGAGGCTGAAAGACAAGGACTGTTCCCCAGAGCTGGCAGAGAGATTGCCTTCCCTGAAAGCTGGTGCCCTGACTTCTGTCTCTGACCCTCCGGAATGCGAGGGAATATAAGGAGTTTGTGAAATCCAACCCCTGTGGAATTTCTGCCACAGCTGAACTACAGAACTAGGACAGTCGCGATCCGCTCACTCAGCCAATGCAAGGCAAGGCCATGGAGAACAGCAAGAAACACTGCCGGTCCTGCAGCACCCTCCCGACCATTGTCTGTTACCGTCTGCGTGTTCTGAGGGTCTTCCAACCGCAGGGCCCGTCATTTCACACAGTACCAGGCCAGGTATCCACAGGGTTATTCATCGGCTAAAGGAGCCTGGCGGCACTGCTAGCTAGATGTTGGGCTGCGAACTCTAAGGTTGGCAGTTCCAGCCCCCCAGCCACTCTGCAGGAGAAAGATGAGCTTGCTTGTTCCTGTAAAGCATTATGGTCTCAGGTTCTCTATATAAAGTTTCTCTGAGTTGGGGTAGTCTCAATGGTAGTGGATCTTTCGGGGGAAAAAAAATTCAGAAGACAACTGAACCTTTTTTGCTGGTCTTATTCCAGAAGCTCCACTGACATCCGTCCAGCCCGGATGACCCTGCTGGGAGTTGAAGTACTGGTGGTCCAGCTCCGAGGATCACAGCAACACGCAAGCCACCGCAGTAGGACACACTCCAGATCTTTAGATTTTGCTGTTGGGCTGAGATCTGAAGCAGGAGGATGAGGGAGCAAGGCGAAGGGGGGCTGCCTAGGGCAGAGGGCCACGTGTCAAGGTCAAGATGTGTCAAGGTCGAGTGGGGATAAAGATCTTCCTTTGAGCAATGGATGACAGGGAGAGAAAGGGGGAGGACGGCTTCTGTAGGATTTACATTTTTTCCCCTTTTGCTTGTCTGTGTTTTTGATATGCTATATTCAAACGGGCTGAATACATAACGAAGGGCCCTGCAGCTCTTGCTTGAACGCCTTCAAAGATGGGAAAATCAGTGCCTTGTACAGCAACGGGTCAGACTTGCGTACAGTGCGCTGTCTCTTCCTAAATGAGGTTGCACCCCAGATCCCAGTTCTCCCCCACCCCTGGTGTGGCCCTCCCTCGAGACGCAGTGGAAACGGTGGACCAGGCCATGGCACCCCCTCCCCCCACCGCCTGGCCCGATCTACTGCCACGTCCAGGCCAAATGTGTGCCCAGCTCATTCAAGTCTGCTCCTCCCACTTTGGGGGTACCTACTCCTTTGGCCAAAGTCCTTCCAGAAGTCATCAGCGGAGGGTGGCCACCTCTCCTGATTAAGACCCTGCACTGACGCAGGCTAAGAAGAAGCCCGTTACTCTTCAGTGGGTCCTGGCCCTGCAGCATCTCTAACAGCATCTGAGCGTGTGAGCTGACAATGCGCTCATTCCCTTGACAAACCATTCTACATGCTGTTAGCGCGCTACATCCGAGAGGGTTGTGCCATGGAGCAAATGGACACGCCGCTTATTTGATAAGTAATTATCAAGTGCCTGCGACTGGGCAGCACATGGGTGCAGGGAGGCGTTGGGCCAGCAGCTGCGGGCC
>NW_022103901.1:26754075-26761127 GCF_000313985.2 Echinops telfairi
CGGTGCTCGGGCTCCAGGCAAGAAAACCCTCTGGTACAGTTCGACTTTGTAACGTGGTCGCCGTGGGTCGGAACCGACTTGACGGCAGTGGGCTTGGTTTGGGGTTAGAGAGAAATGAACTGGCACCGGAAGCTTACTTTAAATGCGGGCAAGGTGCCAGAATACTTCATCGTGAACCTGTACATGGACAAAAAGAGGCACCGGCCAGGAGGGTACGGCGGCGTGAAAGGTGTGTTGTCGGGTTGTATCTGCCAAGCTGGCCTGTCTGAAGGAGGAGGCCTGAAGACTGGGGGTAGGCGCAGGAACAACTTGCGATATGCAACATGCCACCCAACTTGCTGGGAGAGGCCTCGAGGCACTTAGTGACTAACACCAAAGCGGCAGCCTCCAGCCGGGAGGACACCTCAACGCAAGGAAAACAAACATCCCCGCAAGTGGACTGAGAAGGACCAACACCATCACACGGAGGGAGGACAGAGACACGGCCAAGGATCTCGTTTTCCTTGATTCCGCCACGCGTGCTCCTGGAAGTAGCAGTCAAGAATTGAAACAGCGTAGCGCCCTGGGAAGAAATAAATCAACCACGGCTGCGAAGGACCTCCTTCAAGTGTTAAAGAGCAAAGATGTCGTAAGAGATGCCCGAGCCAAGCCATGGTCTTTCCCACTCCCTTCATATGCACAGAAGACTGGAGATTCAGTAAGGAAGAACTGATCGAAGCCTCTGAGTTAGGCTGCTGGAGGAGAATATTGAACAGGGCATGAACTGCCCAGAAGAACGAATACATCCATTTGGGAAGAAGTTCAGCTAGAATGGTTCTTAGACGCAAGGACGGTCTGACTGTGTTGCACGGCCTCTGGACATGCGCTCAGGAAGGGCCAGTCCCTGGAGAAAGACGTGACGTCTGGTCAAGCAGAGAGCCACAGGAGAAGACCCCTCAAAGAGAGGGGCTGACACGGTGGCTACCACAGTGGTCCCGAGCACCCCCAGGATCGTGAGGCTGGTGTCGGAGCTGGCCGTTCTTCCTTCCGTTGAACACAGGGTCTCCACGATTCGACACACCCAATGGCCCTGAACCAGAACAACTGATGCCACACCAGAAAACCCCGGGCTGGGGAGAGGGTAGGGAAGTCCTAGCTTTCCAGAGAGGAAAGGGTTAAGACGGGCTTTCAAGGAGATGGGACTCGCGCCACTGCTGCTTCGGAAGGCCACTGGCGGAGAGAACAATTTAAATTAAATTAAATTTAGTCAGCTCCGAAAGGAAACACGTGTAATGTTAATTTCATGGGTGTACCAATGTGTAAACGTAACAGATGATACTTAAATGAGAAAGGGAGAGAAATGACATTTGGTTAAATAATGCATCAGTGGGTAGAATTGGTTGAAACCGTCATAAAAAAAAATCGCAAGCAGAATTCAAAGTTGAGCAAGCTTGTCACCTGGGGGAAGCCACCCTAACAGTCTCAAGATGGCGTGAGCGTGGGCTCAGCCTGGATGGACAGAAGGGGCTTGGGCCAAAGTCCAAGCTGGCTTCAGAGGCTTTCCCAGCGGCCGTGCAGCTGGGTACACACCATCCTGAGTTCCCCTCTCTAACACGGATTAGGGTCTCACCCTGGGCAGGAGCTGTACCAAGGCTGCATGACTTCCTTTGCTTGAAAGCAACAGATGGATTCCTTAAATCACTGCTCCAAGACACCCTTCCCATTTAAAGGTTAGATGTAAAACGCTACCCTCAGATCTTCTTCACACCAAACAATAAGTTAGCTCACATGGTGAAAGAGAAGTCTACCTTGAGTCCCATGTTTATCTGAGAGGCACGTGTCCATGGGAGATCACCATGACACAGCAACTTGAACGATGGGGGGCAGGAAACTCAGGGGGCCAATGAACTGGGGCTTACTGTGAAAGAGGCAACTCAGAGAGGGAGGGGACAGTGCCTGCGAAACTTGAAGACTTTGATCCAAGCCACTGAACTGAACATGCAGGACAGCTGAGCTGGTGCATGCTTGGCGGTGCACATACTCAAAAATGCTAACAAAACTTCAATAGTGTAACACCTTCACCATTTAAAAAAAAGTGGGGGGGAGTGCACATTTGGGGTATGTAAGGAGATGGGAAGACAGGCGTTCCTTTCTGTGTCTGTACCCCGGAACACCGCACAGTGGGAACTCGGACAGCACATGCAGGTGCAAGAATGAGGTGTCCACTCTCCAGCTAGTGGGTGCTCCAGCCAGGGTGCTGTGTTCCTCAAGCCCAAATCATGCACGCCACTCCCTGGACACCCTGGTTTGGAGATTCTTGTCCCTCCCCCCCCTCCCCCCATTGCTCCTTTTCAACATGAACAGACCTTAGTCCTGTGTCATAAAGGTATGGAAAATTGCGCCCTTGGAAAGAAAGAGCATTTGCCGACTCCAGACAGAATGTGGACAGGGAGCCCACTGTTGGGTCAGGTCCAATTCCTAGCGACCCTGTACACCACAAAAGGAAGCACTGCCTGGTCCCGCCCCGTCCTCGCCATCCTTGCTATGTTTGGATCACTGTATCCAACCCAACTTGCTGAGGGCTTCCTCTTTCCTCACCGATCCTCCAGTTTACCAAGCGTGATGGTCCCTCTGAAGAACATATTCAAAGTAGGTGAGATAAGGGCTTGCCAAAAAGATAATGCGGATAAAATCTAACAGTGTGTTGAGCACTTAGTACATGCCATAGTTTTTTTGTCTTTCATTTTTGCATTTCTCGTTGAAAAGTTTCTGATTATGAATTAAGGAAGCATTTACAGAGCAGATGATCAGGGTTACAGTCAACAAGGAATACACATTTTGTTTCAACTCATCCATTGTAATCCCTTCAGTGCACCCTCCCTTATCGCCCTTTCCTCTGTGTCTGTTCTCACTCCCCCTCATCCCCCCCACCCTGATCTTCTAAACCTCTGAACTTTGCCCTTTGATCTTAAATGGTTGATTGTTTCAACTCAGGGGCGAGCTCAGTTCTAGACTTGACCATAGTCTTGGGAGTTCCACCAGTCTCATCTGACTGGTATCCTTGATGATTTTATGATTTTGAGTTCCATTCCATATTTTTCTTCCACTCTATACAGGACCTTCCAATACAATCCCTTTAAGCAGTTGGGAGTGGTCACTGGGGACCATCTAGCTTTTCCGGTTTCAGGGTTGTGGAGTCTGAAGTTGGCAAGTCCACCAGCCATTGAACTGATTGCTTCCATTTGCCTGTTGAAGTTCAACACTCCTCTCTCCTCTGCACCAGGAGAAACCAACAAGAGCACCTTTGATGACTGCTCACAAACTTGTCAGACCCCAATTGCTACTCCTCTCAGTCGATTGCAGAACAGTGTCTTGGTGAACTATGTCATGCCAATTGAACTTGGCATTCCCTGAGACTATTGTCCAGATCCCCTGGGCCCAGTAACTCATTCTCTTAAGGTGTTTGGTTATAGTCAGTAAATATTTATAATTTTGTGCACCATGTAAAAGGTAAAATGCTCATATATCAATATCCCCTGTCAAACCTATCAATACCTATATCTTCCCACTCTCCCTCCCACACCTGTTCAGCCTACGTGTCTACCCAAGCTTCTACTCAGAGATCACCACTATTACTCAAAAACCAAACTCACTGCCACTGAATTGATGCCGATTCAAGGTGACCCCACAGGGCAGCCTAGAAATGCCGCTGTACTTTTCCAAAACTACAACTCTTTATGGGAGTAGCAAGCCCCACCTCTCTCCCATGAAGCAGATGGTGGTTTCGAACTGCTGACCTTGAGCTTAACAGTTCAATGTGTAACTGTGATAGTTAGATGTTTTTTTGTTCCAACATGGCAGAACATGTGGGCAGAATTTAGCCTGTCAATCAGGTCAGGTCGCAACTTGATTGGAGGGCAACAGAGATAACTGGCTCTCTGGAGGCTGGCCTCCCTCTCTCGCTGCTTCACCTTCCTGTTCAAGAGCCACTTCAAGTCGCATTGGTTAATGGCAGCCAGAGCCCTGGAGATGCGTCCACTGCCATTGGATCTACAAGATTTTACACCCACCAGCCTGTGATCTCCCTGCATTCCGCATCACTGTGTGGCTGTGTGAGTCTGAAGAGGGACTCATGTGCTAGTATCGGGCTTATGGAGTAGTATCAGACTTATGGACTTGATCTGGACAGGGCTGGGATGTTCTCCTGACATACAATTACTTCTTGAGAAACAGCTCCTTCTTGTACAGGTATGAGTGCCTCTGGATTTGTTTCTCTGGTCAACCCGGCCTAACACAGTAAGCATTATGCCACCAGGGCTCCTCCTAGGATTGTGTCTCTAACAGTATTTGCCTCTGTTGCCTTTAACTCTTACAAACCTCCCCATGTCTTCCCCAGCTCCCATCAGCTCCCCTCCAACCTCTATTGCCTTTCCCTTCAACCAAGGTCACACTCATCTGCCCTGTAGCCTGTGGCTCTCCCTCCCCTCCTTCTCCTGCTCCTTCTACCTCTGATAACAATCAAATAATTTATTTATTTTTGGTGTGAGAAACCTTTTCTTGGATTTTTATTATAGCCATAGCATACAACCTTTGGCTTTCTGCAATTGACTAACTAATGTCCTTGAAGTGCATCCACGCTACGAGGTGTTCTGCAGATGCATCATGGTTCATCATTGCATAGTATTCCAGGGTGCGTATCTGTCAAGAGTGTATTTCTCATAGGTGTGTACACATGTAGGTGTGTCTTGGGTCTGACTTCTCTAGGCTATATATGAAGGAGAGGGGCTGCTGGATCATATAGTATTTCTAGTCCCAACTTTCTGAAGAAGCACCTTGCTGCTTTGCACAGTGGCAGCACCATGCTACAGTCCTGCCAGCGTGTACGAGGGTCCCCGTCTCTTCACACCCTCCCCTGCATTGGTTACTTTCTGAGTTTTTGATAGCAGAGCTACCAATGCTAGGTTTCAATTCATTTTGATTTGCATCTCTTGGGTGGCTAATGGTGGCGAGCACGTCCTCCTATCTTCCTTCACACGAATGTCTTCTTTGGGGAAGTGTAACTCTCTCTTATACATAGGAGTTTCTGTGGATTTGTTTCTCTAATGTACCCAGACTAACACACGGGTGTTAGGTGCCATCGAGGCGGAATGAAACACTGCACGCTCCTGCACCATCCTCACAATCATTCCACTGCCCGCGCCCATTGACTCAGCCACGGCGTCAATCATCTTGTGGAGGGTGTTCCTCTTTCTCGCTGCCGCCCCTCCGCTTTACCAAACATGATGTCCTTTTCCAGAGACGATATGTCCAAAGACGTGGCCATCCTTGTCTCTAAGGAGCACTCTGGCCGTACGTCATCCAGTACAGATCGTTTGTCCCTTTAGCAGTCCGCGGTCCTTTCATTGTTTGTCTCTAGCGCCGTAGTTCAAATGCATTGATTCCTCTATGCATGCGCTTCCTGATTCAATGCCCAACTTTCACATGCATACGATGTGATGGAGAATAGACCGTGGCTTGGATCAGGCCTACCTCAATCCTTAAAGTAACAGCCCTGCCCTTTAATATTCTATGGAGGTCTCGTGCAGTAGATTTACCTGGCGCAATACGCCTTTCGCAATACTTTGATGACGATTACAACCAAGCAAACCATGATGGCATTACTCGGCAACACAGCCAGGTGTGCTGGAACTTACTCCATGACCAGGGCTTCCCTGCTTTGGCCAGTGAACCTCCACTTCCCCACCCCACACCCCTGGAAGGGAGGGCCAGTCACAGCCCCTGCCTAGAGGTCATGGAGCAGGCTTGGGTTGCCGCAGCCTGGGGGGTGGGGTGGGGTGGGGACAGGGACTTGGGAAGCGCAAGCATAGATGTTACTCAGCACCTTATGGCTCAGGGAGGCCCCAGCAGAGAGCCACAGGTCACAGTGAACGCCCTGGTGCAGAAGGTCTGCTTGCTGGCAGGGAGCTCCCGACAATGCAGATTCCTGGGGTCCCCGGCCCTAGGGTTCTCTAGTCCAACAGTTTCCACAGCCTTCTTGCCGGCCCCTGCCCACTGCTCATGAGCGGCAACCAGGGAACCATCCATGGAAAAGCCAGGCCCCAGAGGACTAGGTACTGCGGGACCGTGCCGAGCTCCCGCCCGCGTGTCAGGGTCCGAGAGAGGCAGCCTTGGCAGAGAAGCTGCCGTTGGTGAAGTGCCTCTCCCTGTCTCTCTCACAAACCTCGAATTGCAGGGAACATATTCTCAGACTAACCTGTCAGCGGGTGACAACTAAATTACTAACCTCGCTCTCCCCTGTGCCCCGTATCCCTGTCAAATCTGCAGCCCCACACGCACAAGAACGCGTGCTGGAGCCGGATCCCCAGCGTGGGCAAGGTGACCCTCGGTGGGAACTGAACCAGGTAAACACATGCTCAGCAAAGGGTCGGACCCGGGGTCTGGCTAGAAATAATCCCAGGGGGAGAGCAACCTCCCCCTCCCACCCCACCCGCCCAAATCGGCACAGCAAGCGCCTGCTTCTTCTCGAGGCTCCATTCGAAGGCGCTTCCCAGCAGCCTCTGCAATCAGGTCTGGCCACCTGCAAGTGTGGCCCGGCGGTGAAAGCTAATCAGGTCAGCCAGCGGTCCGAAGCACCAGTCACTCGACGTGAGAAGATGCATCTGTCTGCTTCCCTAAAAGATCGACAGCCTTGGGAACTCTTCTGCTGTCCTGTAGGGTCACTGTGAGCTGCACTCTACCACTGGCCACGGGCTATAGGGCCACTGGGTGGGGAGGAGCCAGGTGGCCTGGGGTGCTCTGTGTAGACGGAATGGAGGATCCCTGGAGGGGGCCAATGGCACATTTTGAGTGACAGAGTGAGTGACTGAGAAACGATCTCCTTAACGTGGAGGTCTCACCGATGAATGAATATTTGCTGCTGACGTCACTGTGGCGTCCCCAGTGGCATCGGCACTGAGGTGCCTGATGACTAACGGAAAGATTGGCAGTTCAGTCCCACCCAAGGCACGCCGGAGGAAAAGCCCGGAGGTCGGCTTCTGAAGGTCACAGCCTTGGATGGACTGCAGGTCCCTGCT
>NW_022103901.1:26762457-26763797 GCF_000313985.2 Echinops telfairi
TCCATGGGGACCAACTTGGCGGCAGTGAGTTTTGGGGTTCTGCAGGAAGGATTAGCCTGTCTACTTCAACCAAAGGGCATGGGATGCAGGGACCACCTAGGGACTGTTGGCGGCTATAGAGCGCTCTCCTTGTTGGCTCACTCTGCTGGCCACCAGTCAGGGACTGGAAGGACAGTGAGGTGCTGGGCAGCACAGAGCACATTTCACACTGAGGTCCACAGCTACACAGGGTCAGGCAGCGGACACGTGGAACAGGCATCCCCGAGGAGCCCACAGACACATCAGTAGTGTCTGTCTGTAAATTGCCCCTCGAGGCCAGAATCCATCATGACTCCGTTTTCCTCCTCAGCCGATCCAGATGACCGATTGCCCTGAGCAGCCGAACCCAAACCTCAAACCAAACCACAGCCACAGGGTCGATTCCACCTCACAGCGACCTTCAATCCGGGCTTCTTTGTGGGCACAAACAGCGTCATTTTGTCTTTCAGCCTCATCTTTCTTCCACAGAGCAGTGGGTGGGTTTAAACTGGGGTCCTTGGAGTCTGCGCTCCCATGCCGACCTGACGGTGCCAGCAGGGCTCCAAGCAATGTTTGCTTGTTACCTGCTGCAAGTGAGCCACTACGCTCAGAAAGCGTGCGCCACACGCTTTCCCATCAGGGAGGTCTGTGTGTTTGGGCTCTGGGCCTTACTTGCTCTGCGGCCCTGAGCTAACGAGGGACCCCCCTCAGTGTATGAGTCTGAGAGGCAGAGATGCTTCACCCTATACAGATAGTCCCCAACTTACAACAAGGTCCATGTTGACCTGAGTCTGTTCTGAGCTGAAATGCAGGACGAAAAAATAAGCAGAAGTGGAACACCTCTTTTTAAAAAAGTATTGGGTTCATTATTATTGCCTCTTCTAATCGGCATCTTTAAAGACATGAACTTTGAACATGTGCACGCAGACATGTGAAAACCATAACATCGGCACATCACAGTCTACGACATTGTCTCCAGTACCTGTTACTGACGTAAGATCCTATCAGCAAACCTCACAGAAAGCCGCACACCAACAACCAGGTGGTTGAGAAATGTAGTTCCTCGTCGCTGAGATGCAGGGAGCCCTAGTGCAATGCCAGGTTCGTCTCCGGCCATCGCCCTAAGCTAACACCGCAGTGAAAGCAAACACACAGCTCACAGTTCCCAGGGCAGGAAAAGTTAGGTTTACCCGACACCGTTACCTGTTAAGTGTGTAATACAGCAGCATGAAGAAACTTCAACACACGTGGAAGGACCAAAGTGGGGCATGACCAAAGAGACTCGAAGGGAGACCAGGCTATTGGAGAGAGGGTACCCCAAG
>NW_022103901.1:26764544-26767349 GCF_000313985.2 Echinops telfairi
ATGCTAATGCTTCCCCGTCCCACAGGCGCAGTCTCCATGGGCTCTGGCATGCCCCACCGGTTCCTGCCTCCTGTCCAGGCCTGGTGACCATCCTCTGCACGGGCTAGCACAGAGGGCCCACTGGCACAATGGTTCAGGGTGGCTGGTATCTTGCTAAAGGTTTGTGGAAAAGACTGAGCAGTCTGCTTCTGGACAGGCGCCGCCTTGGGAACACCATAGGGGCAACTCTACACTGTCTTACGGGTTTGCCGTGACTCAGACCTGACTGGACAGTGACGGGTCGTGGCCGTGGGTCGTACAAAGGAAAATGCAGAGCCCCTGGCTCAAAACAGACCGTTGTGTTTCAACATGGTGGCTGCCGAGGCTAGGGAACGCTTCGGCCCCCTGAGCTTCGGGGGAGCGTGCCGGTGCTCCCTGGCACCCCCCAGTGCCACCCTGCTTCGAGCACTGGCATCATCCGCTCAGAAAGGCTTCTGCAGATTTCCCTGACAAGCTTAGAAATTTGCTACCTGAGTGCTTCCTGCCCGAAGGACTCTGGGAATGGTTTTACACATCACGAGGAGAAGAAGAAGAAGGGAGAAAAAAAAAATACAGACCCAATTTACTTTTAGTATATTACTTGTCAGACAGCGAAATGGGATATAATTATGGTGTGACATTTCCAACAGCAAATATGTTCCAGTGTAAGCAATTAACACCGGTTCTTTTGGCAGGCTTAAAAAGATTACTCAGAGACGGAGGTACGTTCCAATGCCCCATGAATAATAAATAATGCCGAGCCGCAGCAAAGTTGCATCCTACGACCAGAGTTCATGTTTCCTGATGAAAATGGATTGGGTGCTGTTAACCCCTGTCAGCTTCCAGCGCCTCAAACAGATGGGGATCATGGGTTCTCTGGTTCTATCTGCATCACTTCTTCACCTGGTTCCTTCCTAAGAGCACCTGCCACAAACATACAGCCAAAAGACAACCCCCCCCCCCACTTCCCCCAAAGCAAGACAAAACTGCTTGCATTCCTTTCAGAAGGGCCACTGAGTCAGAGGAGAGCCCTTGGGGATGGGCAGGCGGGGGACAGCTTGCACGGAACGGAGCCTCTCATCTTTGGGAGTTAGCTGAATGTCTTCACTGATGCAGCACCGAGGGCCCCAGGCATTTGTTCCTGGACTTGTGTTTCTGTCCCCTCAGCCCATCTTAATGCAACCAAAGGCAGGGCAGCTCCTTTGAATGGCATTTGCCCCACCTCTGGGGCCCAAAATTAAAACTCAATGAAACCACCCACAGGGTTTCAAAGACACAGATGCTGGAGGGAGAGACGAGAGGCTGTGGTCACATGCCAAGGCTTAGGGCCGGGTCTCACCCTCAGTACTATGTGCATGGTGGGCAGTAGGCCCTTCGTTGAGGTGTGTCCTGGGTCGGGTACTCAGGAGCCTCCCTGCACTCTGCCCACTGGACGCTGGCAGCCACTACCTCCAGACCCTTGTTCGGGCAGCGCCCAGTTTCTGTGATGCACCATTCGGCACAGATGGTCGGGATGCCTGCACAGCATGGTCAACATGACTGATGTCAGTACCTTGTACCTAAGAAAAAACTACATCGCGACCTTACACCTGTGAACAAATGTTCAGTCAGCAAATACATGTTACGGACGAGAGTCAGTCACAAGGGATGGCTGGGAAATCACAGACCTCTCTGTTACACACGGACGTCACGTGTGAAGCGGTGGCTCTGTGGCCCCTGCTCCATCCCTGCCCACGCACAGTGGACACGGTACTTCCTTCCTTCTCCCTCACCCTTCCCCACAGACCTCTGTGTCCCTGCACTGTGACCACGTCTAGACGGCAGTGCTGACAGCCCCGAGGGACCCAAATCTCCTTCCTTCTGGAATGTTCTCCGAGTTTGGGGAACAGAAAGGAACCCGAAGGGGCAAGAGCAGGCTGCAGGGTGGCTGGGGTGAGGTTTCCTAGTAAGATCCCCCGTGTCCCCTCCAAGAAGGAGCAGGTGCATCGCCGCGATGGAAAAACATCACCGGGCCCAACTTTCCTGACTTTTCCTCACCAACCCAGTTTTCAAGTTTCTTCAAATGTCTTCATCATAAGCCCCCATAATCGTCTATGAAAAGCTCCTGAAAATCTATCAAGACTACCCCGCTGGAAGCCCCCCAAGTGCCCACCACGACCTACTGAGCTGACCTCTCTGACTCGAATGGAACTGGCCCCACACATCCTCTTGGAAAGCACTATTTTGATCGCATCTTGGTTGGAAAGACACCCTCACAAGACTACGACACGCGTCTTCCCCCTGGGAGGACTTTGCCCGCAGCCACCCACTGCTTTAAACACCCTTGGTTGGAAATAAGCCTGTGTGTGCACGAACTGGAATCTTAGTGGCAATGCTCCCTGACTTACCCTCATGTACCTGGACAAGCGATGAAAGACAATTAATCTCCAGACAGGGCCCACTGTCACCTGTGGGGGGTGTATGTGGTGGGGGAGAGGAACTACTACAGACACACAGAATCTTCCCACTGTGACCTGGAGCCAATGACTTCCTCTCTGAGCCTGTCTGCCCGTGTGCAGGAAGGGAACGCCGTGCCCCCTCAGAAAGATGCAGGAAAGGAGGCAAACACAGGGATGCATGGGGAGTGCTCAGGCCGACGCCCAGGGTTGAGGAGCGCCACGCTCTGAGCTCCATCACACTCCAGACAAACACTGCAGTCGGTGCCGGGAGCACAAAGCTGAACACGCCATTGTCCCAGGCCCCACGGAAGGAGCTAGCCAAGCCAGTGGGCCGTCAGATGCGCCAACC
>NW_022103901.1:26768597-26770047 GCF_000313985.2 Echinops telfairi
GATCTCAAACTGTTCCTGACTGATGGGATTAGTGTGGGGTTGACAGAAGAAAGTCATTACCGAATAATCCCCTGCACATTTCATAGTCAACACCATGTGCACACGATCCTTGTAATCCAATTAGCAATGCAGACGCTGTATCTTAATTCCTGACTCCATTGTGACTTGGCGGGGTTGCAGGCAAACCTTGCTTAATAAGGTGCCGCCTGAACGCTGGGGGATGCATACCAAGTGAGTGCACGGTGCAGGTGCGGGCCACAGGCCAGGGGACGGGGGAGACTGCTGTTCAGAAGACCTCCTCTCACCAACAGCCAGCAGGCGACGCAGAGCCCCCAAGCTGTCAGCATCCTTCCTTACTGTCCACTGTACTCCTCTCTGACCCGTGACCACACACACCTAAGTGGACTGAGTGGTGGCTATTGTGGGCAGGTGCATGGATTTGGACTTATAGTGCCTCTGGTGGTCAGAGGAGAACTGCCCACAGGGCTTTCTGGGCTGTAATCACTGCATTGCAGGAGAAGCCCTGTAGTACGTTACCCTGTCCTGTGGGGTCGCTATGAGTCAGACGGCTCAATGACAGTGGGTTTGTAATCATCACAGGAGCCATCGCCAGGCCTCTCTTCTGCCGAGCTGTGTGTTGGGTTTGGACTGCCGGCTTTTGGGTTGGCAGCTGCTTAACTGCTGCACCACTAGGGCTGCTAATCCAACCGAAGGTTATCCAGACGATGTAACCACGGAGCCGATTCCAACTCACGGCAACCTGGTGAGCAACAGTGTGGTAGTGACATCAGCTGTTGTCAACCTGAGACTATTAAGAGTGAAGGGGTGGAGTTTAGTCTGTCCATCAGGTTGCAGCTTGATGACCTTGTTTGGAGATGCTAAGGAGATAAATACTCGCTGGAGGCGGGACACACACACATTCCCTGTGAGACACTCCTGCTGATAAGACACATGGAGCTACGCTAGAGCCCTGGAGCTGGAGGAGTCACGTGGAAACCCACACCAGCGTTGAGACGCTTCCACTGCTACTGGATCCACAAGACTTTCCACGCACGGACCTTGATCTTCCTGAATTCAGCATGATTGCATGTGCTACATGAGTCTGAGGAAGAATTTCTAGATTGGTATCAGACTTATGGGCTAATATCAGACTTAGGGACTTGATCTGGACTGGGCTGGGATGTTTTCGTAAGGTACAATTGCTCTCTTGTATAAAACCCTCTCTTACACACATACGTGTGTCCATGGATTTGTTTCTCCAGTCTACCCAGACGAACACAGGTCCTGAGAGAGGGAACAGCAGCAATGAAGGAGAGAATCGGCTCACTGTCTACCCTCCCTGACCCCTTGGTTGGGTGGACTCAGAGCTGCACATGACGAGAACCCAGTGCGCTAAGCCATGTGACGCATACATGGTGCACAAAGCCTCTGCTCCCTTCCCAGCCTGAGG
>NW_022103901.1:26771494-26776703 GCF_000313985.2 Echinops telfairi
GCAGGCTTGGAAACAGTTCTGCCCTGTCCTGTACGACCACTAGGAGTCAGAATCGACTCTGCAGTTGGGTCCTAGGTGGTCCCACGACCTGCCTGTGGATTTGTCGCGCTAAAGGTAGCTGGTGTGTTGCTGTGATGCTGGGAGCTCAGGCCACGAGTATTTCAACTGCCAGCAGGGTCTCCCACGGGGGACGGGTTTCAGTAGCCCTTCCAAATAGGACAGGCGAACTGAAGACCTACTTCTGAAGTCAGGCAATGTAAGGGCGCCTGGATCACGGTGTAGCAGGGTTCCTAGAGTGTGGGAAGAGAAGCCCCTCCGTGTGAGGGCGCTGCAAAAAGCACACGGACCGTCCCAGACTCAAACAAGCGAGAAGGGGGCGCGGCACCGGCAACACTCCCTTTCTGCTGGACCTAAGGTTGCCAGGAGCAACAACTAAGGAGACCAACCACGGGAACCACGGGGCAGAGTCCTGCTGGTCTTGTTCCCATCCTCCCGCTCATTCAGAAAAGGAGGGCAGCAAAGCTCCATTCACAAAGAGGCTCAGAGAGGTCCAGGGACCATCAGCTGGACTGTGGTGCTGCTGGGCTCCGCAGACCCCATCGGAGGTCTTTCTGTCCCCACATGTGCTGAGTCATGGTAGCACTGATGCCCCCCGGGATGTTCAGTGGGGACTCTAACAAAGGCTCCCCCAGTGCTTCCTGGGATCGGTTGTTCTTGGTCCCTGGGCTCCCAAGCTCAAAATACATTTGCCTCACTCGTGCCTGCATCGTTGGCAGAAACTACAATGTGTTGGTAGATCTCTACCACCAGCGACGGCAGGTCACAGGTTCTATCCACACCCAGCTCTCCAGTGGGCACGCCCTGTTTTAAACCACGTGCATCATTCTACATTATTCTATCAGAGGTGGTCCCATTTACCAGGAGCCCCGGGCTACAAACCAAAAGGTTGATGGTTCAAACCCACCTGCCGTCCTGATGGAGAAAGATGATGCTACCTGTTCCTGGAACAATTTAGCATCTTAGAAACCCCAAGCAGCCTACTCTGTCCGACCCAGGACCGCTGTGCATTGGGAGGAGGGTTGCTATGAGTCAGGCGACCAGAGAGGAATGGACGCCTGTGAAACAGGATCTTGGCCACGAAGAAGGAAAGCACCATGGACCGCTAAAAGTCCAGCCCAGAATGCTCCCTAGGAGGAGGGTGACAAAATGTTGTCTTGCACACTTTGAACAGGAGAGACGAGAGCCTGGCAAAGGAAGGACATGCTTGGTGACATAGGTCAGTGGAAAAGGGGACGAACCTTGACGAGATGGACGACCCAGGGCTGCAGCAGCAGCCTTAGATCAGCCTATGGCTGTGGGACGGCACGAGAACTCTTGCAGGGTTCAGTTCTGTGGTACACGGGTCACTTGAATAGGAACTGGCTCAGTGGCACCTAACACGCCACCATACCACCACCACTACCACCACCATCACCACCACCATTAACATCACCACCACCACCATCACTACCACCACCATTAACATCATCACCACCACCACCACCACCACAACCACCACCACCATCATCACCACCACCAGCAACACCAACACCATCACCATACCAGAATCACTACCGTCATCATCACCATTATAACCACATCATGGGCACAATCACCACCATTATCACCATCATTACCACCACCATCACCATCACCATCACCATCACCACCACCACCATCACCACCACCATCACCACCACTATCACCATCACCACTACCACTATCACCACCACCATTACCAGCACCACGACAACCATCAGCACCACCACCACCATTACCAGGCACCAGCACCAGCACCACCGTGAGCTAGAACTGATGGGGTACTATTTATGGGAGAAGGGTCAAGTAACAAAGAGTTGGGGTGTTGTGAAAGCAAATGGGGGTCCGCTTTAATTTCTCCTCCGGGGAATTTTAGAAGCTTGTCCCCCACTTTCCCAGGGTACTGACGCAGGCCCCCTCCCATCCAGCAACCTGTGGGAAGTGAACACAAAGGTGACAGAGCAGGCTGGTCTCTTCTGGGGGGTGGGCATCAGTTCCGGCATGGTACCCATCCAAGGGCTCCTCTGAGCTCCAGACAAGCATTCCCTTGTGGGTGTGGTGATGCACGCAGCAGGGGAGGGGGAGGGTCTCCCAGGGAAGCAGGGTGTCTGGGCACCGAAATGAATTCCCAGGGGGGTTCTTTCCTGGCAACCGAGTCTGAAAACGGAAACACCAGCTTGGCTGCAGCTGCCCATTTGCAGCTTAGCTCTGACTTCGCGAGGCAGATGGGCAGGGGTGGCGGGTGCAGGGTCTAAATGGCTCTCTTCCATTGGCTGGCCGTGTGCCTCAAGGAAGTAGCCTGGAAGATGGGGATGATGATGGCACCTGGTTTCCTGCTGGGAAGGTAACTGACGGTTCACTCAGGGCCATCACACAGGGCAAAATGCCAGCCACAGCCCAGCACGACTTCGCAACAGCACGGACGGGCTCGACGTGGCAAGTGATGGTCACCGGGGAAGCGGGTGGGTGGGGTGGGCGGCGGGAATGGTCAGGTTGAGACTTGCAGGCCTGCGACGCTTTGGAGGTGAGGGATCTGGGATGTTCCTCAGTTGGGGTCCAACAGCATCATGGTATTACACTTGGATTCTCAAAGACAAGGGTTCACAAACTGCAGCCCCCCGAGACTCAACAGGATGGCCCACTCCTGCAGCAGCAGTGCAGGGCCTAAGTTATGTCCATGGCGGGGGAATGAATGGCTGCCAGCAGGGACAGTCGTGGCTGGCAAAGCCACAACCCTCCGCAGACCTGGTTCTACGATGGCTGCTGAGGACCCTCTGTGCCCAGTGAGATTCGGGGCACTGTATAGAGACGATACCACTGCCTTCTGAGCAGATTCCATGGAATGGAAAAATCTAACAAAGAATGACTTGTGTGTTTCTGCAGCGTTTCCACCAACACTGGGGGGCTGGGGTGGTGTAGAAAGGACAAGTCAAAGAAGATTTTGACTTCAGCTCTCTATCCCAATTTCCCCCCAGGTGTGCCCCACATATGCCCGTGCCCCGGAAGCAGATGATGTGACGGTGGGATGTCTGTCTGACAGGTACCAGACACTCAACACGTGTTGCCTGATGGCTGAAGCGAGAACAATGAATGACCTTCGGAGGGGTCTGGAGCTGGTCTATCTTGAGTATTTTAGTGTGGCAGTGGCTAGCTGTCCCCCAGACAGCCCCTGACTCATGGGGACCCTGGGCATAATCGGACAGATCCGTTACGATTGATTTTTAAAATTTTTTAGAAGTAGCTAGCCAAACCTTTCTACTGAGTCTGGAAGCTCTGCTCTAATTGGCTCAGCATCATAGCAACACGCAAGTCTCGACCCACAGATGGGTGGTGGCACACATGCGGTGCCCTGACCAGGAATAGAACCCAGGTCTCTGGCATGGAAGGCAAGAATTCCACCGCCGAACCACCGCAGATCCCCAGATGTTCTACTGCTGACTTGGAAACAGGACAAAGACTTCTCTGCTCATCTGCTGCCTTTTCCTCGATTTCAGCTCACACGGCGGGGGCCCTCTGAAGCCACCGTGTTGTTCATGTGAAACCAGAGGAGCCCTGGGCTTTGCCCACTGGTGGCACCCAGCACGGACACTGCGGCGGTTCCGGGGGAGCAGCGCTGAGCCCCACTGGATCATGGTGTAAGAGTGCGAGGAAGAAACGCTAGCGATTTCCTTCCCCGAATTCTAATTACATCCCCTTGTCTCTCCGGAAGGAAGAGGTCTTTTGCCACAGGCACACTTCACAGCTAATCCGAGACCCACGCCGGCTCGGTTTAATTACACGTGTACTTCCTGAAGCCAGGAGAAAGGCCCTGGAAGATGAATTCCCTGCCATTCAGGGCAAAGGGTAGACTGATCTCCAGACTCACATCCACTGGTGTCTCCAAGCAAGGCGTGGGGAAGGGAGGAGCAGGAACTGCCGCCTGCCAGGCCGACTGCAGGGCCCAGAAAATTCCATTTGGGAAGAAAACAGATGATGTCTGTAAGCTGTGTTTGCGGCCCTTCCAGGACAGGGAGTGGGAAAGGATCCTGAAAAACAGAGAGCTGACACGGCAGACCCCCAAGGAATAGGCGCATCTTGTTTGCGGAGGATTGTCATTCCACTTTATGGATATGACAGTTTTAAAAAAGACATTTATTTATTCATTTATTTGCTGTTGTTGAGACTATATCCAGCATGCTATATGCTAATTCAGTAGTTGCAGTGAGATTCATGATTATCCTTTCGGTTGTTTAACCCATCCACATCATTCCCTGAGATGTTCCGCTGACGTGAACATATACCCACCACCCTCCAAGGTTCCTCCCTCATTGTTGGAGCGACTGTGGTCCAGCTGAGCCCAGGCAGAGAGGCCCTAAGAGAGCCCACTGCTCAGGGCTGACATCTGTCCCTAGTTCAACTCTCCCAGTGCTTGCTTTGCCGAAGTGCCGAGGAGCTATGGGGGCTTTGAGTTTTAAGGTTTAAAGCCTTTCTTCGGGGGAGGGTTTCTGGGGTTTATCCAGCCAGCAAGGCTCCAGAGAGTCTTAATTCCAGGAGAACTGGAAATTCTTTTCTGCAGTTCTCTCTCTCTCTCTTTCTTTTTTTGGGTTAGAATGCTTCTACAGAATATTTGATCAAAATGTTTCGTAATGATTTGGGGGCACCATCCAGGTTTGAGAATGCCAAGTGATGAAGCATTCAAGAGAACTTGGCAGCCTGAAAGCGCCCATGATCTGTCTTAGAGGAAAGGTGGGGAGACGCGCTTCTGACGGAGCAGGTAGGTCTGCTGGGCACACATGGGGTCGTCCTGCGTTTGAATCGGCTAGATAGCAACGCACAACAATACAGTTGTTACCAAATAACAAGAGGATGCAGCCCTGGACCCTTAGCTTTTTAAATTCCCAAAGGAGACCCACATGAAGGGTTTTCTTCGTTGTAACTAACTTTTGGGATTGAACAGCCCAAATCCTAGTGATCCCAAATCAGGCCTCTCCTCAGAGTGTCAAAAACCTACACTTAACGGCCAGGTAGACATCACCACTCCGATGTCCCGATGGCATTTCAGAGCCACCTGAGCTTTTCAACCCTTTGCTTCCAACCAAAGCCAGGCCCCTTTCTGAATTCTCCATCTCATTCTTGGAACCACCCTCAGCCC
>NW_022103901.1:26777246-26786465 GCF_000313985.2 Echinops telfairi
CCACACCCATACATGCCAGTCCATCTGTCCACCCATCCACCCATCCATCCCCATCCATCCATCCATCCATCCATCCATCCATAGATCCACAGGATTTATTTTGTGTTTTGTGGGGTTAATAAATAAAAAGTATATCATAGAACCTGCTATCTTGAATATTTAGTCTACTCACAGAAACAGATGTTAAACAAATAATCATATACATACGTGTACACTAAAGATTGGAATACGTATTGCAGAAGAGTAGTAAAGCTCAGATCTGAGGCCTGGCACTGGCCGGCAGGAGGGGCGCAATGACAGGGAAGTAGCAGGCGGGAACACGCTAGTCTGCATTCTGGTTAAACAAGGGGCTGCAGGAGCCCGGAAGCCCCTGTACAATGACCGAAGAGGCCAGAGACAGAATAAGAGGAGGCCATTGGGAGCCTGGTGGCCATGATAAGGGTATTGACTTAACCCAGCGATTCTCAACTTGTGGGTCAAGATCCCTTTGGGAGTCAAATGGCTCTTTCACAGAGGTTGCCCAACTCATAACAGTAGCAAATTGACAGTGATGAAGTAGCAACAAAAATAATAATTTTATGGTTGGGGGTCACCACAACAGGAGGAACTGTATTAAAGGGCCGTGGCATCAGGAAGGTTGAGAACCACTGCCTTAATGCGAGGGCACAATGAGTGTTTTGGGTGGTGGTGATGGGGGGAATTTCTGTTTCGCATGCAGTAAGGACATGCCATTTAGGAGCAAAAAGTTGTAATGTTCTAGATGGATTTGTAGGCCCCACCCCCACCCAACGCAAAACCTGTCTTGTAAATTGCAACCTGCGTTGTATATGTAGATCAACAAACTCACTGCCACAGAGCCGATGCTGACTCACTGCACCCTGCGTGCCAGGGTGGAACTGCCTCTGTGGGCTTCTGAGGCTGTAACTCTTCACGGCAGCAGAAAGCCTCCTCTTTCTCCTGCAGGCTGGCTGGTAGTTTTGAACTGCTGACTTTGAGGTTAGCAGCCTAACATGTAACCACGACACTACCGGGGCTCCATGAGAAGGGATTCAAAGCAAGCCAGTCAGCAGAGATAGGGGAGAGATACCATGCCATGTGGAGAGCTCCCAAGAGCCAGGAAAGAGAGACACAAGAGATATGCCGCTTCTTCCAGCCAGACATCCTGGAGAAGTACAGGCAGAAGTAAGGAGGGCGGGATATCATCTCTGGACAGGTTTTCAGGGGAGACCAATCTCTGGGAAGGAACCTCATGCTTCATGAAGTAGAGGGTCGAGAACAAGGTCAAGACTTCCCTTGAGATGGACTGACACAGTGATGATGAATTGGTAGACATATCACCTTCCACCCAGGAGACCTGGGGATAGGACTCAGTGTACCTGAAGGGCAGCCACTGCACACCTGTCAGTGGAGGCTGGGGCACTGCGAGGATGCTACACAGGCTCTCGTGAAGCTTCCAGAGTAGCCCTTGGAAGAAGAAAGGCCTGGTGATCTACTTCTAAAATGAACCCATGAAAACCCTGTGGGGTCACATGGCCTTCTCTGCATAGGGCCACTGTGAGCCGGGGACCGGGGGCATGATTTGGTGGCAGGAACCACCACCATGAGGCAGCCAGTCAGTACCATTTCCCAAATGGGAAAAAGGAGGACTAGGGGAGGTTGATGTCCTATACCCAAGGTTCCATTTGCCAGTGAGATGATTCTGACTCACGGTGACCCTCAAAGGCAGAGGAGAGCTGCCTTCGAGGGCTTCCAAGGGCGCCATCCTTACAGGAAACAACAGACTGCCACATCTCTCTCCTGTGGACAAGCTGGTGGGTCTGAACTATCAACTTTTGGGCTGGCAGCTGAGCTCTTAACCGCGGTCCCATCAGGGCTCCTTACCCCTCATCTAAGCGGCTCTATTCTTGCAATTCCCAACTTCAGCATCCGGCTGCATGCACTACGAGCCAGGGAATCCCCGGGCAGACCCCCCCTCCCCAGGAGAGGAAGCTCCTAGGCGCACACGTGCATAAATAAGAGTGGGGGCTGAGCTCCACGGACCTGCTGGAGTCTTTTATTGCTCCACAAATGCATTATTAATCAACCACTGGGGCCTTCCCCATAGAGTCTTTTAAATTACAGTTAAATTCCTTGATAGCGTTCCCCGCGCCGTCATAGTGCCTTTCCTACATTCCCAGCAATAAACAAGGGAGGGAGGGAGGGAGGGAGGCCTGGGTAACCAGGTTAATGGTCCTCTGAGGTCCAGGCGGAGGGAACAGCCACAACGCATCTAAATTCTCTGGGTGCAGCTGCAGTGCTGACAAAGAAAGGAGCCCAAAGCTCCGTCAGCCTAGCCTGGCTGCCCTGCCCCTCTGGGTGCCTGGCAGGACCTGCCCTCCTGGGACCCTCCGGTGTGCTTGCGAGTGATGATCACATTACCGTTGAGCCCTGTGAGGCATCAGAGCCCCGGTGGTGTCCTGGTTACAAGTTGGGCTGCAATCCCCATGGTCGGTAGTTCGAAACCATCAGCCACTCCACAGCCACTGCGGTGAGAGGCACAACCCCATGTGTGTCACAGCACAGGGTACTCCAGAGGGCTTCCCAGGCTCCTCTGGCTGGGGGCAATCCCCCCACCTTTCAGCATGTGAGTGGTCCAGGCCTTAACTGCTCGTCCCACCCAAGAAGCAAACTCCACTCCCTTCGGCCAAACCCAGCCACTGGCTGCTTTGCACACAACCTTTTTTAAAGACAGAGTACAACCATGTCCCTTCCTTTACATCTTTCCTGCGTCTTGAAGAAGTTGCCTTCCCTCGGGGGCACTGGCTTCCAGGATGCCTTGCTACCCCTACAAGTATCTACGGCCTAGCTCTTCAGAACGCAGGCCTGTCAATTGCCGATTTCAGTCATCGATCTGATCGGGTCCCTTTTCTGCTTAATGCTTGTCAGTGGTGCCGCACTCCGATAGCTCCCAGAACCTACATCGAGAGAGGCTGTCAGAGACGCTCAATGCGCAAGACACACGGGCACACAGAAACAAACGGGCATGACACCAGGCCTGTCCATGGAGGGACGGTGAAGAGATCGATGGCGGGGCATCCGCTCTACTGAGTGATATCCGTCACTAACCAGACAAGTCACAGGCCAAAAGAGGGCAGCAAGTACCAGAACCACATGCCAATTTCATATCCCGAATGCGCTCCCCGTCACAAGACCAGATTCTGCATCTCTGCGTATTCTGGATCGATCCACCCTTGCCTGTCAGCCACGGACCCACCCCCTGCCTCCCACCAAACCAAGCCCCCACCTCTGCGTGCTCTGGGTCTCAATGTCTAAACACAAGCCAGTCTCACGCACAGCACATCCTTCAGAGAGGGGACTGGCCACGCTGGACTCCTGTTTTATCTGGAGACGATCGGATGTATACGGAGAACAACTATGGGATGCTATGGTGGAGTTGATGTCAACTCAGAGGCCCTGTAGGGCAGAGCAGAGCTGGTCCGGAGGCTGGACAGCTTCATGGGAGCGGCGAGGGTCACCTTTCCACCACAGCCTGGTTGGTGAGTTTGAACCGGGAGCCTCTGTGACCTCAGGGGTGCTTTTATAAAAGAAGGCAGGCATGTATACATAATATTACCTGATTCGCTGAGGAAGTGACAGCATGTTTATCAAGAGAAAACTAAACTCACGGCCATTGAGTCGATGCTGGCTCGTCGTCACCCTGTAGGACAGGGGAGACCTGCCTCTGGGTTTCTGAGACTGGTAACACTCTATGAGAGGAGAAAGCCCCGTGTTCCCCTTGGAGCTGGCTGATGGTTTAGAACTGTTGACCTTGCGTCATGCATTATCACTACGTCCCCAAGGCTCCTTACACAAGTTTTAAAAAGGACCCTAATACCATTTCCTCACAGCGGACTTCCCGGCCACACAGAGGCACAGAGGCCGTCAGCTACATGCCACAACACGTGTGAAAGCAAAACCATTGCACGGAGCGAAACACCTCAGTGGCCAAAGGACACGGTGGAATGACCTCACCCAAGTACGCGGATACCACAAATGATTGACGGGCCCGTGGGTGAGGGGGATGCGGGGGAGAGGAGGCCTGTGCGTCTGGGGAAGTTAAGTGGTGGGATGGCCAGGCAAAGGGGGCCACACCGGTTGTCCAACTGAGAGCATGGGGTCCAGTCTCTGGGTTCCTCTGTGTGGCAAGTGTGGGGTGCAGTGAGCCTTATGCTTGCTCCAGAATTAAAAGTCAATACACGGATAACAGGAAGGTTGCTGTGGCTCCCGCTCTCCGCCTTGTCCCCATGCCACCTTCCTAAGTCGGTCACTGGCAACCCCACCGGCGACACCTCCCGGCAGCCTCCTGGTCCCAGCCGGCTCTGCCCTCTCACCACACGGTGCTCAGAGGTGAGCTATTAATTTGCTCCTTGTAGCCTGGCCTCGGCCCTGATTTTAGGGCTGCCTGAGCCCTCCTCAAAATGGTGAGAGTAAATGAGTTTATTAATTTCTCCATTAAGAGTTTATCAAAGCGAGCACCATTTCCAGCACCCCCTAATCAATCAACATTTTCCATGTTTATCTCCCATTCAGTTCTTACCACAGGCTTCTATACACAGCAATTTGCCTGATGTTCTTCCTACATATGTTTTAAATTACTTTATCATTGTATAAATTTCACAGCCATTAAAAGGCTCTAATACCAGTATGGCTGACATGGTGTTCAAAATTGGATTCAATTCCACAGGGTAATAAATTGTGACCTAAATCCCAACTCTCATGGATGACCGAAGGAGTCAATGAAAAATTATTGCTTTGTCATTTTTACACAAAGACAAACACGCCGCAGCCGCTAGACACCCGTGAAGAAATGAGTGCGATACACCCACCACTGTCCGTGTTTCAACCAGGTGAGGGTGGGGTGGGCTTCCCAGGCCCCTCTGGGGAGCCTGATGAAGTCTGGCCCCAGGGGACGCTCCGTGGGTTAGCTTCTGCACACATTTCTTTGAGGCGGACCACTGTATCATGAGACGTCAAGGGGAACCAGGCCTCCCTTAGTCCCAACGTGGCTGCCACAAGAGACAGGGTGGTGCAGTGGGTAAGCCCTGCCTCAGGCCCCCAGGTCTCTGGGCTCAGAGCCCGGCTCTGCCAACGACACACCGAGCAGTTCCAGGCAGGCAGGCTGTCTCCCTCTCTCTCTGCCTGGGCGTTTGCTTCTTTGAACATCAAGTAGAATAGCTCAGAGGAAGAAATGGATCCACCTGGATGGAGGGCTTAGGGAAGTCCCTGGAATTCAGCAATCGCTAATGGAAGGGTTAAGGCATGCCGGTGCAACCTAGGGCTGTGCGTTAGGCTGCTAACTGCAAGGTCAGCTCTTCAAACCCAGAGCCATGCTGAGAGAGGTGACGGCTTAACGGGTAAGTGCTTGGCTGTCAACTGCAAGGTCAGCCGTGGGAATCCCCCTGGCTCCACGGGAGAAAGACCTGGCAACCTGCCATCAAGATGACGGCCGGGAAACCTGCATGGGGCAGCTCCACTGTCACTGGGGAGCTTCGGGAAAGAACCCACGGACTCCACCAGAAGGCAACCAACAAGAGAGCCAGGCCCCTGAGCTTTAGAGAATCTGGCCCAGGCGCTCCCCTAGCTGCTCATCAGCTTCACGGACCCGGGCTCCAGAGTCGATGGGATTTCAAAAGGGGAAGGTCATTGATCCGAGGCCTGCCTATTGACGGCCGAGTGCCTGTAGGCAAGCCTCGGTTTCCTCAGCTGTAAAATGGGCTTCGGAAGCTCCCTGTTCTCCAGGGCGGCAGGGCAAGCTGCGTTATGTGCCTGGCACTCAAAGTGCCTACTGGGCTCTCACACCCCGGGATCTGTTCAGGGGCTGGGGTTACAATGGTGTGCTCACAGGCAAGGACGTGGGCCACATGGCTGGGAGCGCCCCACGGCTCTGGGAGATAAATATACGTGATAGAGGCTGGGGGCAGTGGAGTGATGATGGGGTACATGGCCAGGGCACACCTGAGACTGGTATCGAGTAGGAGTCACCGAAGGCCTCCAGAAGGAAATGTGCAGAGATAAAATCTCAACCCTGAACTGCCAGAGGTGCCCCGGAGGCACAGCGGTTAGGCACTCAGCTATGAATGGCAAGTTCGGCTGTCGGAGCCTCCCAGACACTCCGCGGGGGGAGAGACGTGGCAGTGTGTTTCCATATGGGGAACAGACTGTGGGGGTGGGTCTCCTCCTACACAACAGGGCTGTTCTGTGTTGGAACCGACCGGAAGGCCGTGCGCCTCTGAGAAGTCAAAGAACAAGCTGGTTTTGTTGGATTGGGCCAAAGGAGAGGACCAGCCGGTTGTAGGCGCCCTCCCCCAAGTTCTCAGACACACACTCCATCAGCACGTTGTCACTGGGGCCAGGTCTGTTTCTGAGAAGTCTCTCTTCAGAGCCCCAGGCGACACATGCATGCACGCACGCACGCACGCATACCTGTGCGCCCGCCCAGAGCAGGGCTCCATCCCATGTGCGTCAGCACTCTCCTGGCTCAAAGGACCCACCTGGCCAAGGTCCCCTTCCAGGAACTGTGCCCTATCCTCGCTAGTGGTCCACAAGCCACCCTCTACAACCACAGCGCCAGGCCTGGGAAGAAGGCACCTTGGGCTGATTGGTAACAGGTGTTTGAGACACATCACTTAGGATTTGCTCTCTGACAAAGACAAGGCAAACAAAACCCAGACCTCACGGACCCAGGAGGCCTGGGTGCAGGCCACTTCAGCACCAGCAGGGGCCTCGTCTTTCTGTTTCAGCCCCTGCCCTTCGGCCTCCAGGCAACACAGCAGCCAGGGGAGTCTGTTGCCACATAACCGCGGGGAGGGGGTAACAGCCAACACAATCCCACCCCCATTTCCTGTTCCAGCCGCAGGGCCTCCTGGGTGCTCCTCAGCACACCTGCCACTGCCCTGTAATCTCTCCCAACCCGCTCCCCGGCCCTCCCCGCCTCGTTATTTTAAACAGAGCATTTAGCACTACCTGACTCCGGATGTCCTGGTGTCAAACTTCTGTCTTCTCCATCCAGAAGGGAAACTCCCACAACACCGGTGTCTTTGGGCCTGCCCTCTGCATCTCCCCAGCCACCAGCAGCACCGGCAGCAGTCAGCACTCAACTCCCGGAAGGAAGGAGCGAAGGAGCGAACTCCGAATCTGATTGGGTTCCCAGCAGTCTGCTCCACAAGGAGACCAACCCTGTCTCCACCCAACTCTTATCTTTTGCTCCCTCTGGGCCATTCAGAGAGTCCGAGTCTTGGCTGGTCCCTCCCACTACTGGTGCAAACAGCAAGGGCTCAGTTACCAACCAAAAGGCCGGACGGTTCACATCCACTCAGAGGTACCCCAGAAGAAAGGCCCGGTGATTCAGTACTCAAAGATCGCCGTCACGGAAACCCTATGGAGCAGAGTTACGCTGAGACAACACGCCGTGCAATGTGGCTTTTCCTATCCCCCATGATAAGCTCCTTGGAGAGGTGGTGTTGGTGGAGTTGGTGGGGGCTGGTAGCCACTCTGATTGGCTGCACTTGAGGCCTTAGCACGCCTACTTAGCTACATGTTCCCCCTGATGGAGGAAAGCAAGTAATTCTCCTAAATTATCCCTGAGCCGAAAGACCTGGGAGGGTGTAACATCACAGGTCCACACAGTCCCCACCAACTGATTATCCCGGAGAACCATCTCTGGTGCAGCGGCTCCTGAAACTAGACGCTGGCCAGATTTTTCAGTCCTTTAAATTCCACACCCAAACCACACCTGTTGCTCTGCAGGTGATTCCACCTTGGGGGTGACTCTGCAGCCAGAGTAGCACTGCCCGCAAGGACAGTCCCGGCAGTGATGTTATGGGAGCACACCACCACATCGTTCCCCACCAGAGCGGCCGACAAACTTGAACCACTGATCTTTAGGTGGTTAGTTAATTGTGCCAACCTGGCCGATAAACACAAGTGGGATTAATTGAAGGGCGGAGGGATAAATGGGTTGGTGAGCCTCGCCTTTCTAGTTCTCGGGTCTCTTGCTTTGTGATGGTAGCACCATGGTGCAGCTGCCTCTTAGCAGTTCCCTGCTTCAGCTTGCAAGACTGACTTCCTACAAGACATCCCCAAGGAGAAGCCGCATGGACCTACCCCGATGCAGCCCTGGGTGCTGCAGCCGCTGTGTGGAGATCCCTGCCAGTGCTGAGATGCTTACCCATTCACTGATTCCTCTTTCCCCCTGTAGTCGGCGTCATTGTGTCTGTTTTGTGAGAGGGAGGAGGACTTTGTAGATTGGTGTCGGACATATGGGTTAATGTTGGACTTGTGGGCTTGGGCAGCACTGGGTTGGGCTGTTTTCTTGGTGTGCACTTACCCTTTCTATAAAACTTTCTCTTATCCATGAGTTTGTGTCGATTTGTTTCTCTAAAGCACCCAGACTAATACAGCAGCCTAGTGCTTTAACCCGATGTGCCACTAGAGCTTCCTCTCCTTGAATTCTTTGTCATCTCCTGGCCTCCAAGCCTGGCCCGCCAGTGTCACCTTGACTCGGTGTGAGGACGCAAGGGAGGTAGGGATGTTATGGAGAGCGGGGAAGACATGGGAAGGGGTAGGGGGCATAGGCAAGCAGCCAGGCTCCCCACCTCTGATTGAAGGGAGGCTGCCCCTTTCCCCACACCCTCCCTCTGTCTGAGCTGCTCCAAGAGGGGTCTGAAAATGTGGTTCCAACCTGTTCCAACCCCTCACCTGGGGCAGCGGAGGTGGCTACGTGAGCATGGGGAGAGGGGGGAGGATCCACCAGCGGATCCTCTTGACTAACACTCAGCGGAAGGAAATGTTCACAGAATTGGGATGCCCAAGAGAGGCCAGGCTCACTGGTCAGGGGATGCCCGAGACGAGGGCCTTTTGCTTCCCCGAGGTCTGGAACTGACCTCCCGCAGGTCCCTAAAGGGGCATGGCCACAGGAAGGAGGTGGGCACACCTCTGCATCACCAACCACTTCAGATCAGAAAGGCGGTGTCCACCCACGATCAAAGTGCAGAAGGGTTAGGGAGGCCGAGGGATAAAGATAAGGGGCACAGGGAGGAAGGGGTGTGTGTGAGGCTGGTGCCCAGCGAGAGGAGACAAGCCACAGATGATGGCTGGCTGGCTGGCAAACTGACCTGCTCTGTAGACCTCCACCCGATTCATAACCCGAAGTTTTAAAAACAAGGCTGCCACCAAATAAAA
>NW_022103901.1:26786565-26792891 GCF_000313985.2 Echinops telfairi
CGCTGCGTGGGAAGTGCCTGCCGTTCCCAGGAGGGTGTGCCGGTGAGGACCAGGAGGGGCCCCGTCTCCTTAGGAGCTCACCATGGCATGGGGGGGTGGGGTGGGGGGGGAAGGGGACACATCCTCCACCCGGGGGTAATTACATCTTAGCTTTCTGCAGAAGAATAGTTTATGGCTTAAATGCTATTAATTGTAAGCCGTTTTGTTCCACAGGAAGTTGTTCATTGATAACTAGCCAATTAGGGTTATTTTGCAATTAGTCTATTCACAGTAAATTTATTGCCAAGGGGGGGGGGGCGTGGAGACTGTGGTGCAGCTGATTGCAGCATTGGTGCCTGTGTGCCAAGGCTCTAATGCCCGTCTTATTAATCAGCCCAGGGGCCCAGGAGGGCTCACCACCTTGGCCGATGGAGCTAAAGCTCCCAGGCAACCTCGTAGCCAGCCACAAGGCAGGACCACGAGCATGGCTGTCGCCGTGCCCACGGAGGGGCTGGAAACGCCCTGGCCTAAAGCGATGAGACTTTTAAACAAGTATTTTATTTCAGTTTGCATAGCTGTGGGATAGGTCATCATGAATATAAGTAACACGGATTATTCATCAGGGGCTACTAGGAGCCCTGGTGCTGCTTGATAAACTGTGATTTCTCTATGAGTAGTTATCAATAAGACAGCCATATCGAAGATGGCGCAGAGTAAACAATGAATATGAGGAATATATGAATATATGGTATGTGTGTTCAGGAGATGTACATACATATATCACCCTCATCATCACTAATCAATATCTACGAGAGTAGATTCAGAACGGAACTTCTTAATGAAAGTGCAAAATGTCTAGTTGTTTTACTGGCATAATCTAGGTCCAACTACAATGAGGATATGATTCCCCCAAAATGGGTTAAGCCAAGGTCAGTGGTTCTAACCCACCAACTGCTCAACGGGTGAAAGATGAGGCTATCTGCTCCCATAAAGAGGTACAGTCTTGACAGCCCTGCGCAGGGTGACAATGAGTGGGAATTGGCTTGACGGCAGTAGGTTTTTAACTCTCTTATCATGGATGGCCCAGATCCCTGGTGGCACTGAGGTAAGCGCATGGCGGCTCATCCAAAGGTCAGTGGTTCTAGCCTACTAGCCACTGCTTAGAAGAAAGAGGCGGCACTCTTTCTGTAGCGATCTCAGTCCTGGAAAGCAGCTGGGGCAGCTCTGCTCTTTGCTATCAGCATTGGAAGGAGTTTGAACACACTTTATGGCAACAGGTTTGGTTTGATGAGGGCTTGCGTTGTGCCCCATCCCAGCACCACCCAAAATAGGTACTGCAACTCATGACTCGGGCACCCTCGGGTCTCCATGAGTCAAGTGTCTGCAGCACTGGGTTTGGCTGTTTGTTTTCTGTGCCTGTGATGTAATTCCCTTTGGGAACAGCCCTGCTGTGTTATGTGAATGAGGCCTTATCAGCCCAGCCGGTGCTTAATGCCTATCTCCTTTCAGGCAGAGGAGAAGCAGATGAGGCTCAGAGGCCAGGAAGTGCCGAGGGGAAGGAGAGACGGCACTGGTGGTCGGGGAGGAGAAGTGGCGAGAGGCAGGGGTTTCCTGCAGCGAGCCTCCCCAGCTGGGCGGGGCTGACTTTCAGTTTGCTGAAGCCACCCCATGGGGCACTTCCGCAACAGCAGTGCCAGGCAACCAAGACAAATAGAAAGGCTCGGGCCTGCTAACCGGAAGATCCACCTGGAGGCACCGCTAAAGCCAGGCCAGGTGATCTATGCGTGTGCGATAGCAGCCACTGAAACCCGTGGGCAGAGGATGGAGCTCTGGCATGCATGGCTCACCGACCTGGCCGGGGCTGGCAGGGACTAAGGCTTCGCTGCCCGGCGAGGGTGTGGCTGTGCTGGGCTCCCGCGTGGTGAGGCAGCCAGCCCAAAGTCCCCCAGCTTGTTCACAGGGCCTGGGGTTTGAACCCAGGCTGTGAAACTTCAGATCTGAGCTCGTAAAGACTGGCAACGGCAGAGCCTTCTCCCTGTGAACATACGCAAGGCTCCCCGTAGGACTGACAATGGAAAGACGCTGGCCGTCACGGGCTCTCTGGTGGGCCTGATGGCCAGCACCCGAGTGACACCTGAGAAATGAGACGGAGTCCAGACACCAGCTCTGCCCCTGCGCCCCATGGCTAGCCACGTGCCTCTGGCTAGTTCCTCCCTCAGTCTTTTGGACCCTCTGTTGTCAATGCACACAATGGGCTTCTAGTGGCCTCACCTCCGGGAGCTGGTCTGACCACTGATGGGACAAGACACAAAAGCAGAGGAAGCAGAGGAGCACCGAGTATTAGTATATAGCGGGACCCAGCAACTGGCCCCAGGGCCACTGCGGCCCACTGCAGGGTTTGGCCATTGCCAGGCTGAACCGCAGCCTAGAGCATGTATTTAGGTATTGTCAAGGGCGGCTCCTTCACGCTGTCTGTTGGCCGAGCTGAGCGGCTGCAAAGAGACGGAGTGGGCTACAGAGCCACAGAGGATGAGTGCCAGCCATGGACACAGAGGGCGGTCGGTGCTACTGCCGTGGGAGGAGGCTGAACGCAGGCCTCCTGTTCTCTGCCTGCCACAGGCTAGCACAGGGCTCGGGGGAGGCTCGTTTCACTTAATTAATTATTCCTCACTGGGGTCTGCAGTCCTATCAGTGCAGGTGGGCACTGTCCGCGGAAGTCAACTGCCGAGGATCCCGTCCCATAAGTGAATGGCGCTTTCACCTGTGCCAGCGTGGTGCGGTGTACGTTCACCACACAAACTCAGACCAAGGCACAAGAGCCCGAGGAAAGTAAGAGCTGCCCCACCTCTGTTCTTGGGCCTGTGGCTATTTGTCCCCACGGGGGTCGAAGGAAAGGTTTGCCGTGTCCTCCTGCCCTCTCTCTACATGCCGCCGGACGAGGACCACCAGCTACCTAATCCCAGACCCTTTCTTTGACCAGTGGTAAACGGAGGCACAGGTCTGAAAGGGGAGGCCTGCTTTTGAGTTCCAGTTCAGCCCCTGGTCAGCTGGGCGAAGCCTGCTCTCATGCCTCCCCATCCCAGGGGCGCAGGGAAGATGTCACTGGGGGTCTTTTCCATCTACTTTTCCTTGAGGCCAATTCTCTCGACACATAAGTCTCTGTGGCACCAAGAGGGGCTTTGAGGGCCTGGCTCAGACTCCAGAGCCCTCCAAAGCTGGGCTGGCTCTTGAATGTGCCCAGGTTGGGGCGTCTAAGAGCCCTTCCCTGACTGCAGTGGAGGAGCCTGGTTCTCTGAGCACTGTCTGGCTGGTCCTGAGCATGGGCCCATTCCTCTGCCACTTGCTCTTCCCCAGGAGTCCCACAGCCAGGCCAGTCTCGGGCTCTCCCCTCCAGCCCAGCCCCAAGAGCCCAGGTGCCCTCGGAAGTGGTGTAAGAGAAGGAGCTGCCATTTGCTTGTGTGCCCCACGGGCCGGGCACACACATGCTCCCGTCTCGTGTACACATCACCACACATGGAGACGGCTTGTTGTCTTTAGGTTAAGGCTGAAGTAACACAAGGTCAGGGTCACCAGGCCAAGGGCCAGCATGTGGATGGGATGGCATGCACTTGGCTCTCACAGCATAGCCTCACTCCATGGTATCCCCATGCCCGCAAGCTTGCCAGGACCTTTCTGGGGCATCAGGGACACCGTCCATTCGCCATGTGTTCAGTGGGAAGACCACTGGCTTTGGGATCACACGATGCTCTCTGAAGTCAAATTCCTGCTCTACCACCTAGCGCAGCCTCTTTGAGTCTGGGCTTCCTTGTCTGTCAGGGGTCTTCACAGGTATACGAAAGAGAAATGGGGCACTGTGATAGGTAGGTTTATTGTGCCAACATGGCCAATGAACACGTGGGATTAATTGAAGGGGGGAGCCTCACCTTTCTTGTCTCTTGCTCTTTGGCGATCGGACCAGTGTGCACCTGCCTTGCTTGTTCTGTGCCTCAATTTGCAAACTACACTACCTGTGGGACACCTAACCCGTGGACTGTGATGATGTAATTTGAGGTTCCTTCAAGACCTGTTTCACTGTGCTACTGGAATATACATCACTTGAGCTGGGGACTGTCGGACCCTGTCATCTGGCAGACTGTTGGTGACCTGCCTTGCTGTTTTCTGCCCGTGGTCAGATAGCCTGAATTGCTCTACAGAGGACTGCCCGGTGGCCCTCAAGACTTGAAGGACTGCCAGTATATTAGCTGTCTCATGGAAGTGAGTTGCACTGAGTTATTTGTACTGCTTTATAGATTAATTAACTGTTTATTTCTTATGTTATCATCTATCTAAATATATGTAAAATTCTTAGTGTTCTGGGTTTTTTTCCTCTAGAGAACCCTGTCTAACATAGGAACCCAGCACAGTGGCAGCAACTGGTAGGTGCTCAGAGATGTTAGTCACCTCGTGCACTCCAACACACAGGTGTATTTCCCCTAGCGCATGTTCTCTCTCTCTCTCTCCTGGCTCTAGATGGGGGCTTACAATGTTGCAGTGGTCAGCAGCACCCTGTAAGTTCTTATGGGACCAAGGAGTTGGAAGCAGGTGTGGTGGCATGCTTCCTCTGTCAGTTGTGCATCACTGGACTTTGAATTAGTTGGACAATAAAGGGCAACGCCTCCCCTTAGCAAGGTCATTTCCAGCCTGGGTGACCTCGGGTAGTTACATCCCCTCCCTCTCCCATCAGAAAAAATGAGGTGAGTACGAACAGCAGCCTCTCAGCGCGGGCAGTGAGGGGAGACGATACCTAGTCCAGAACCCAGCACCCAGAACGTCCCACTGAGGCTAGCCGCTACCATGAGCCCCGCTGTCCCCTGCCACAGATAAGGCAAAATGTAGCCCGACGGTGTGACTGCAGATGCGGGGGACATTGGTGACACCGCCTGCTTATGAACTCCCCATGAGCACAGGACAGCACAGCCTGACTTATCCCCAGGTCATCAGCTGAGAGAAGAGTCCCAAGGCACAGGGAAGGCAGGGGTGGATACACCGAGGAGCCGGGCAGGGGAGAGGGAGGGATTGGGAAAGGAAGCAAGAGGCAAGGAAACATCTGAGATGGAGCAACCTGGGAAGGTTCTTTCTCACCAAGACTCTTCAAACCAAGGCAGCCCGTGAGAAATCTTTCAAATAGCATTCCCGCCAAATGCACAAAGGGAGAAACTGGGGCCCCATCCAGCCAGCCATCCTGAAATCTCCACCCTCCGCCCGATTTCATGGTCCTTCCTACCCTCCTCTTAAAGACAGCCGCTTCAGCCCATAACAAAGGGATGTTTCTACTTCGGTCAAACGTCTACACTTGGCCCACAAGGAGGGCGAACCCACCCACATGGAACTGAGTTCTGATCTTGGGGCTGAGATTCAGGGAGGCGGAACTTACCCTCCAGGGGGCAGAGGCGAGCCACCTTCTCGGGCATCAGGCGCCCCAGCTTGTGGCTGCAGTAGGCTTCTGCTATCTCCTGGCGACAGTGCTTGGACTTGGATCGGGAAAGGGCTGAGATGGCTTCCTTGCCCGAGATGTCACACTTGGGGGGCTGGTTGTACTTGAGCTCCGGGGAGCCGCCTCCACTCTTCTTGGCATGGGCCAGGTGGGGGGCATCTTTGGCGTGGCTGCTGTTGGCCGGGGCTCTCTCGCCAGGGGGCAGCACCTCGTTGGCGCCTTTGCCCAGGAAAGGGCGGCCCCTCCTTTTGTCCAGCCCCTGCTCCAGCTTCTTGGTCAAAAACTCCTTGGGCTTCCCAGGGGGCTTCTTGGCCAGCTCGGGCGGGGGCTTCTGCTGTTGTGTCCTGGGGACGAAGTTGCTATTGTCCACGTTTTCAAAGTCTTTGGGGACGGAGTTCTCGTTGTTGCTATCGGTCCGCACCTTCTCCTTGGGCCGGTGTGAGAAGGAGCCACCCTAGGGAAGATGGGAGAGAAGCACAGGGGGACTCGGATTACTGGGTGCACAGGGCAAGCTCCCTGGGTGGGCTGTTGTAGCCCACCTCGTGGAAGAAAGTCCCCGGGAAGGGTCAAGATGACAGTCGAGAGAAATCCCACAGGACAGTCTGCACGCAGGAAGGGACTGGACGGTCACTGGCTTGGTTTGGGCTGGTGGGCATGGGGGTCGGGGGTGGGGAGGGGGCCACACGGCTTGGAGTCTGGGTCCTGCCTTCAGGTGGTTTCTTTACAAATAGTTTAAGCTTGGTTAAGACTTTTCTCTCTGGGCCTCGGCCTCCCCATCTGGGAATCAGAGCTCTCCCTGCCAGCAATTAAGACTTGCTCAAGCTCGAAAGGATCACACTTAAGAGCCTCAACAGCCCTGGCTACTACCCACACC
>NW_022103901.1:26793861-26796322 GCF_000313985.2 Echinops telfairi
GTAAGAGAAAAAAACCACAAAGATTACAGCCAAGAATCCCCCGTGGGCAGCTCTACTGGCACATGAGGGTGAGGAGGAGTGTAATCGATCCGACAGCCAGGGCTTCTTTTTTGGGTCTCGGGACTAGAGCATTCTGCTCAAGGTTCCTGGTGTGCGATGTGGCAGAAAGGGCAGTGGTGGTTTATCTCAGGGCTGGGAATGCCATACTGATGAGAGAGTATTAGTAGGGTCTGGCAGCTGACTCTCAAACAACACGGGTTGGAGCCGACGCACGCTTTGATTGGTTGATTGTCCACACCGTGTGCAGTGCCACACATCTCTTTGTGAACTGCGTGTCTCTACAGGAGATTGCGTCTCTCAGTCACAAGAGGTCTCTCCTGGGCCTCACAGAGTTTTCATCATGTTCAGTTCAAGACCGCAAAGTTAAGTGGTACCAAAGGGGGCCCTGGTGGTGTGGTGGTCACGCACTGGGCTGCGATCTGCATGGCCGGCGGTTTGAAACCGCCAGCCGCTTGGCGGGACAAAGACTCAGCTTTCTACTCCTGTAAACAGTTACAGTCTCAGAAACCCATGGGAGCCGGGGGGTGGGTGGTCTCTGAGTCAGCGTGGACTCAATGGCAGTGAGCTTGGTTTGGTTTTCGGAAGGGACCGACAAAAAGTGCTTCAGGAGATGTTGGCAGTTCTCTCCCAAAGCAGAGGAAACGTGATATTGTGCACCACACACTGGTCTGCAGCTGGGTGCCCAAAATGCCGAACAAGCAAGACCAGACCATCCCAGAAGCTGTGGCGGCAGTGACGCGGCAGGGAGGGAGACCTGGTACAATGTCTTGCAAACTACCGTACCTTTTTAACCTCACCCTGAACATGCAGATTTGACACATACACCAGACAGAGCGCACGTTCGTCGGCTGCTTATGCCATCGGTGCGGCTGCTGGTGCAGATAAGGCCAGGAGCAGTGGATGTTTGGGGAGTCAGCAGTTAGGCCAGTGCCCCTTAGCCCCGAGTTGTTCAAGAGCCCACACATGTCTGCCTTTGGCAGACGCTCAGATCTCTCCGCCCAGGAGAGGCATCAGCCCCAGCTGGTGTTAATCCCAGGAAACAGAGGATACAGCCTCAGCCGGGCCCCTGGGAGAAGCCACAGCTTGGAGGCAGGGTGCCTGAGGCTTGGGTCCCAACATTTGTCTCCAGGGCAGGGCTGAGGGAGCCCTGGGGTCAAGAGACAGGCCGGCATCACCCTGGAGAAAGCAGAGGGCCAGGGGCTTCCCCAGAAGGATCTGAGCCACAGTGCCTCCCCTGGAGGTGGTCTCTTTGGGGTTCAAATCAAATGCTTTGGGGTTCAAATCAAATGCTCGCTCCAGTGAGGCCGCCTGGTTTCAGACGGGCCGTGCCCACTTAGCACCCCTGACTGAGGCTTCAACCTGCCAGGGGAGCTGCTGCCCCCAAGCCTGCCCCCCCAGGGGACCTCCACAGCCACAGAGAATGTTACCTGGTTCCGTAAACCTATCCCTGTTGCTATAGAGACACACTGAGGATTCTGAGGGAAGAGGCCGCAACTAGGTTTGCTCTCGAAGGCGTGTGGAAGCGGGCCTTTCACCTGTTCCCGAGGAGGAGGGGTGAGGACTGGGAAGTGTAGGCCCCACAGGCAGCTGACCCTCAGGGTGGCCAGGTGGGTCCGAGTAGAACTGTTCATCACCAGGGCTCCAATGCTGACTTTCCCAAAGTAGGCAACCCACCAGGTCATTGTTAAGAAGTGCCTTTGGGTAGGCTCGAACCAGCCACCTTGCAGTAGGTAGATGAGTGCTTAACGATCTGTGCCGACCAGGGACTCTGGGAAACAGCGCACCCACCACCAACTAGACCCCACCAACGCATACGGCCCTCGCACAGGGCTTCCGAGAACAGCAGTGGGTTTCAACCTCTGACCTCATGGCTAGCAAGTGCAAGGCCTACCTCACAGCACCACCCGGAAGAAACAGAGACGCCAAGATGGGCAAGCAGGGCCTGCAGTGGGTCATAGCCGGGCTGCTGCTGGCCACTCACAGGGACCCCTATGACCTCTTGATCTGTGGGGAGGAGCCTTCCAGTTCCAGCCTTTCTTAGCTCCCCTCAGAGACTGCTGACCCACAGGTGGACGGTTCACACCCACTATGGGAGCCAGACGTGGACAACCTGCTTCTGTGGAAATGACAGCCGGGGAAAACTGATGGGCAGTCCTGCCCGGCCCTGAAGGGATGCCAAGAGTCTGAATCGACTTCGCCACAAGGGCTTCTTTCACCATCTCGGCTCTGACGGTGTGCTCCCAAAGCCAGCTCCTCCTTCTCCACTGAGATCCACCGATCCACCGGCCACGACCCCTTTATTCGGAACCAGCCCAGCCCTCTCCCCTGGGGTTAGAGGGCGATGATTGAGCGTCGAGGTGCTGGTGTGGTGGCTCCCAGATCCAAATGACCGCGCTCCTGA
>NW_022103901.1:26798114-26806396 GCF_000313985.2 Echinops telfairi
GGGTGGACCCTCGGTGGGGCGGTTCCATCACCACCTGCCTCTCGGCAGGGAGGGTGCCCCATCCCGCCTGCTCATCTCTGCCGGTCGAAGGCTTTCTCCTGTGTCGTAGTCACAGAGCCAGCTGGGTAGATGTTTGCTGCTAAACTTGGCGTCTGAGGCTTCACTCCAACCACCAAGGTTACCAAGGCCATTGGGAAGGACACAGGGGGTGAAATCCACACCTGCTTCCAACCAGACCTCGGTGCCAGGGTAGACGGATGGTGGGGCACCGTGTGCCAGGCTGCCCTCAATTAGGACACGCAATTACCCAGGCTGCCAATGTCAACAGACCGAACGGGGGGGAGGGGGTGTGTGAGGGGGGAACAACAACCCAGCTCATTCACATGCATGCAGTGTGGCTGTGCTGGCAGGGACTTGACACCGGGGTTCTGCAGGGGCAGCCAGGCCCTGCCTTAATAGAACCCCAAGTAACAAACCCTTTGCTACTTAACCCCATGGTAACGGGATGAGGAAGGCGGGAGCTGCACGGATGGAGCTGGGCTGGAATCTGGCCTCCGCTCCCAACACTGGGATCGAAGGCAGGAAACGGAGCACTCAGGGTCCCATTCGCTCATCTCCGAAATGGAAAGGCGCGGACCGGCTTGACAAGTGGAACGGTGAGGCCGGACTCCTTTGGCGCGCTCGATCCCGTCACACGGCAGAGCGGGCGGAGTCAGGTACCAGGGTTGGCAGCAGCTTCCACTGCATCTACTCCGACTCATGGTGACGCGTGTGCGGCAACGAAACACTGCCTGGTCCTGTGCCCGCCCATGGTGGCTGGAGTCCATACTAAGAGCCACTCCGAGGGTTGAGTCCCTTCCAGGCCAAGGGGCTGCTCTTCCAGCACTGTGGCCCACAACATTCTGCTGTGGCATATAGGGTTTTCGCTGGCTCCTTTTCGGGGGGATGGGATGGGGTTATCAGGCCTTTTTTCCTTGTCACTCTTGGTTTGGAAACGCTGCTGTGGTTTTTAAAAGACTGTTAGCGGAGCTTCCAGCATCCTACAAATGTGCGAGCCACCGCAGCACAAGGAAACTGATGGGCAAAAGGTACCGGTACGTGGTACGCTGAAGGTTACTTTTAACTGGCTCACAGCTGGATGGGCAGGCCTGAGTCTTCTGGAAAGGCAGGTGGGTGAGCAGCTGGGAGTTCAACTCCGGGTTCTGCCATTCTGCTCCCGGTGTGGCCCTGGGCATGGCACTTCACTGAGCTTGTTGGGAGCGTGAACAGTACCCATCTGATGGGGCCTTCATGAACTCAAAGGGGGAAAATCAGGTAAAGGACTTAGCACAAGGCCTCAACGGACTCCACGTCAGCTGTGAAGTTCCAGAACCGACCCGAGGGTCGCGCATTCCCCCAACGCGGTGCTTCTTTATGTGTGATTGGGGGTCCTGAGATCCTTACAGGGTATGCACAAGCTCGCTGGCTGTCTCCACTCATGTTCTCCAAAACACACGGCGGGGCTTTCCAGAGGCTTCCTGACACGGAGCCTGCAGCAGCTCACGTGTAGGCACACATGGGAAAATCCAGGTGAGTTTTATCAGAGCCAAGCGTCAACAAGGTATTGCAAAAAGACACAGCCATGCCCCCCTTCTTAGTTCTGGTGGCGCACTGGTGAAGCACTCGGCGGAGAATGGAAAGGTCCGCGGTTCAGGACCACCCCCTGCTCCTGGAGAGAACAATCTTGCTGGGATACCTCCTAAAGATAACAGCCCTGGAAACGCTCGGGTTCCCTCGGCCCTACAGAGTCACCGTAAGTCACAACAGACTCAAGAATAGGTTTCATTGTGACCTGCTCAATGATGCCTGTTATGTTTAAGTGAACGAATTTATAAGCATCAGGATAAACGTTAATACATAGCAAATCATGGATAGAGAAGGCACAAGCCTACCAAACTGCCAACCTTCTGGCTTGCTGCCGAGTGCTTTAACAACTGTGCCACCAGGCCGCATCGATGGCTCTACTCCACATACACAGAAGCTCTCTGAGGGTCCTCAGTGGTGGTTAAGGCTATGGAGTGTGGGTTGGGGTGGGGGGCGAGGCCAAAAGTGGCCCTGGGTGGTGATCCAGTTCAGGTGCTCCCCTGTCCAGGAAGCCTGGTGGAGGGTCAAGCTCGTCCAGAGGGTTCCAGGAAGGTGTTTTGGGAAAGAACTGCCTTTGAAGCTCACGGAAGCACATTGCTAGTGTGATCCACCCAGGGTCACCAGGAGCTGGGCTGAACCAAGCGGCAACTAGTTGATCCACTAGGGCAGTGGTTCTCAACCTGTGGGTCTTGACCCCTTTGGGGGTCGCACGAACCTTTCACAGGGGTCACCTGATTCATAACAGTAGCAACATGACAGTGATGAAGTAGCAAAGAAAATCATTCTATGGTTGGGGGGCGGGTGTCACTACAACATGAGGAACGGCATGAAAGGGTCACAACCTTAGGAAGGTTGAGAATCGCTGTTCTAGGCCCAGCCTCTGGATCCACATTGTATGCAAACCCACACACAGATGTCTGCACTGGACTCGGCCCACACACACCTACTGTATTAGTCCAGGTACTTTAGAGCAACAAATCTACAGAAACTCATGTACAAGAGAGAGTTTTATGTAAAGGTTAAGTGCGCATCAAGAAAACATCCCAACCCAGTGCTGCCCAAGCCCACAAGTCCAACATTAACCCATTAACCCATATGTCCAACACCAATCCACAAAGTCCTCCACCATCTCACAAAACAGACGCAATGATGCTGACTGCAGGAGGAAAGCTGAGTCAGTGAATGTGTAAGCATCTCAGTGCTGGCAGGGGTCTCCACACGGGTGCTCCAGCACCCAGGGCTGCATCGGGGTAGGTCCATATGGCTTCTCCTTGGGGATGTCTTGTAGGAAGACAGTCTTGCAAGCAGAAGCAGGGAACTGGCTAAGGCAGCTGCACCCTGGTCCAACCACCAGAAAGCAAGAGACCCGAGAACTAGAAAGGCGAGGCTCACCAAGCCATTTAGCCCTCCGCCCTTCAATTAATCCCACAGGTGTTTATCGGCCAGGTTGGCACAATAAACTAACTCACCTACCAAGCAGAGAGAAACCTGAGTTGAACACAGTCTGTGTATATGTGTGGAGTCTGCTACGAGCTTTTCGTGGGGAGAGGCCGAGGGAACCCAGGGCCGGTTACCTGTCTGCATTTGCAAGTGTCGATTCTCTGTGATCCAGCACATGGCATCTGATCTCTTTCTGGGTTGGGAAGGCCCTTTGCCACTAGCTCCGAGGGCAGTCTGTGGACTAGCAGCATTGGCTGGGAGCGAGTGAGAGAGGCAGACTCTTGGGCCCCATCCAGACGCTGCTCTGGAGCAGTCAGGTCAGAATCTGCACTGTAACCAGGTCGCCAGTGAGCGGTCCACACGCTGGGAGAAGTGCTGGCTCAGGGCTGGGCAGTCTGTCCTTCTGTTGCACACAGGTCGCCGTGAGGTGGCCAGTCTGAACCACCACGGTGTAGTCCTGCAGTACCTGGGTCCTTGCTGAATGAAACCTACATTATTTTTATTCTAAACGAATCTTCTTCTCTAGATGGTGACTCAGGCAACATATTGATTTGAACCTTTTAAAGCTGTAAAGAGAAGTAGGCCAGCACACGTATGAACTCATTTTCGAAGAAGCCAGAGGAATTATTTTAGAAACGCGTTGTGCCAGAGGTCGGGCACGCTGGCAGCCGAGGCAGGTGCGCCGCCCAGGCCCTCTGCAGCACAGAACTGAGACATGAAATGAGACCGTGCAGTGCACTGAATGCTGCCACCTGGAGTTCTGGCCATGGTCCTTGATACGCCCACCAAAACCACTTCTTCCTGGCCCTGGGTGAGAGGGGATAGAGGAGATGCTGACGGGATTCAGCTGTAAGTGACTGTTACTTGGGCTAATGATGGTGCTCATCGGCTGGGTATAACACGAGCCAGCTCAGAAGCAGGAGGGGGGATCACGCTACCAGCGAGACAGAAGAGCCAGGAGTGGAACATGCCCTTTAGATCCCGGGATCCCTGTGCACTGCACCTCCTTGGTCCAGGAGACAGCTTGAGCCCCCACTGGGGGAGTGGCAGAGGTGCCGCAGCAGCAAAACCCGGAGCAGGGCATGAGCCAGAGCAGTGGACGTCCCAGCCCACAGAGCACGTCAAGCTGTGCCTCTGGACGTGCTGGTGGAGTGGGGTGCCTTGGGGACGCTGGGTTTGCTGACCCATGGAGCAGAACTGAGAGCTTTTCAGGCTGAAGCTGATGGCAGAATGGTGTGCTCCTTAGTAGGTGTCGGCAGCCCGAAAAGGAGTTCATAACGTTGCCTGAGGAGCAGGGATAGGTCAGGCCAAAGAGCTGGGGGCCGGAGAGAGGTTTGCCTGTGGGCAGGACAGGGAAGAGGGTTTCCTGACTGAACTGTGTCTCCAGCCTTTAACTTTCCTAATAAAGCCCACCGTTTTGAGTTCTGGGTGGCCATCGCGATGAATTACTGGATCCAGCTACGAAAGGCGTGCTGTGGGGCACCGCTGGTATCAGCATCGGTAAGGGGGTTCAAGGGTGGTGGCATCACTGAGCCCTCCCTGCCTCAGAGGCCTGAGCCTGGGGGTTGGTGTCGAACTGAATTTTCCTGCCTCCCTTGAGGGGTCAGGCATGGCCTGCACGTTCTTGCTTCTAACAGATTTGGATAATAATCCTGGCTCTGTGGGCTTCAAAGGAAAGGGTAAAGAAGGAGATAAAATATCAACTAGATGAAGAAATGGCAAAAAACAACACTGCCGCAGTGCTCAAAGAGACCTATGGAGTGGTGACTTGTCAACCGGCCCAGGGCACCATGGCCACCTTGAATTTCTGCCAGCAGCAGGCCAAGCAGGGAAGGACGTTGGCTGAATGGATACATCGCTCACCCAGGATCCTGCCGGCACCCACACCAGTTGCTGGTGGCTAGGAGGCGCAATCCCCCCCCCTTATCCCCACACCTTCCCAGTAGCCAGAAGTGGGGCCACCATCTGAAGGCTGGTGACATTCCCCATGCCACATCTGCTCTGCCAGCGATCCAGAAGTGTGTAGGTGTGTGCCCTCGTGGAAGGGTACCATGTGCCCCACACCCTGAATCTGGACTCCCCCAGTTCGCGCCCCCTCTGTGACTGAGAGAGATGCCCCCTGTCCCCTCCTGTGGGAAGAACTCGTCATCTTGGGCAGTGGGCCTACCAGCTAATATTTCTTTTCTTCATTATTCTCCTCCCTTCCCTTGCTTTCTTTTCAGTTTCTCTCTTGCCTCGCTTGTTTTGGTCTTTTTCTTACTTTCCTTCCTCCTTATCATCTTAAAAAAATTTTTTAAATGATATTTTCATTGCTGTCTACGTGGTAGGAGACAGCCACCTGGTCTACGTTACCCAGAAGCACCAAGAACTCCAGCAGCCCCACTTGTTGGCTGAGTGCCACTACCCACTCCTCTACCACAGACGGTGGCAATGCCAGCTCAGCCCACCTCCAACTGGTCTTCGTGAACAACCCACTTGGAAGTGTACACACACTCCCATCCTCTCCCATACCCATCAGGGACAGGTGCTGAGTGCCTAAGGGCTGCCAAGGTAGCGAGCAGAGCAAAAACACCCAGGCACAGAGAGCCGGCTTTCCTGGTGAATCCCACCACTCACCAATTCTAGTCACACCGTTCCAGGACATATAAAAAGATGGAATACGCAAATCTCATTCTATGAAAAACAACCTGGATACCAAAGTCAAGCAAAGAACAAATGAACTGAAGCAAAGTACAGAGCAAGAGTCCCCGTGAGCTCGATGGAAAAATTCTGACCAACCCTAGTCAACAGAATCCAAAAAATTGTCAATAGAATCCACAAACACAGCATGATCAGTGGGACTCACACCAGTTATGTAAGGATGGTTCAACATTAGAGAGCAATGGATGCCATCCGCTATGAGGACAACCATGGAAAAGAACAAGCTCATACGATGGCTACCAGACAACCATGATCTTGATCACCACTCCTATTCAATATTGTACTCGAACTCAGTAAGATTCAAACCAAATTCACTGCCATTAAGTTGATTCTGACTCATAGTGACCCCATAGGGCAGGGTATAACTGCCCTGTGGGTTTCTGAGACTTGTACCTCTTTTTGGGAGTAGAAAGCTTCCTCTTTTTCCCTGGGATTCAATAGCTAAAGCAAAAAAGCATGAAAATAAATTAAAATGCATCCAAATTGGCAATAAATAAATTGGTATTTATAGATAATATGATTCCACAGAAAGAAAATCCCAGAGAATCAAGGAGAGTACCACTGGAACATACAGAAAATTCATCAAAGTGCCAAGGTACAAGATCCACTTACAAAAATCAGATTCTTTCATACCATAGGTTCTCTAACTCATTTGGCCAACTTGTCAGGAAAACTGAAGAACACTTAGCGCCCCCCAACAATGGAACACTTTTATATTATATAATCCAGGATAAAGGGTAGATGTCTGTTTTGGCAGCCTCCCTGGTTCTTCCCGGCACTCTCCGGGGGGTGACATCATCCACTTTAGGAGACAATGTTTTACACCAATGTAATTCTGAAATGGACTTAAGGACCTATTTATAACAGCAACCAAAAAAGATGAAATATGTGGGAATAAAGCTGAGGCACACAAGCTCCGACACAAAGAAAACTACAAGACATTATTATAGGAAACCAAAAGAGACTTACATAAATGGAAGAATATGCCATGTTCATGGATAGGAAGAATTAACATTGTGAAAATGTTATGACCAAAAAAAAATGTTATGACCACCTAAAGAGATCTATAGGTGTGATATAATCTCTATTCAGATTCCATCATTCTTTAAGGGGTGGTGGTGGTGGCAATACCAAGTTTATAGGGAACAAAAATAAACCCTGGGCAAGCAAATCAATATTAAGAAGTAAGAGGCCTCTTACTCTCCTATCTAAGGCCTACGACATACTCATGATAGTAAAGACAGCTTGACACTGGTACAATGACAGCCACGTCCAGATCCGTAGACCAGTGGAACAGGATTGAGAGCCCAGAATATCCATCTATGGACAGCTGATCTCTGACAAAAGGTTGAAAGGCATTACACTGGCGGAAGGAACAGTCTCCTTAAGAAATGGTGCTGGCACAAATGGCTATCCATCTGTGGAAACATGCAAAGAGGCTCCACATCTCACACCACATACAAAAACTAAAGACAGAGCAAAGACCTAAGGGCCGATGCTGGGATCAGCACAGGCTCACCTGTTTCCAGTCTGTGCTGTTGGAGAAAAAGAGGCAGAGAGGTGGGTCTGGAGGGGATTTAAAGGTGAAGTGGGAACTGGAAGATCACTCAGAGTGTGGATCCCGGTGAGCCACTGCGGGCGAGCTGTGAGGCCTCGGATGCAGGGGTCTCAGCAGACTGAGGAGTCCCTGGACTGCAGAGGTCGAGCAACTCAAACCCACTCAGAAGTGCCTAGGAGGACAGGCCTGGCCATCTGTCTCGGAAAGACAACAGCCTTGAAAACCACATGGACCCCGTTCTAATCTGCACGCAGCAGGTTGCCCCGACTTAGAATCAATGCGAAGGTAACTGACGGCGTCCACATTACAGACTGAACCACCCGTCCCCAGAACAGGAAACCTGTTGTGTCCGAGTTGGCTCCAGCTCATGGAGACCTGCGTGCAGGGCCTTCTGGGCGGTGGTCTATGGAAACACACCACTAGGCCTCTTCTCTGCGGTGCCACTGGGTAGTTTCAACCGGCTCGCTTTACTCGGGAGTTGAGTGTCAACTGTTTGTACTACCCAGGCCCTAGGCCAACCAAAAATCCAAATTCACTGCCATCGAGTCTCCTGGCTCACAGAGACCCCGCAGGACAGGGTAGAACCGTCCCTATGGCTTCCCGAGGCTGTAACACTCGGCGGGAGTACAAAGCCTTTCTCCTGTGGAGCAGCTGGCTGGTGGTTTTGAACTGTTAAACACGATGCCACTAGCGCCTAGGCCAGGGGAAGAAGATTCTTTTCAAGAATGAATATTGACTACACACGGAAAGTGTCGAGGTTATGCTGACCACAGGGTCAGCAGTTCGAAACCACCAAAAGCTCTGTGGGAGGAAGACCAGGCTTTCTACTCCCGGACAGCTATGCAACACAAAGAGCGAATGACCTACAAAGGTGCTGAACTGGAGAATGTTGCGTCGCATCTATGTTTGCCACAGCTGTAAACAGGAAGTCCATGAATAACAAGGAAAAAAAAACGGGGGG
>NW_022103901.1:26806652-26830060 GCF_000313985.2 Echinops telfairi
CATCCCCACCCATCACCCTTAGGTGATGTTGGTTTTCCTTTGTGAGTGTGCAAGACACCTATGCTTCCATTAAATCGGAGGCCCCAAATAAAAACAGACACACCCCCCCAGACCAACAGCACTTCAGCGAAGTCACCTGCGGATTCTGTTCCTCTCCTGATGCCGGAGTTTGGTTGTCTTTCCTAATCAGAGAGGAGGAGGCTGTTGAGCGGATTTCTGTTTGGATGTCTCACCCCTCCCAACCGCCACCAGGTGAGCCGCCACTGCTAAGCCCGCTTTACAGTGGAGGAAACCCAGGCACACAGAGAGAGGCTAAGGTGCCGGCCACAGACCACACAGCCAGCCAGTAGCTGAGCAGGAGTGTGGGGTCCGGTGGGCCCACTACTTCCACACGTCACTCGTTCCCGGGAGACCCCCGGCGCTCAGGCCGTGCCTGGCGCTGCGTGAGTGGTTGGCAGGGAGTGGGCACGTCCTGTCTGCACTGGAAGGAAGGAGCTGGCGGCCCCAGACAACTCACAGGCTGGCACGCCTAGAGGCGCAGCCAAGCCAACAGAAACAGATGGAGTCCCGGTAGCAGATGTTAATGTAGTTTGCTTTTTCCATATGCTTTTCTGTTTAGTTGTAATAAGTGAATTGTTCTTTAATATCTGTCAGGAGCTTTAACGCTGAAGGCCGGGGGCAGTCACAGTCACTCGCGGAGACACCACGGGAGTAGGCTGTCTCATCGGATCTCGGAAGAGAAGCCTGTCTCCAGAAAGACGCCAGACACCAGAGACAGCGTGGCCCGGGGTTGTGTGTGCTGCAGGGACACACACACATACGCGCGCACACACACACGTACAGGCACATGCACAGGGGCACACTGGCCCTTCTCGTCTCGACAGAAGCCGGCTTCTCCTTTGATACCTTAGTCTTGGAAAACAACAAGAATTAAGCACTTTCAGATTTTGCCTTTGAGGAGAGAGGGAGGCTCCTGTATGAAAATGTATAAATAGCATGATGCACTTTGCTAGTTGCTCATCTCCTTCACCAAGAGCAGTAAGGAAACCCAGGACCCCAGCTCCTGCCTCCTCTCTGGGGTCACCCATGTCTGGGTTAGACGCTTGGCCCCACCACCGTCATCACTAGGCAGGCTTGAGTGGGGAGCCCGTCTGCACCACTTTTTCACCCACACTCTCGTAGGACAACCACTGGTGGTGCTGTCGGCACAGGGTCGGGGGTGCTATCCACCAGGCTGGTGGTTCGAAACCAACAGCCTCTCCCTGGGAGAAAGCTGAGGTTGTCTACACCTATAAAGATTTACAGCCTGGGAAACCCGACGCAGGACCACCAGGGGTTGGAATCCTTCTGATGGTAGTGGGTTTAGGGCGGGAGTTATGGCCACTAGACTGGGTCTCCCCGATTACACCTTCTTCTTAAGGACCCAGCGGCGGCCCTGTTGAGTGCACTCAGACGGCCAGGCACCTTCCAGACACAGCAGGAGCAGAGAGAGTGGCCGCATCCCTCTCTTCCGGCTCCACAGCAGCACCAGATGCCGCGTCTCAGCATCAGCACCTTCTCTAGCCCTTGAGCAAGTTACTTCTAACGCTCTCAGCCTCCGTTTTGACGTCTGTCAAATGGGCAAGCGCAGCACCCACGTGAAGAGGTGATCGTGGGATCAAATGAGAAGATGCAAACAAATGCTTGCCATAGTGAACAGTGCACTGACTGTCAAGGGAGACGCCAGAGACAGCTGATCCAGGCCCGCAGGCCCTTTTGGACGTCAGGCCACAGCCCAAGAGAGCCTTCTTGTCCTGACATGTATGTCACCTCTCCCTTCTTAGCCTGGTCTCTCTTTAAAGCGCTCCAGCCCACAGTCCATCCTAGTTCACACCTGCAGGCTGTCTCTTCCCCTGTCGAGGGGCCATGGAGACAAAGACTGGGTCCGTTTTGTTCGCTATTGAACACCTAGACGAGCCCATGTTGTCCAGAAGGGGCTCAGGAGATGGATGAATGGATAAGGAGGAGTAATCTGTGGATGGAACCATGTTCCCCCAAAGCCTGTGTTTTGTAGACTTTAATTTGTGGACATCCTTTCCCTTGGGAGTAGGGTTTTCTTTGTCTTCTTAACAAGGTTACATTAAGGTCGCTGTACAAGGAGCAAATAGGGCTAGAAGCTCTGAGCACAGATGGGGAGGCTGGCTTGATTGACAGCTCAGACCCACCAGCTGCTCCTTAGGTTCAAGAGGACGCAGTCTGCTTCCATGAATATTTACTGTCACAGCACCGTTCTATTCTCTCCTATAGGGTTGCTAAGAGGCATGGTCAACTGATGAGCTTGGGGTTGGAACCCCCACCAACCATGTCCAAGGACCGCAACGTATTCAGATCTATAACCCCTATGCATCCAGCCACGTGGAGAGCCCCAAGCAACCGAGGAACAGAAGCTGAACCAAAACACAGACCTTCTCGCAGAGCCGGCAGGGAGAGGCAGCCTTCCCTAGAACCGGGGTTCTGAATTCAGGCTTCAAGCCTCCTACGGCGAGAAAACAGTTCCTTAGTCACCCACTTGGGTACTTAAATCAGTACTATACTTATAAGTACTTGGGTACTTACAGCAGTACTTGGGTACTTATAGCAGTCCTAAGACAGGAAGACACTAGGGAACCATGCACTCAGAGTCATGGCTATGTCCTTGCCACACTGCTTGGCATCTTCTATTTGCTCCTCACCACCGTCTACTCAGGTGGGTGCTATCCCCCCCCCCTCACAGATGGGAAACCGGAGGATGCCAGAGGGAGGCAGGAAGAGATGGGGTTGGATGCAGAGACTGCGTGGCCCAGGGTCCTACAGGTGAGAAGGGCAGGGTCAGCAGGTGCCTGTGGACTGTCCTGAGGAAGGAGGATTGTCTGTGTGTCACGCTCGGAGACCGGCCACCAGAAAGCAGGGCAGGCTGAGGCTCCTGACCAGAGAGCGCAGAGCACTGTTCACTGCCTAGACGCAGGGACAGTGCCCTCACTTCTGCCCAGATGATATGTTTCCTGGGGCAAAGGCACATGTGAACAGGAGAATTTATTAATTGTCTTTGGCTGCAAGTTTGGGAGACCATAGTCACCTGAGGCTCTGTGGTGATCCCACACGGGCAAATGGGTCTACATGAGAATGGTGATGAGTCTCAAGAGCCAGGGTAGAGCTGACTGGTTCCCAGCATCCTCCAGGCCCCGGGTCCCGCTCTCCGGAAGCCCTTGGCATCTTCTAGAGAGACTGGGGATAGGATGACCGCTTCTGGTACTGTCCCCACACCCAGGGCTCTGAGCTCTCAGAACAGAGGTGGTGCCTGCCCGTTGGGTCCCTGTTCATGTCCAGAACAAGGAACCAGCATTTAGACTAAGGTGAGCAGATTTTAACATGGGTAAAGCGGGACACCATTGATAAAACTCATATCCTGGCGAAATAGCCACATGGCAGCTGAAAACCGTATAGCCTAGCTTGTTGTGCATTCTTTTAAAAAATCGGGACTTTTTAAAAACGCCGCGGGACATGGGAAAAATTGTTAAAAATTGGGACTGTCCTACCAAAAACGGGACATCTGGTCACCTAAATTTAGACCCAACTGTGAGTTTCACTCCAATGCCCAGCTGTCTGTTGAGGCCTGTCTCCCTCCGATTCACAGCCTCCAGCCCCGCTGCCCCTGGGCCCACCAGACTCACCCCTTCCCAGGCTCTCGTCTACGGGGGAACTTGCTACGCTACCATCTAGGCCTTTGTTAACTTGGCTGCAGAGCCCTCCCTGCTCCAAGGAGGCCGGATGGTGGAACCCGTCAGGTGCACCATGGGACGAAGACGAGGAGGCCTGCTTCGGGAATGCCCTGGGGGGCCAGTCTACGCTGGGTCTTCTGAGTCAGACTCCACTCAACAGAGGCGCCGGAACCCTGTCCAACACTGGACCGCAAGTGTGTTCAGATGTGTGTGTGTGTATGTCTAAGAAAGACGGAGAGTCTGTGAACTCCGCCACCGAGAATACCAGCAGCTGGAAACACGCCTCTCTGCTAAACCTGGATGCGTATCCTCCCTGTTAATCTTCCTGATAACCCCTTTATTATTCCCTGTTTACAGATGGAGAAACTGAGGCATAAGACATGTACTCAGGGTCACACAGCTAGCACACGGTAGGGCTGGGATTTGAACCAGACTTGTTGCGGCCAATAAACAGAGTTCCTCCCCCACCACACTTACTGAGCAGGTGGGCGGAGACAGGGTTACAGGTGTGCAGTAGGAGTGCACAGAGGGGGGGGAGGGGGGGTCAGTCCCGGCTAGGTCATCAGGGGAGTGGGTAACAGATGGAATGTTAGGGGAAATTATTACGGGAGACAGTCTCTGCAGGGCCTTGGCTGAATAGGCACTGCCTAATGGCTCTTCAGCCATTCTTCCTAACCCCCCCAAGCCATTCATCCCCAGGCCCTGCACACCCACAGCAAACTCTTGGGCTCAGCCGATGTGCCACCCAAGGAGGGCCTTGGTCCCCAAAGCAGAAAAACTAGCGGATGAAGCTCATGCTGACATTTGAGGTTCTCTCTGAAGTTTCTTATACACAAGGGGCTTCCAAAGGTCATGGAAAAACTGAATGGAAAGATAGTGAACTTGTCCACGAACCTTCTGGAGCCCCCTCGTATTTTAAATCCCATTGCATGTTCTCCAAACACCCACAGGGAGGCACTGTTACCACCAACCCTCTTTTAAAGGTGATTACACAGAGGCAGAGAGCGTTTAAGGGACTTGGCCAAAGTCTCTCAGCTGGTAAGCAGCAGAGCAGGACTTCGCAGGAACTTGGACCATTCACCTCGCTGAAACGCTTTGCAGATGAGGAAACTTGTCCAAGCTCATCCACCCACCCCACCACTCAATCATCAGAAGAGTTACCCGGCAAAACCCGGAATTGCGCTGGGCAGAATGGAGCTTTAGTAGTTCTCATTTTTCCCCACTAGGTGAGCATCCAGCAACTCGCTCTGAGTTAGTGCACCCAGTGGCGCCACCTGGGAAGGTTCTCTCTGGTCACAGTGAATGTTTTCGAGAAAGCAGTTTCTCTCGAACCTCGTTTTTTGTGACGGCTGATTCAAGAGAACAGCGTGAAGCTGTGAAATTGTGTTTCCTGCCTAGGAAAAAGGCTCCAGAAACTGTTGTGATGTTGAATACAGCTCACAAGGACAGCACTAAGGGAAAAACTCAAGTGTATGAGTGCTTTTTTCTTCTCAAAAAAGGTGAAATGTCGATTGATGACAAACCTTGTTCTGGACATCCGTCAACTTCCCGAACAGACAAAAATGTTGAAAATGTAGTGCATTGGGAGTTCATGCCACCAGGTCAGACTGTTAATCAAGCGTTCTATTTAGAGGTTCTGAAAAGATAGTGTAACACCAGACGGAGGACTGCTTTTGCCATCACGACAACGCGCCTCCTAACACAGCCATCTCAGTTCACCAGTTTTGGACAAACAAACAAACAAACAAACATATGCCTCTCTTGCCCCATACACCTGACTCACCTGACCTGGTTCCACGTGACTTTTTGTTTCTGAGAATGAAGAGGGACACAAAAGGACAGAAGAGGTGAAGAAAAGAAAAAAGAGGAGACGCTGTCAAGCATCCAAACAGATGAGTTTGAAAAATGTTTCCAAGAATGGAATCGCAGATCTAACGCATGTATCAAGTGTAATGGAGAGTACTTTGAAGGTGATCAGGTTGTTTGTTTAATTAAATACAGTGAACCCTCGCCACTTCACGCTTCGACTTCCGCGGCTTCACTCTATCGCGGTTTTTGCGTAACAGCACCCACTGCCTACACCCGCTCCTTCAGAGGAAAAAGGCGGCGACCCACCTGTGGAGCACATCCCTTAAGTCATTTCATAGGCTACTGATTACAGTATTTGTAAGAATTATGTATAATAACACTGTATGTGAAATATGTAATACTGTAAACTAGATGCCATAAATAATATAATAAATAATAAATGATAATTGTAACGTCCAAAATGTTTTACTGTATTTTCCCTTTTTCGTTTAATAAATTGGGTAATAAGAGTGTAATGGTGACTAAAGGGTGTTTTTCATGTCCTCTATGCTCTAACTACGAAAATATTTGATTTACAAATAAGGAATCCTACTTCACGGAATTTCATTTATCACGGTAGGGTCTAGAACCAATTAACCGCGATAAACGAGGGTTCACTGTACATAAATTTGGAAATAAAAACCAAGGGCGGGGGGAATACTCATTCATACAGCAGCCTGGGTAGAATGAGAACAAACGGTCCCCTTTCTCTGCGCAATTGGAATCCTGCTGAGCAGAATGCAAGCTGAACCGCAGTGGACCACCTGAACAATGGGGCATAGAAGCAGTGCACCCCGGTAGAAAGGGGAAGAACTGAGATCCCCACCAGGTCTGCCTTGGATCTTTTTCATTTTCTGTTTTAATTCTAGCAGGTGTTCCATCACCTCACTCAGATGCCATTCTGCTCATTGAAACCCAGTTCTAAATCCGAGGCTGCTCGGGAAATGCCCGGTGCTGTGTCCCAGGACCAGCCAACGTCCCCCCAAAGCATCCTGACCCTTCTCGATCAGATCCTTTCCACCCCGAGGGTCCATGATGGCTTCATCACTGCCTCAACAGGCCCCAAAGCTTGCAGAAGCCACCTCTCCGTGCTGTGACAAGTGTGCCATCCTGGCAGCAGTGTCCAGGGACTGCGAGTGGCCCGTGTTCCCATCCCAATCACACAGCACTTTCCACGCTGGTGGCCTGTCTTGATCTGCATGGTCAGATGCAATCGAACCCTTCCGAGGGCTCACTGAAGGCCTCTCTAGCCAAGAGCGTGCCTCTGGCGAGCGAGCCCAGTGCTCCAGACTCCAGTCAGGAACCACTGCTTCCCATTAAAGGATCACAGTCCTGGGCACCCAGCAAGACAGGATAGCAAACCTTTGCTGAACGTCCCCAGGGGACATTCCCGGGGAGAAAGGCAAGAGGGTGGGAGGGAGATGCCAGAAGAAAGAGACTGAGGAGGGAACACAGAAGTACCATGCCTCAGTCCTTGTGTAACGGAGAGACGGTGCTTCCAACAGAAGTGAGGGTAGGAATGAGAATCTATTCATCCATCACGTAGCCCCAAACACTAGCGTGGAGCAGGAGTTTGGTGTGTGCCAGGCCCTGGGCTAAGCACGCTTCTCCAACTGGGGGCCTGTAGCAGTTATCTGTCCTTCCCCAACACAGGATCGACGATGCCCTCCCAAGGAGGCCACAAGATAAACCATTTGCCAGCAGAATCGGAGGCATGCAGCCCTGCCTGGGCAGTCCTGCTCAGAAGAGGCATGCTAGCACAAGGGGGTTCTTACATGGTCTGGTTCCTTTTGAGTACATGGGGCTATGAGGATGGTCGATGGATGATGTCGCTGATGGCCCCAAGCAATGGCCTCCTGTGTCCACGCTTGGGACAATGTGACTTTGCAGCAAGTTTCCTCAAGACTTAGAGGCTGTGTCCCCACACCTTGAGCACAGGCTGGCCATGTGAAACTGTTTGGGCTCAAAGACTGTGTCTCTGGGTGGTGGATTCGAACCGCCAGCCTTTTGATTGGCAGCTGAACGCACACACTGTTGACATCACTTGGATTCTACCTAGAGGCACCTTGGAAGAAATGCCTCTGGCAACCCACTTCCCAAAAATTTGTCGTGGTAAACCTGATGGCGCACAGTTCTAATGACACATGTGGGTCCGCGTCAGTCGAAGCTGACTCAATGGCGATCGTGAGCTAGGAGGCCAGACAGTCTTTGTTGTGATCACTCAACTCTGCGGTTGAAAAACAAGAGCGGCGATAGGCCTCATGCTTCCAAATAGGCGGGGCTGCGTTCCAATAAAACTATTTACAAAACTATGCGGTGGGGAGCCCATCCGTCCGGACCATGTCCCCATAGCACAATCGCTGTTTGGGGCCACTTCTTCCCTGTCCCTTCCTCTGTATCCTTTCTCTAGGATTTCCGTGTGAAACCTCAAAGGAGCGAGGCAATCTGAATGCAGGACATCATCGCAGCATGGTTTTCCCAGCTGGTAGGCAACCCAGTGCCTCCCAGCCCCACCAAATCACTGTCATGTTCGGAAGTCCGGTTTAACTTGATGTTTTCCCAACTTGACATGGCTAGGAGGACTTGCATGCCCAACTCAAGACCCAACCCCACCACGGTAGCCGTTAGGAATCCGGAGAGGTGCCGCAGAGAATCTGAGCGCCGCCCCAGCACCCCTCACGCCAGCCTCTGGGGCCACCCCTCCCAAGGAGCAGGGAGGGCGCCCAATGGAGACTTCCTGGAGAAAGGGAACATGGGAGTTGGCACAACTGACGGCCCCATGGTCCCAGGCTTCCGGGCCCCTGTCCTCATCAGGAAAAAGGTCTGGCTTGAGATGGAAGCTCTTGTACCCCTTTCTTATCCTCCCAACTTCTTACCCTACTCAAGAGGGCCCAGCCTTCTGGAAAATTAATGTCTGAGCTTGGCTGTATTTTTCCTCAAGTGGTTAGGAAAAAAAATGAAAAAACTGGAGAGTTTAGTGAAGGAACTCGTCCAATTCAGAGTCTGTGCGCCACGTCCTGAGATTCTCATCCAAGGGCAAGTCATTGTACGTGCCAAACTTTCCATGATTTCTAAGTAGAAGCAACGCTGTCTATCTGGACTGGCTGTAATGTCTCAAACCCCAAAGCTACGAGGTGTGAGAGGGCTCATCTCTTTCTTCACTGTAGACACATTCCATTTCCAAGAAGAGCTGGCCGTGGGCTCAGACCTGGCAAGAATGGAGCTTTCTAGAAACCCAGAGGGAGAGACCTTGCAACTCACAGGCCCTCGGCCATGCGCTGGTCCTAAGGATCCCACTCCCAGAATCCCCTGCTATACTCTGCACTCCCCAAATGGTCTCACCACCTTTTTCCCAGTGAGGAGCCCAGGCCGGCCACAAAGCATGCACTTGTCAATGTCTGAATGGCGTGTGCTTGTTCGAGGCTGGATGCAACACGGGTCACTTCTAATGGAATGATCTGTTTTTCTGTGGAAACCAAGTCTGTGGGGAACTGAACCAGGAGGAGAGTGTAGGTGGATGGGTTCTCTATGACCTTATGTTAAGAAGTCTGGGAGGCCGAGATTCTCATGGAGGGAGCCCTCACATTCATGGGTTGGAGATGAATCCCAGGCATATTCTCCTAACTATACTGGCCCTACGATGCGCCCCCCAGCCCCCACCTGTAATAATGCCAATTTTAAGGTGCTGCTTGCAAGCACATGGTGGCTACTATACATGTGAAGGTTAACTGCTTGAAGATTATTTGCCAGAAGGTTATCTGCAATCAAGAGTGATCTGACCACCCCTCCCTATGTAGGGCCCATTCCCTTCTGGTAAGGATCATAGATTGTTCCCCTAGAGAAGAGCTCAGGGACACTTAAGGTCCAGCCAGCTCAGAGATGACCAAGGTTAAGTCGCCATCTTAACTCCAGGACCCACCCATCTTGTTACATATGCACCTTCCGGTCACGTGTATGCCCCTGGCACATCCCCTTCCTACTGTGTGTACATCCCTAGTTTGTCCCCTCAGGTCACGTGGATGCCTCTAATACAACCCCTTCCTGTTACGTCTGTGCTTACCATGGCTTGCATGCCGGGGATTATATAAATCTGTGAGAAAATACATTTGTCCACTCTCAGGTTCCAGTCTCCATGGAAGAGGTGAGCCCTTGCATGTCTTGTCTGATGCTTTTGTATTTTACCCTTCCATTACACAACCGCCCCTTAGCACCCAGTCAGTTGTGGAAGCTGGTCCCCTACACAAGTCCAAAGACGAAAATTCTACAGCTCGTGAGAGGTGGCGCTGAGATTCACAGTGAGCTGGCCTGGCTGCTAGAGGCTAGTCTTTCAAAGACTTGTGTAGTGGAGACGTCCTGGGGTTGGTCCACGCCTCTCGCCCTGCCACCAGTCCCCAGCCACCCCGAGCCACCTGACAACCAACTCATCCCTATAAAGACTTTTGTTTGCAGAGCCGGATGTAAGACGCAAGACCCGTGAGGCCAGCAGAGGTGACATCCCATGATACAGATGTGGAAACTGAGGCACCGCTGAGAACGGGTGGCAGTCCCGGAGGGGGTGCGCCTTTGTCTAAATTGGAGCACACCTACTCTGATCTTCACAGGCTTGACACACGCCCAGGGCAGGACTCCCAGGAGCCATTTCCGGCCACGTTTTGGAAAAGCTGTGTTAGGCTGTTTCCTGCCCTCTGCTTCAGAGGTGTGGCGTGGTGAGCTGGGCCCAGGGGTGAGAGGCGCTAAACGAAAGACATGCGCAGAACCAGACACGGGAGGCCTTCGAGGGAAAGCATGGTGGGAATGCCGCGACCTTTCAATCCCATTTCCCCCGTAAACGTTTTGAAACGCCTCTCCTCTGGCTGGGAAGGCCATCCCTTGCTCCTCGGACATCAAGGGTTCAATGAAGCGCATGGTTCTCCTGATCAGGAATTAGCCAGACCAAAGGCAGGGAAGAGAAGAAAGGAGCGGACCAAAGAGGAAAGACAGAGGAGTGTTAACTTGACACTGTACGTAGGGCATGCATATAAAACAGATGCCCTCTAGGGCACCTGGCACTCATGAGTGACCGGAACTCTGTCTCTGAGCTCCCTAGCAGAGGAGGCGAGGCCGGAAACACAGTTGACGATTCAACTCTTTGTCACCCTTGGGAGTCCTCATTGTGCCAGACGACTCTTTGGCATCCCTGATCTTTCACTGCCCTTGGCTCTAACCCTGTTCCATCCATTTCCCAGTACTGGGTCTTTTTCCATCTCTGCTGAGCTGAGCTGAAATGCCCTCCCCCTCCCAACCCCCACCTCAAAGCCTGCTGCAGAAGAGCCTCTGGTGTCAGCGGAGCTGGCCTGTCTGCATTTCTGCTTCCCTGGTCCACTCCAGTGTGGATGGACCAAGTATCGCTGAACAGACAGGCAACGGGAGAATTCAAATCCACACGGGCGGAAGACTGCCACCTGAATAGCCATCGGCTGGAAGCGGAGAGCCCCCTGGCTTTTACATGGCAGTGGATGAGGAACAGCCTGTTCGGGTGGCCAGCATTCGCCATTTCTATTGGCAGTTTTCCTGACATGCTTCCCTGCACAAAGTGAAATGTGTGACAAGGAGACTCCCACCTCCACAACCACCCCTCCCCGGTGTCCCTGGGTAGCACCAACAGTTCAGCACTTGTGGCAGTTACATAATCTCCTGTCAACTTGAGCAAATGGGTGGAGTCTAGCCTGTCAATCAGGTCATAGCCAATCATGCTTCTGTGTGGGCATGACCTTCTCCTGAGGATTCTGGGAACTCATGTCGTCTCCCTGGAGGCTGGGCATGCACACTCTCTGCTACACATGCCTGTTGACAAGCCACATGGAGCCATGCTGATGGAGCCAGAGCCCTGGAGCTGGAGGAGCCACACAGAGAGCTGCACCAGCGCTGAGATGTTTCTACTGCCACTGGATCCACAAGACTTCCCACCCACTGGCCTGTGATCTTCCTGCATTCGACATCATTGCATGTGTTTTGTGAGTCTGAAGACAGTTTTATAGATTGGTATTGGACATATCGGCTAATACCTGACTTATGGACTTGATCTGGACTGGGCCCAGATGTTTCTTAATATACAATTACTCTTGGACATAAAACTCTCTCTTACACACATGAGCATCTCTAGATTTGTTCCTCTAGTCAACCTGGACTCATCCAGCACTCAAAGACCAGCAGCAAGGCCAGAGGTTCAAACCTACCGGAGGAGCCTTGGGGACAGTAGGGCTAGTTGAGGTCAACTTGAAGGCAACTCACCACATCAACCACCCAGGGGCAACACCCACTTCTCAGTAGGGGCCCGCTAGCCCCGCTGGTGCCAGCCCCACAGACCTGTGTACAGGGCCTCCATGGGGAGGAAGCAGGGCCAGGGCTCTCCCACACCAGGGCACACCCTGTGGTGTGGTTGAAAAGGAGTCAGGTTCTCTGCAGGCCTACGGGCATCATCCCGGGGCCAAAGTTCCCATCAACCAAAGCAAAGGAGACAGTAGACCTGACTTCAGCTCCTCCGAGCCAGGGCAGCCTGATCCCAGAACTCTGCCCTGGGGTCGTGGGGATCTGATTTCCGGCGTGCCATCCCAGTTCATGTCCAGTTGTCCAGGAGCTCAGAGAAGTGGTCAGTTGGACCAGGTGTGCTGACACCTGCTGGTGGAGGTCTATGAAACAGCACCAGGAATCTGGTCAATACGGAGCAGCTGGTGTTTGATCTTTTCTCCCCTGACCTGCAAGCATCGCCCTAATGCGACCAGCACTTAGTGTAGCCACGCCGGCACCCTCAGGATACTTGTACCAATTAAAGAATCTGACACGCTAGCAGTGTAAAGCTATGTATTTACCCCGAAACTCCAGGGAGGAGGGGCCTTACTTAAAGATATTAAGTAGAAAAAGGATCATTCTCTGGGTTTCCGCAGTTCACTCTTGAGAAAGATCCTTCAACTCGGTTTCAGGTACGCAACCCCTGGAGGGGACCCTCCCAGAATACTAGGAGCAAAGAGGCAGAAGGGGGGTGGGCATGGGCTGAGGCACGGGCTGAGCACTGGCTCTGGGCTCAGCGAGGGGGCTGGATCCTGGGTCCTTCTTACTAAGCACTGAGGCGAGGCTCATGAGCACTTGTCCCTCCGTGTACTTGTCTGCAAAGTGGGTGCAAGAAGACTGTGATGGATTGAATTGCATCCCCTAAAAATAGGTCTTGTGAATCCTAACCCCCATACAAGGAGCCCTGGTGATAGTGGTTACAGTGGTTACAAATTAGGCTGCAATCCACAAGGTCTGCAGTTCAAAACCACGCGGCGTTCGATGGGGCTGTCTACTCCCAAAGCCTGTGTTGTATACAGCCAGTCACCTCTGAGGGACAGGAAGGACAGGGAGCATCCAGGGGTGTCCTGCTTCCCCACCGTCACGACATGCAGTTGTGTCCCCCCACCCCACCCCCAGCATTTCCATGCAGAAGATCTGAGTTCCACTATGAAAGGTTTCCTTCTGCCCAGTGCAAGGTTGTAGTGTGTGCACCAGGGGGATCATGAGATTCTTCCACTAAATCCTGAAGCCCCAGCACAGACAGATCAGGCACAGAAGCAAATCAGTGGGAGAAGATGGTGAGATCACCAAGGGACCCAGGAGCAGACGCTGAAGAGAGTCGTGCGCCTTCTCCCAGAGCCAGTCCGAACTGCTCCCTTGAGGACGCCCTCAGGGCCCCTAACCTGTGGGAGAATACAGCGCTGTCTGCTGGTAGGGCCGCCCACTGGTGGTGTTTCTACCCCCAGCGGCTCTGGGAAGACAAGACAAACAGCTACTCCCTCGCAGAGCAAATCAAAACCGATCAAGTGAGTGGTGAGCAATGGCTGCTTCCTGGCAAGGGGTCTGCTCCAGCCCAGAGCCGCCTCAGAACTAGGGGTTTCAGACAGAGACCCCATGTAGGGAGGGAACGTTTCTGGAAATGCTAACAGCTGGCCAGGCCGGCCCAGGCCAGAGCCAGCTCGCAGGCGGGCTGACAGCTGGGCACCTGTGTGCGACAGGGCCGCTCCGCACGAGGGGAAAATGATGGGATTGATGGCGGGCACGACACGCCGGGAGACGTGTTACTGCCTCGAAAGTACAAAATAAGCAGAGTGCTGGGAACTAAACACTATTTTTATCTCTGCTCCACCACGCTCACGCCACAGGCAAAAGCTGCTGCGTCAGGAGGGCACAGGAGATGTTTATTCAGAGTGTGGGGCGGCCGGAATACCAATGGGCTGGAGGGAGCCAGTGCAGCAGTCCTTGCATAAGATCGGACTGGGGTGGGGTGGGGAGCACCTGGGGGCACCTAACAGGGCTGCCCTGGGGAAAGAAAAGCCCTCTCCCCAATATCAGCCCAGAAGTGGGTGCCCAGGGCTGGAGGCTGCCTTCTCTGGGAAGATCAGGTTTCCACTCCACATAGCACCAAACAAAACCTTTCTTTCAGCTCAAGTGAGGACCATCAGCACTGGGAAGTTCTGAGCCCCCTGAGGGTGGGAGTCATGGTACCTGTACAGTGCCTGCCAGAGTAGGCAAATCATCCCTGAAACAGGCATTATTCACGGCTTGGGATGGATGCATCAGTGAAACCAAGCCTTCTTGGGACTTGCATGCTCCCATGGGGGCAGATGTGTAATAGAGATAGCCAATGAAACATGGAGTACGCGACGAGAACCAACCCTGCGTCGTCCCCACATGTCCTCCACAGCACACTGCGTCAGTCCAGGTGGACTAGAGAAGCAAATCCACAGAGACTCTGTGTTAGTCTGGGTACTTCAGAGAAACAAATCCACAGAAACTCATGTATAAGAGAGAGTTTTATATAAAGGTTAAGTGTGCATCAAGAAAGCATCCCAACCCAGTGCTGCCCAAGCCCACAAGTCCAACATTAACCCTTTAGAGCCATATGTCCAACACCAGTCCACAAAGTCCTCCTCCATCTCACAAAACGGACACAACTGCGCTCACTGCGGGAGGAAAGCCGAGTCAGTGAACGTGTAAACATCTCAGCGCTGGCAGGGGTCTCCACACCGCTGCTCCAGCACCCAGGGCTGCATTGGGGTTGGTCCATGCAGCTTCTCCTTGGGGATGACTTGTAGGAAGTCAGCCTTGCAAGCTGAAGCAGGGAACTGGCTAAGGCAGCTGCACCCTGGTCCGACCATCACACAACAAGAGACCTGAGAACTAGAAAGGCGAGGCTCCCCAGCCATTTATCCCTCTGCCCTTCAATGAACCCCACATGTGTTTATCGGCCAGGTTGGCACAATAAACTAACTCAGACTCATATGTGTATAAGAAAACTTTATGTAAAAGAGCAATTAAATATTGAGAAAACATCCCAGCCCAGTCCAGATCAAGTCCCTAAGTCCGATATCAGCCCATATGTCTGTTACCAATCTACAAAGTCCTCTTCAGACTCACGCAACACATGCAATGACGCCCAATGCAGGAAAATCTCAGGCCAGTGGGTGGAAATCTAGTGGATCCAGTGGGGGTTGAAGCATCTCAGTGCTGGTGTGGGTCTCCACATGGTTCCTCCAGCTGCATCAGCGTAGCTCCATGAGGCTCATTGTCAGGAATGTCTCCCAGGGAGTGAGCGTGTGCCCCGCCTCCAAGGAGCTATTTATCTCCTTAGTGCCTCCTAATGAGGTCATCAAGCTGTGACCGGATTGATAGGCTAAACACCATCCCTTCACTCTTAAGTCTCAAATTGACAACAGCTGATGTCACTACCACACACACGCTGTTGTTGTCGGGTGCCACCGAGATGGGTCCCCTCATCCCAACCGGATGTACACGCCAGCCTCACCATTGCTTTTATGTTGGAGCCCATTGCTGCAGCCACGGTGTCAATCTATCTGGTCCAAGATCTTCCTCTTGTTTCTCTCCTGCCCCTCTACTTCACCAAGCATGACGTCCTTTTCCAGGGACTGCTCTCTCCCGAGAACATGTCCAAAGCACGGGGGACCACATCTTGCCATCCTTGCCTTTAGGGAGCTTTCAGCCGTCCTTTCCCAAGACAGACGTGTTTGTGTTTCGGGCAGTCTGTGGTACTTTCACTATTCTTCAGCAGCACCATCTTTCACATGCACCCTCAATCCTCTGTGGTCTTCCTGATCTCATGTCCACCTTTCCATGCATATGAGGCCACTGGAAATACTCTGGCTTGGGTCAGGCCCACCTCAGTCCTCAAAGTGGCGGCCTTGCTTTTCAATAGTTTGAAGAGGCCTCGTGCAGAATTTTCACCCAACGTAACGTACGTACTGTTTGCTTCCTTGGCTGCTGCTTCCATGAGCACGAACTGTAGCTCTAAGGAAGACAAAATCCATGACAACGTCCACGTGCCCTACAGTTATCACGATGTTACCTCTGGGTCCAGTTGTGAGGACTGTGTTATGTTGACACTGAGTCGTCATCCATACCGAAGGCTGCGATCCTTGATCTTCATCGGCAAGGACTCCAAGCCCCTCTCCCTGTCAGCCAGCAGGCTGGTGACATCTGTATGTCGCAGGGTGTGAGCAAACCTTCCCCCAGTCCTGATGCCACACTCACTCTCCTGCATACAATCCAGCTCCTCTGATGATTGGCTCAGCACACAGATTGAGTATGCATGCTCTGCTGCTAAATGTGAGGCTGTGTTTGTTCGCTTATGGACGTATGGATGAATGCATCCCAGTGCTATCCCTGTATGGAACACAGGGTGGGGGTGGGGGTGGTGGGTGCTGCCGACTCCGACACCCCTGTGTCCAATCCTGGACCAGGCTCACAATTGTTCTGACGTGCGTCTGGACCAGGGTGTGACTCCTCTTTCTCGGTGTCCTACTTTACCAAGCATGAGACCCTTTCCCAGGGACTAGTCTCTCCTGACAGCACATCCAAAGTCTGTGCAATGAGTCTGAAACCCTTTGGCTTCTGGGCTGGTTTTTGTTTTGTTTTGTTCCCCCAAGGGTGCTGAAAAGAGGGGCATGATGGGTGGGTAAGGTAGATCCCGCTGCTGTTACTCTGGTTCGCCACCAAGTCTGCCTCCAAGTCACAGTGGCCCAGTGCTAGAGCACAGAGCTGTTTCAAAGGGTTTCTGGGTAGTTGCCTTTTGAGAGGCTAATTGTCATGCCTGCCTTCCAAGAAGCCTCTGGGTGGATTTGAACCGCCAACCTGTAGGATTAACGGCTAAGCATAAACCACCGGCATCACCTAGACTCCTCAGGCTTTGACCTGAGAAAACGGGCCCGGCACAAAGATGCGAAGGCGGGGAGTCAGCCAGCCACCTGCAGGTCCATCTCTGGAAAGAACATTCCAGGTGGAGACAATGCAGTGCACAGACCCTGAGGTGGGAGCCTCCCTAGTGTGTTCCAGGAGCAGCAAGATGGCCAGCAGGGCTGCTGGGGAGGAAGCGAACTGGGGAAGTGGAAGGAGGTGAGCTGATGCAGGGAGTGTGAGCCAGGACATGCCGTGGCTGACAAGAGGGACCATTGGGCCACCTGTGCAGGCATTCGTGCCGTTACAATCGTGGAGATGCAACTGGCACATCGTTGGGGGGGGAGGGAAGGGGCAGGGATGCCACTGACCAGCGTGCCCCGTGCAGGAAGAAGACCCCTTGCCAGAGCACCACGTGATGCAGAGACACCCTGCCTGGGCCCGGACAGACTTCAGTTTTCTCGGAGTAAGAGAAACTATGTGTCGGGTGAGTGCAGCACTCTGGGTATGCTCCAAGGCAAACACAAAGCCTGAACCCAGAGGTGCTCCATTTTTTCCATCCTTTCTCCTGCTAACGGAGTTGGGGAGAAAAGAAGGGACCACTCGTCCTGCCAAAAGCCGGACGTGGAAGCTCCTGGTTCTGAAATGCCCTGCCTACTTTCTGTGCAGCCTAAACCACTGCTGCCAGCGCTCCTCTGGCGCTGGGTCAGCCCCTGCGGCTTCCTGCAAAGCTGACCATGGTAACATGCCCACAGCCAGGACCTGACCAAGGGGAAAATCCAAAGTTTATCAGGACCTAGGGGTACCGTCTGGTGGCAGAGTGGGCTGCGTGTTGGGCGGTGAACCCGCAAGGTCAGCAGTTCAAAACCACCAACTGCTTCACGGGAGAGACAGGGGGCTTTCTACTCCCGTATAGAGTCGGAATCAGAAGCACAAAGGGGCAATTCTACCCTGACATCCAGGGTCGCCGTTGAGTTGACACTGACTCGATGGCAGTGAGTTTAAGGTTTGGTGGGAGCCTGGGAGTTTCGGACAGCTGAAACACTTCGCTGCCAACCCAACGAATGTCAGTTTAAATTCATTCTGAAGCACCTCAGAGGAAATGCCTGGTGATCCACCTACCAGAATGAGCCCCTTGAAAACCTCATGTCTTACTCTGACATGTATGGGGTGGCGAGAGTTGGAATCAACTTGTCAGAAAGGGTGATTTTAGGGGTGTGGTCGGGGCGTTTGAAACTAAGGGCTGGGGGCTGGGGGGAGACCGGGAGTGGCCCCACTAGTGATGGCCTTGTATTGCCTTCACCTTTGACCTCCAAATCCCGGCTATGTTCCTTTGAGAAGCCTGTGGCCAGGCTCCCTTCTCAGAGCGCTGATGAAAGCAAGGAGCCCTGGATCCTGTTCCTGCCTCCGTGTTTCTGAATAATCAAAGGCTAATTAGCCGTAGTCCCACGGGACCAAGAATTAGACGTGCAAGACTTGCACGAGGGCTCTGAAAATAAAACTGTGAGGTGGACTGACATCCATGTCATCAGGGACAGCTGGGGACAAGGTCAGCCGAGCCAGGGCCCGAGCAGGGGTGGGTTTCTCCAGCCCGGCTTCCTGGAGAAGGATGCCTACTCTGACTATGGCTTTTCTGGCTCAGCTCATGGATCACGGAATTGATGCTTCAGGAGTCCAGAGTGGGCTTCAAGAGGAAAGAGCTCAGGCAAGGTTCGCCATGAGGCGGGAGTCACCCCACTGGGGTTCAAATCCTAGCCCTTTTGTTACTGGCTGCATTCAATAGCTGCGCCTCTTTGAGTCTCAGGGTGTGTAAAATGCAATGAACAAACCATCAGGAACTACCTTCAGAATAAGGGGCTTGGGTGGGGGTTGGGGGAGGGTTTGGTGGGGTATGTGTTGGGCTGGATTCAGACCCACCAGGTACCCCTTGGGAGAAAGATGAGGTACAGCCTCAGAAAACCCCCGGAAGTTCTACTTTGTCTTACAGGGTTGCTATGAGCTGGAATAAACTCAAAGGCAATAAGGAGTGAGACCTTCAGAATGTGTGTGTACGTGTGTACATACATGCAAGTATACACATGCACGCACACATGTGCGTGTACGAGATGGCATGGGGGAGAGAAAGAAGAGTAATATTTACGGATTATGTGCACACGTGCACACACACACACGTGCGTGTACGAGACGGCATGGTGGAGAGAAAGAAGAATAATATTACGGATTATGTACACACATGCATGCACACACATGTGTGCGTGTACAAGACGGCATGGGGGAGAGATAGAAGAGTAATATTTACCGATTATGTGCACACATGCATGCACACACGTGCGTGTACGAGACGGCATGGTGGAGAGAAAGAAGAGTAATATTTGCGGATTACCATGCACTGGACAATAAAAAAAACCAACTTACTGCTATCAAGTCAGGTCCCACTCATAACAGCCCTAAGGGGCAGAGTGGATCTGCCCCTTCGGCTTCCAAGGCTGTACAACTCCACAGGAGCAGAGAGCCTCATCTTCCTCCCACAAAGCAGCTGGTGGGCTCGAACCACTGATCGCGTGGTGAGCAGCTCAGTGTGCAGGCCACTAGGCCACCACGACTCCTTACAGGAGACACAAACCCATGTGGGAAGAAGAGCAGCCAGAATGGCATGCTCCTGACAAAGCTTTGTCCCCGTGGTGCAGCCAGGGAGAGGGCCCTCTGTCTGCCTTGCTGTCCACAGCCCCGGGCGTGACCAGGGAGACAAACGCACAGAGCTGGCCCTGCTGGCTCCGGTGGCATCTGTGAGAGGCCTTCAGGAACACGAGGCTGTGGGCAGGTTACACACAGGGAAACTGAAGGTCGCATGTGCCAAAATCCTCCCTCAGGAAACCAGACACACCCCAATGTGGTTTGGGGGGTGGGAGCTGCGGCCATGCTATGCCCCTATCCAGGATCGAGGGGACCAGGGGCTCAGAATCTCCGGTATCCCAGCTGGGATGGAGCTCTGCCCAGCCTGAAGGCAATGTCTCTCACTCCCCCATCCCCCCATTCCCTGATGCAAGAGCTGAGGTACAGAGAAGGGGTGAGTGGACGAGCAGGGGTGGAACCAGGGTCTGGCCCGCTCCTGGCCGCTTAGAGACTCCCGTGGGGAGTGCCCAGGCCACCCTCTCAATGGCTGGGTAACTTCAGGATGGCCAGTTCCAACCTCAGTCTCAGTCCTCATGGGACAGGGCAAGGTCTCCATGAGCCTCTTCAGTTTGGCCTTCCCACAGGCCTTCAGTGACCCATCTCCTGCTCCCCGGTGTAACGGATATAATCCCACCTCGGGGCGTTTACTGGTGGGTCCCTCTACTTGGGAAAATCACTCCCTGGATCTCCTGACCCTTGCCCCATCACCACCACCACTGACCTGCCAGTCAATTTGCTATACTGTGTAGCTTCCAGACGAGAACGAAAGGCCGGGTGAGACGCTCCCTTGAAATCAGCCAATGAAAACCTTACACCCAAAACAGCACCCTGTCTGATCCACTTGATTGGTGCTGTAGCCTCAACACACACACACCCCCCCCCCATCATGAAGATGGCGTAAACTGTCCGGGGAGCCCGAGGGGACAAGCCAGTACCTGACACCAACTTTCTGGATGGCTCACTCTCTAGGCCCCCACCCGCAGGACAGCTGCTCGGAGGGGCCCCTCTGCACACCCTCACCTCAGTACGACGCTACTCCCCACCATACAGGGCAGCGGCTAAGAGCTCGGGGCTCTCGAGGGTCTCTCCCACCAGGAGGAGCCTCTGCTTCTATGAGGACACACAGCCTTGCCCCATGGGGCAGTGCCGGCCTACCAGGAGTTCAATGGATTCTTGTGACCTGATTGAGTTTGCTTGTTTATTGTCAGAATCCTCCAGAGCGAGTGCTCCGAGGGGCGGGCGGCATCTGGGGCCCACGCCTCCAGGCACCCTACGTGGCATGTGACCGAACCAGCGGCCTGAAGTCCAGCTCACATCCTGTGCCCCAGGCAGAGGGCCTGGTGAGCCCCCGCCCCCAACACCCTGGAACCAAGCTATGTGCAATCATCAGTTTGCCTGCCAGGGCTCATGAGCAAATCTGAGTTGGGGGGAAGGGCCTGTGCCATGGGGCTGGGGCTCCCTAGACCACCGCCAGCCTTCCTTAGCCAGACAGAAGAGGCTGACAGAGGGAGCCGTCCAACATACGGCTCAGGTCTTTCCATCGTCCCCCAGAGAACTCGCCAAACAATCGAGGGCTAAACCCCACTGCTGCAGGGCCCAGGCTGAGGTCACAATCCCCGGGGGCTGGACTTGGCCTTGACTCAGCCGCAGAGGTCTGGGAGAAGTGGCTTTAATTTGCTCCCTGAGGATATGAGTCAGGCTGCACATGCCAGCTTTCTCTGTCTGCTAGGCCACCACATCCCTTCTAAAGGACCTGTCAGCCGTCTCTGTCTGCTAGGAGACTCACATTCCTCATAAAAGACACGCCAGCTTTCTCTGCTAGGCAGTCATGACCCTCAGCAGGGACGCGCCAGCTCTCTGCTGCGACACTCATCATCCCCAGACAGACCAGCTGTGGAGCACCACGCGCTCAGTCCCTGCAGCGCTTTCTGTCCCACCTCTGACCATTGAGCACTCCCAATGCACGGCACCCCCACAGGTGGGGGAGTCGAACTGCCCAACAGTTTCCAAGACTGGCCCTGCAGGAGGTCACCGGGCTTGCCATCCAAGGCACCCAGAGGTGGGTTTGAAAGCACGCTGTGAGGATCGAGGATGAAGAGTTTGTGCCACGCAGGAACTTTCTCCAGGGGCCGGTGCCCTGGGAAGCCATGTGGTGTCGCAGGCTGCTCCCCGACAACCTGGACAGAGCCACCACCACTGCCACCGGGTCCATTCCAACTCACAGCGAAGCTCGTGACAGGGCAGAGAACTGTCCCCGACCGCCCTGTCCCTTTCTCCCTCAGCTTCCTCCCAGGAGCAGCTGGAGGGTTTGAACCACTGAGCTTGCGGTTAGCAGTTGACCTTCCCGCACGGCACCCTAGCATGGAACCTGGCTGCGGGGGTTATAGTTGAATGAGACGATGGGGCACACACATCTCCTGTCAACTTGAGTGAAGGGGTGGAGTCTAGCCTGTCAATCAGATACTAGCCAATGAGGCCTCCGTGTGGGCATGGCCTTCTCCTGAGGATTCTGGGAACGTCTGTCTTCTCCCTGGAGGCGGGACAGACTCTCTGCTTTGTTTTCCTGTTGACAAGCCACATGGAGCTACCCTGATGGACCCAGAGCCCTGGAGCCAGAGAAGCCATGTGGAGACCCCTGCCAGTGCTGAGATGCTTACACAACCACTGGATCCACAAGACTTCCCACCCTCTGGCCTGTGATCTTCCTGCACTCGGTGTCATTGTATGTGTCTCGTGAGTCTGAAGAGGACTTTAAGATTGTTATCGGACATATGGGCTAATATTGAACTTATGGACTTGATCTGGACTGGGCTGGGATGTTTTGTCAATCTACAATTGTTCTTTCCTATAAAGCTTTCTTATACACATATGAGTGGCTATGAATTTGTTTCTCTAGTCAACCTGGACTAACACAGACGAGAACCGGAATTCCAAAATAAACCAAGAAGCCTTGCAGAGAAATGGCAGCTGACAAGGTGGATGATTCAGGGGCCAAAATGCCTACAAGTAAGGGGGTGGGCACAGGGAGGCTGCATCTCCATCTGTGCCCGGGTTATGAGGGACCTGGGGCTCCAAGCAGGCAGGTGCGTGACAGGGTGGGGGGATGGGATACCCTGGACTGGGTTGTAAGTATCTCAACTGCATGGTGTATCTGGTCCCCAGCCAAACGCTGCCTTTTGAACAAGTGGGCCATGGGGCTGTGTCCAGGGGTGCTTGCCCTGCAGGAAAATGGCATGTGGGCAGGCGGGCTCTGACAGCTGCGCCTGCCACTCGTGTCTCTTGGCGTGGCCGGGTCCAATAAATCATGCCCTGCAGGTGCAACTGGCAAACAACACAGCTGGTAACAAGAAGGTGCTGGAACCCAAGAGCAGGCTGGATCTGGGGACACATGAAACAAGAGCATGTTCAGAATGCTGCCCGGGCACAGAGGCATGGTCACACATCGGGCCTCTGAACTCTGACTCCCTCGCACTGCCATGGGGTCTGGGGCATGTTCCCACTGCTCTGAGCCTCAGTGTCTTGAGCCACGAAGTGGCGCGTTTGTGGCTGTTGTCATCGCGCGCCACTGAGTCTGCCTGGTGACACTATGCGCAACAGAAGGAAACATGGCCAGGGCCCGTGCTGTCCCCACAACCGGGGTTGTGTTGGAGCCCTCTGTGAGGACTCACGGAGCCACAGCCAGCCCGTGTCTCCCCTTCCTCATGTGGCTCCAGCAGAAATACCATGCACGGGTGGCTTTGGCAAGCAGAAATGGATTTTCTCACCCATTAGGAGGCTAGACGTGGGAATGCAGGGCCCCGCTTCCTCTCCCTGTTGGCTCTGGGGGAAGGTCCTTGTTTCTCCCGCGGGTCTCCCGGGTCCTTTGGGAGCTTCATGGGGCATGGCCTCTCCCTCCCCCATATCTCTGTCCCTTTTACATCGTGGGGATGGACTCAAGGTGCACCTGCT
>NW_022103901.1:26831407-26845780 GCF_000313985.2 Echinops telfairi
CCCTCTTTGTCCCTTCCTGGGCCTCCCTCTGGATGAATGCGATCTTGTGTTGATTTGTTGACCCTTGTGGATGTCACAACCCTTCCTAGAACAGGGAGGGACATAATGACACACATCATGAGGCAAATACACAGGATTCCAAGAGGTTCCAGGAAAAAAAAAACGCTATTGGCCGAAGACCCGGTGGGGCCTAATTACCCAATTCCACAGGGGCTTTGGAGGGAGGAAACGAGTGGAGGGGGTGCCGGCCCTCTGGTGTGGAAGGGAGATGAAGAGAGGGCACGCAGGCTGGGGGAGCTAAGGAAGAAGTCGGGGTGATGAGGGCAGGTGACAGCAGTCAAACACCGACTTGGTTGTCTACCACGTAGCAAACACTGCGCTCCCCGCGTGGGATGCAGCGAACCACCGCTACCACCACCGCTGCGGGTCCCTGCACCCACAGGCCACACGCACGTCGGGAGTGAGCAAAGCCCAGGCTGGTTGCTCCTCAGCCCTTGACCGTATTTGACTGACGACTCGCTCTGACTTCTGTCATTGCTGCTGCTACACACTCTCACTCGTTTCAAACAACGCATTCCGATGACCTGTCCAGGACCTGGATGCCCGTCAGCGTAACGGCCTATGAGTGGTAGGGTGAGACTCTTAGAGATCTGCCAAGCACGTGACCCAAACCAGGCCAGTTGCCGTGGCGTGGCTGTGGCTCACGGTACCCCAGTGTGTCACAGAAGACGGAGCTCCACAGGGCTGGCTACCTTGGCGTTCCCAACTCTTAGCACATGTTTGCTGCCGTGGCTGAGAACATCCGTAGCAACATACGTACACGCCACGCCAACAGTTCCTCCCTGTACAATTTAACGACGTTGATGGCAGTCTTTGAGGGGTACAGTCATCCTCCGCTTCCTCTGCTGAGCGGTCCTCCCTCATTAACATAAACTCACCACCCTCTAAGGTGCCTGTCTAATCTTGGGAGTTGCTATGGTCGAAGGGACCCATGGAGCTAGTTCTTAAAGGAGCATATCGCTCTCGGCAGACCATTGTTACCTGTGATGCAAAAGCATTGTTTGGTTTTAAGAGGACACCTGGGGTTACTTTGGCTTTAAGGTTTACAGAGTAGCCCAGGGAACTGGCTGGGGAGATTCATCAACCTTCCAAAGCTCTAGGAAGTCTGGAGTCCATACAAATTTGAGCTGCTGTTCTACATTTCCCCCTTTTTGATCAAAGTTCTCCTATATCACCTTTGGTCAGCAATGGTCACCTGTTCTTCAGGTCTCATGGCAAAGGCTGCAGCTGTCTGTGGAGGCAGTTAGTCTCCCGGTCCATATGCTACAGAGATTCTTACTCTGGCTCCAGGAGAAGAGAGGCCAATTGTGCCTGGGATGGCCACTTGCAGGCTTGTAAGCCACCAGACACTAAACCACACAACTGGGAAGTAGAGCTGAAGCCCTAAACGCATCATTAGATCAATTAACTGGGATGGCTCATAAAACCGTGACCCTAAACCTCCAAACTAAGGAAACAAATCCCACGAACTGTTTGGTTGACCGAAAGCCACCTCAGCAGCTACTCGTGTGTGTGTGTGTGTGTGTGTGTGTGTGTGAGATTGTTGTAAATATATCCATCACACGGTTTTTTGCCAATTCAACTTTGTATAGGTGTACAGCTTATGGACTGTAATTAGTCATCCGCTGGGTGGACCTACCCTCAATCCATGTGATTTTCCCATCATTTTTAGCCCCTCTCTCCCCGCCCCCAGTCCCTCCTAGCCTTGGAAGGCACTCATAAACTTTGGTCTCCGTGTTTATAATGTGCCTTTTCCTGCCCCTATTAAAATAAGTGAGGACACACAATCGTGTTCCTTTTTGTGATTGGCTTATTTTGCTCCACAGAACGTCTTCAAACGCCATCCATACTGTAGCATGTATTAAGACTTCACTGCTATAAGTAGGCAAACCAACAATAATATAGATCAAACAATAAGAAAGCAAACGATCGAAAGAAAAAAGAAAAAAAATACATACTAGCCCAGAGCATGTGCACAGGGACAGATAAGGGATAAGCGCGCACAACACACGGAATCCAGGAACAGGAACGGGAATATCGATACCAGTAGGGGAGGGGAAATGTGGGGAGAGGAGGGGAGGAAGGAGTAACCGATCTCGATGATCAACCTATAACCAACCCTCCAGGGGGGAGGGGAGACAGCGGTTTGTGTAAGATATAAAAATAATAATTTATAATTTATCAAGGGGTCACGAGGGTGAAGGAGGAAGGGAAAAAGAGAGCTGATACCAAGGGCTCAACAGAAAGTAAATGTCTAGAAAAGAATGATGGCATATGTACAAATATGCTTGATACAGTTGATGTGTGGATTGTTATGAGTTGCAAGATGATCCCCAATAAAATGATCTTTTGATAAAGAAAGAGAGAGAGAGAGACTTCACTGCTCTGACTGGCTAAGTGATAGTCTAAGAGCTAGGATCAACCGGGTGTGGACCCGCTCCTCCGTGGTGGGCCCTGGGGTTGTCTCCATCGCTTTGCTATTGTAAAGGGTGCAGTGTTACTAGGAATGGAGTTGCTGGGTCGCAGGGGAGTTCCACTGTGGGTTTTTACTGAGCTGTTGTCCAAAGTGGCCGTGCCCTTTGCATGCCCTCCAGCAGTGGGTACAATTTCCTATTTCTCCCCTTCCTTGCCAACATATGTTTTTTCAATTTGAATCTCCGAGGGCTCGTGAGGCGACCATGTGTTCATGTGTTTAGTGACCAATAGAATGTCCTTGACCCGTTTTATAATGGGGTTGTTTTTTATTGTCGTTACCCAAGTTTATATATATCATATATGTATGTTATGTCTATAACACATAAACACACACACATATATGAGTTATTCGATTCTTGTTGGCTATATGGTTTCTGAAAAAGTCTCCCTGTGAGTAAATTATCTTTCCACATTTCTGACGACGTCTTTTAAAGAACAAAATAAATGTTCGCTTCGATGAGGCTCCGTGGATTTAGTCTTTTGCCATCTGTGCTTTTGTTGTGACATTCGGTAATCCACTGTTGAATGCTAGGCCCGGGGTGAGTTACTCCTGCTTGTGCCTCTATGAATTTTAGGGCTTTAGGGTGCAGTTAGGCCCTAATCCATTTTGAATTTGTTTTTGCGTACGATGTGAGGCAAGGATCTACTTCAATTTCCTGCATGTGAAAATCCAATTTTCCCTGCACCATTTGTTCAAGGGACTCCTCTTTCCCCCATCAAAAGGACTTAGCACCCCTGTCAAAAACCAGCTGACCACAAACGTACTGATTTATTTCTGGGCTCTCGCCTCTGGTCCTTGGGTCTCAGTGTTTATTGCTAAGCTGTAGCAGGCTGTTCCGATTACTGTAGGATGCCAGGAGGTTTTCCATGACGGGTTTTTCAGAAGTAGATTTTCAGGGTTTAGGATTAAAAGGGATTCCCAACATTTCTTTATCACACATTCTGTTTTTTTAATCTTTCTGTCTGTAAGAAATGATCTATGTTGCTCAATGGGAACTTGGTCTCAATGATCCTGATATTTTAAAGGGCATTCCGCTGTGTTCTCTTGATTTTAAGATACAGCGCTTCTGTTTATCATTAAGTATTTGTGGAACTGGGCAATCTCTTAGTACACATATGTACATCCAGCTCATGAATGCAGTGAATTTTTTTTGAGAATGAACGATGGGTCAAGCACCCAGAGACACCGACAAGTCATCTGTACAAACCAGATACGGGTTGTCCACAGGACCTAAAGGTGCGCTCTCTTGAGGCTGCGAGCAGAGGAGGCCGGGAACGAGCGGATTATAATCTGTCCATTGGTGATCAGGGCTCTGCAGAGAAGCACAGCCGAACAGAGACCCAGAGGTTTGCTATTGAGGCGTGGGGGGTGTCCTTGCAGAAGATGACCTTGGCGAAGACCTGAGGCAGGGGAGGGAGGGAGAGAGCAGGGTGGCAGGAGCAGGGGCTCAGGCAGAGGGGAGGGAAGCTGCAAGTTCAGGTTCAAGGGCAAGTTCCTGTAGTACTTGGTCAGGGTGTCTTTTCGATTTTTCCTCTCCGAGAGAGCTGTTAGTAACGCGATGGGGTCCTCCAATCAGAGCAGTGGCGTATTGGCTCCCTAATGCTGGGAGAGAAATGCCCCAGGTGGGTGGCTTGGCCAACAGAAATGTATGATCTCCTGGTAGGGGAGGTTCTAAGTTCCAGTCGGGGCTCTGGCTGTAGGGGAAGGCTCAGCTTCTTCCCTGGTGGCTCTGGAAGAAGGTCCTTGCTCAGCTTCTCTAGCATTCTCCGTCCCTGGAGATCTCACGGCCCTGAGCTGTTGGCAGCAAGGTCAGTGGTTCGACTCCACCAGCTGCTCTGCCCCGTGAAGAGTTGCGGGCTTGGAATCTCTACTGGGGAACTGAATTCCACAGGACGGCGGTGGGTCTTGTCAGTGGTTTGATGACTCTGCGTCTAATGTGTTCTTTTGATACCTCAAAATCTCAAACGCGGTGAATGTGAGACATCGCCTTCACTGACACGCCCTTCAGAGGTACTGTGTGAGTCTGGGTACTTTAGAGAAACAAATCCACAGAAACCCGTGTATAAGAGAGAGTTTTATAGAAAGGTTAAGTACGCATCAAGAAAACATCCCAACCCAGTGCTGGCCCAAACCCACAAGTCCAACATTAACACATTAACCTATATGTCCGACACCAATCCACAAAGTCCTCCTCCATCTCACAAAACACACACAATGATGCCGACTGCAGGAGGAAAGCCGAGTCAGTGAATGTGTAAACATCTCAGCGCTGGCAGGGGTCTCCATGTGGCTGCTCCAGCACCCAGGGCTGCATCAGGGTAGGTCCATGTGGCTTCTCCTCGGGGATGTCTTGCAGGAAGTGAGCCTTGCCAGCTGAAGCAGGGAACTGCTAAGGCAGCTGAACCCTGGTCCGATCATCACAAAGCAAGAGACCTGAGAACTAGAAAGGCGAGGCTCACTGAGCCATCTATTTTTCTGCCCTTCAATGAACCCCACGTGTGTTTATTGGCCAGGTTGGCACAATAAACTAACTCAGGTACCAAAGAAATCCTATTCCCACACAGAATGATAGTCGCTAGTATAAAAACTCCCACCTGTCACTTGGTGACTACTCACTGCCAGCAAGTCGGACAGAGGAGCACTGCTCCCCCCAGCCTCCTCCCGGGGTGGGGGCAGGGGGGCTGTTCTCCAAGGCTGTAAATCTTTACCGCAGTAGATTGCCCAGCTCTCCCCCAGAGCTGACTTCAGCTCTGTGCGTGCCTTTAACCACAGGAGTACAGGGGTCAGGGTCACCCATACATATTCTTGGGGAACAATATTCAACCCTGAACAGTTCAGTGTTCCTATAATGAGAATAAAAAGGGTGCCAGGGTTTGGCTTGGGAGCAGAGAGGAGGGGTGAGGATTCGAACGCACTGCCCTGCAGCCTCCAGCCAGGCTCCTGGAAAGCGCTGGAGTCACCTCAGACCCACATGTCAGATGACAACACCAGCTCAGCCCACAGGTGAGATCCCCACCCCCCACCTCTGAGTGTCCTGGGAACCGGATGGTCTGTTGGCCTCGAAGTCGTCAGACCAGCGAAGCTGAGTTATTTCTCGGCCTTTGCCGGGGTCGAGCTGAGTGGCAAGTGTGAGTTTTCACAGAATGCTCTTAAAGTATTTAAGATTAATGGAGATATTGCCCGGCTGCTTATGTCCCCGCAGCTTTGCCTAGATGGAGGGGCATGAAGCAAAGGATGGATGAAGCCCTGGGCTGGGCTCCTAAGATTCCCCTCCTATCCTCCGAAGCTCCTGCAGGAACCATCAGCTCAGAGGCTCGGTGGGCAGCAGCCTGGAGATGGCACAGCAGAGATGTTCCCAAAGACCAGGCTCATTCCGGCTCCACTCATTGCCAACGCTGAGTGCCTGGGACACAGAGCATGAGGGGCCAACTGCTAACTGACAGGCCTGCTGCTTCCTTCATCCATCCCCTCCCCAGGAAAACGTGAGCAGCCTGGATCTGTACAGATGGCAGCCTCCCAAACCCGTCCGAGCGTCCTATTCTGTCCTGTACGGCCACCACGAGTCCCCTGCCTACCCTGCTCACAGAGCAGAAGAGGCAGGTGTGACTGCCAGCGCTCAGCTCAGTTCCTACACCAGGATGTCCCCTGCTCTTGATGCCCTGGGACGGGAGGCAAGTCACCTTCAGGCTTCCGTTCCAATTCCTACATCCAGTGGGGGGGTCTTCGCCCCAGGGTGGCACGCATGGTTTGTGCTCAGGTATTACATGGAAGGTTAGCGGTTCAAACCTACACAGCAGGACCACGGAAGGAAGTCCTGGTGGTCTTGCTTCTGGACAGATTGTTGCTATTGCAGTTAGGTGCCATCCAGTTGCGTTCAACCCTCTGCCGAAGAACACACTGCCCGTCCTGCCTGCCCCGGTGCTGCATGTGGTCCGTCATTGCAGCCCCTGTGTCAATCCATCCATCTGCTTGAGGGTCTTCCTTTCATTCGCTGCCCCTCCACTTTCCCGAGCAGGAGGTCCTTCTCCAGGGACTGACTGACCTCTCCTGGCAACATGTCTAAAGCATGTGAGGCGAAGTCTCACCGTCACGGCCTCTAAGGAGCACTCTGGCCGTACTTCTTCCAAAACACATTTGTTGGTCCTTTCGGCAGTCCCTGGCACTTTCTGTGTTCATCTCCAGCACCGTTCAGATGCGTGGTCTTCCTCATTTAATACCCAGCTTTCACACACAGAAGAGGCAGTTAAAAAGACCACGATTTGGGCCGGGCGCACCTTAGTCTTCAAAGTAACCTGCTGGCTTTTCCATGCTCTAAAGAGGTCTTGTGCAGCCAATTTACCCCATGCAATATGTCTTTTAGTCTTGACTGCTGCTTCCATGAGCCTTGACTGTGAATCCAAGCAAGACAATAGCCTTGACTTCAATCTTCTATCATGTTACCTATTGGCCCAGTTCTCCATTTAGCATGATGCTACCTCTGGGTCCAGTTGTGAGGATTTTGGTCTTCTCGACATTGAGCTGTAACCCGTTCTGAAGGTAGCAATCCATGATCTTCTGTAATGATTACAGCCAAGAAAATCCCGTAGAGTTTAGATCGATTCTGGCTGGCTGGCAATGGGGTTTGGCTTGGGGTTTCGTGTGAGTATAAATGTAGGGTTACAAGTCTAACTGCCTTCCTTATTTGATTTCCAGATTCTAGCAGTTGCCTGGTGTGGGACAGAGGAGAAGGGTAGATTCTGGCAGAGAGCAGGTTGGAGCATGTGTGTGTGTGTGTGTGTGTGTGTGTGTGTGTGTGTGTGTGTGTGTAGAAGGAAGGGAGAAGAAGCCATGAGGAATGAGGCAAGTCTGGGGCCTTCAGTGTGGGACCAAGGGCTCTATCTTTCCTTCTTATCCCCCCTTCCACTACAGAACCAAACTCCCTGTCACCGAGTCCTCTGGGACCCACAGCAACCCTACAGGGCAGGGTGAAAATGCCCCCTTGGGTTTCCAACACTGTAACTCTTTAAAGGAGTAGAAAGTCTTATCTCTCTCACAAGGCAGCGGGTGGTTTCAAACTGCTGACCCCGTGGTTAGCAGCCCAATGCTAACCCACTACGCCAACACCACAAGATACTGACTGACGATGATGCTGACGGCGAGGACCTCCTGCCTTTTGTTCTTCAGATCCTATTTTTCAAGGTGAGGAAGGTGCCTTCCTTGAGAAGCAATGCCAGGAAAACAAGGTAGTGGAAAGTCCTACGTGTGCATGGTGGGTGTGCACGTTCACATGCTGAGGCATACATGTGCACACTCACACATACCTTATGGGGATCCACTTTCGCTTGGGAGAAACTTATAAAAAGAACACCTTTTTGATGGAGAGCCCTGAAGAGATGGAGTGTTTATAAGTGGTGAGTATTTATAACTGAGAGGCCCCACAAGCCCAGGCTGCGGCTGCCAGGGAACGTCTATTTCCAGACGAAAAGACCCCGCCTTGAGCCCACAGGTGAGAAACAGTCAGCCTGTGTTCCCACTGCTCACCACCCAGACACCCTGGCAGTCCCAGGCACCCGGTGGGCGCCTACTCCTTCTTCCAAACAGTCGTGACTCAGCCTTCTCTCTGCTGGCCTGGGGGCCGCGAGACACCACGGGAAGGAGTGCTATGTATCCAGCTGCCTTCCTCCCCTGGCCTGGGGAACCGCTGTCAACTCAACTCTGCAGGGCCCTGGAGGATGGCAGGAGGGCTGACGGCTCTTTGCCATCCCCCTTTGACACGGGTCTCACTGCTTGAGTTGATGCCCACTCATAGCGCCCATAGAGGACAGGGCACAACTGTCCCTCTGAGTTTCTGAGACTGTCACTCTTGACGGGAGTAGAAAGCCCCATCTTTCTCCCCCAGCGCAGCTGGTGGTTTCGAAATGTGGACCTTGTGGTTAGCAACTCAATGTGTCACCATTGCGCCACCAAGGTAGGGGCCTTGATGGCACCCTGGTTACCAGTTGGGCTGCGAACCACAGGACCAGCAGGAGTTGGAAACCACCAGTGTTTCTGCAGGAGAAAGGTGGGGGCGTTTTACTCCCATCCAGAGGCACAGTGGCCCTCTAGGACAGGGTAGAACAGGCCCCCCAAGTTTCCACGATGACCCAGAATCAATCTGATGGGAGGGGGTTGGTTTTCAAGAGGAGATCACAGGCCGGGGGTCCCATGATACACAGTGCTGTCAACTCGGCTCCAACTCCCAGCGAGGCCCCCCGACAGTGCAAGCCTGCTGCAGGGGGGCTGCTGGGCTTCAAGGAAGAAGACCCCCAGGCCTCTTCTCCCAGGGAGGTCCCGGTGGGGTTCAAACCATTAACTTTGAGGTTAGGAGCAAAGCTTCCACCACCCAGGGCTGTCCCCAGTGCGTTCAGCGTTGGAGCATTCCAGTCTAAGTGCTGGGGGAGGGAAAGAGAGCGAGAGACTAAGCGAGGAACAGAACTGGAAAGAGACACAATGCCCAGGAGAGAGCCAACCTTGGGGCTGCCCACAGTTTTTGGTCTACCCGTGGACATGCCTGAGATACGATCTCTCTCGGGACAGCCTGTGTTTCACTTCATGCCGTCGAGATGGACTTCCAAAAGATGGGCAGGAACTGGGTTTTTAAAATTAGCCAACCTTTTCAGATGCACGACTGGCGTGTGGCAGAACGCTGGAAAGAGCCCTCCCCCCAGATCCACTCAGGTAGACAAGAATCCACTGGTAAGATGGACTATCGGGTCCCAGAGCCTACAACTCCCTCCTTTGGCAAGCCGAGTTCCCCAGTCGTGGATGTTCTTAAGTTCAAGAAGCCAGAAGGGTTTTAAACCAGTGGACCAATTGCTGGTGATTCCGTTCCATCCCAGGGGAAGAGCTGCTCCCTCGGGTTTTCATGGCGGGCACCTTTCAGAAGTCGGTCGCCAGGCCTTGCTTCGGAGGCACCTCTGGGTGTGTCCTAACTGCCAACCTTTTGGGTGGTGGGCCGGTGCTTCACCCAGGCCCCCGAGAAGGACAATAGAAGCGGTCACGGTAGCCCCCTCAGACACAGAGGAGGCAGCTGAGACTAGCGAGGTGAGGTGCCTCAGCCAAGGTCACCCAGGGCGAGGACAAGGAGCCCAGCCTTGACACGGGGATGCTGGGAGTCTTGTCTCCTGGGCCCCTTGTTCAGGTGCGGGTTTACTCTCTTGAGCTGCCTGCAGGAAGTGGGCCAGTGCCCAGGGCCTGGGCATCGGGTGTTTAGATGAGCCTGTCGTTTTACTGCCCCATTTTCTCTAAGTCAGAAGAACTAAATCGCCGGGGTGTTTCTCTTTGTCATTACAGAAGTCATCTCTATTTTATTTATATTTTGCAGCAAACTGATTTAAATCAAATGTGCTAGGGCGCTAAGGAAATTTGACCTGAATGAGGGTTTTTGTAGCAGAAAGCGAGCCAACAGATACTTATTTGCTGCCTTCCCAAGGCCAGGAACATCGAAGTACCAGGGACCCATCAATACATCTTTCATAAGGGCTTCTCTGCACAGTGAGGTGGAAAATCTTCCCAATGACTCTGGCCCATTTGTAACTTTGCCCTGAATAAAGGAAGGATTGATCGGGGCTTGGAAAGCTTCCATCCCCAGGGCCTTCCTGCACCCCAGGAGGCAGAGTCTACAAACACAAGTCAATTGGATAATTGCTCATGGAGAAAGGCACAGGAGAGGCAAGTGTGGCCAGGATGAGTGGGCAGGGAAGGGTTAAGTGTCTTCAGCCTCCCTCTGCTAGTGTCTGCAGACAGACAGATGCCCAAAGTCTCTAAAAGAAAGAGAGACTCCATGGCAGCACCGGGAAGAGCAGTGGGTGCAGATGAGCCCCGCTTCCCGGTGTTGGACGCAGGACACAGCTGGTAGATCCCAGCGTCAGCTGGTCCCTCGGCCAGTCACTTCATGCCTCTTCAGAACCTATGACGGGTGGGTGGAGTGGGGAGTGGGGGGTCGGGGGCTTGCAGGGTCTGGAAGTTTAGAGAGGAGTCCATCCTCTGCACACATCCCCCAACCCAAACTCCAAACAGGGGGCTGATGTTGGCATCGCTCTGCTTGCTGGGTAACCAGGAGGCCTGAGCTGAGGTTCAGAGCGACCAGCTTCTGGACCAGCCCTTATGAAAGATGTATTGATGGGTCCCTGGTACTTCGATGTTCCTGGCCTTGGGAAGGCAACAAAGAAGTTGGCCTAATCCTTTGAGGTGGCGATCTTCTTCCCAAAGTTAACCAACACAAACCTTACGGATCATGGAAGAACCTTGTTCAACAGAGCTGGAAGGTGACCACTAGGTTGGAAGGCACTCAGCACCCACAGGGGCTACAGCCACAGGCTTGACCACACACCCCCGTGGTTAAAGGTGGTGCAAAACCAGGCGGGCTTTGCTCTGTTGATCGTGAGTGGGCTGTAAGTTAGAGCCAATGAGATCCAAGGGATGACGTTTCCTAACAAGGTCGTAGTCTTGGCTACTGAGGCTCAGGCCTTCAATGCCACTCTCTGGGGCACAGGACGCAACTCACACCAGTCGACCATGGAGGTTCTCGATCATGGCCCCAGGGGCCTTCTTGGCCAAATAATTCTCTGCCCTGGGGGCTGTTCCCTGAATCTCAGGTCCTTAGCAGCTTCTTTGGCCTCCACCCACCCAATGCCAGCACTAACCTTCGCCCTTCTCAGGGCGCTAACCAACAAAGTCTGCAGACATGCCGGCCATCCCCTGGGAGGCCAAGTGCTCTGGCTGAGCAGCCCTGGCTTAAAATCGACAGCCATGCCCAGGAGGCGGTGGGCCCTTGGCCAACGCTGGCTGGACCCAGGCTGAGGGACATGGGCCCTGCTCTCCCTCTGAGGTTGCCTCGGCTGCTTCCCCCGGGCACTGGTGTGGCCGGCTGTGTTTCGCAGAAACAGAGGCAGAGACAAGGGTGAGAACCTCTTTGACCAGTCCTGAAGATGGGGGACCCTGCGGCAGCAACATACTGCTCAGCCCGCTTCTTCAGAGGGGTCTGCAGAAAGCTCCCCGCATCCCAAGGGCTCAGCGTGCCACTCGGCGGCCGAGCCCCAGCCGCGCGGGGAAGGTGAAAGGCTGGAAGCGGTGAAGTGTGTGTTTGTGAGGTTCTTGGTCTCCTGGGGCCCTCTACCCTCTTCTTCCAGTCCCCCCAGTACGGGAACCCGGACTGGTCCCATGTGTCCCGACAGGTCCCTGCACCGGAGAGACACTTAGGAAAGTCTAGTTGGTTTTGCTGACAAGCCTTCCATCTCTCTCCTCTCTCAGGACAACGACCACATTCCCCCACTGCCTGTGAGGCCCTTTGAGGCCTCGGCCCTGTTCTAGAAATCCTCCCCGGACATCACCCGCCCCCCTCACATGACATGCCGGGGACACTTCCTCAAGTCCACTCATCTAGCTCGTACTTGTCCATCTCCGCTTCAATGTCACGTCCCTCAAGAAAAGGACCACAAGCAGGGTCCGTGTTCAACGTCCGCCCCCTTCACTGACGGCAGCTTGCAGGCAGCTCTTCTGGGCAGGTGACTGACAGCTGTCTCCCCCCAAGACACGTGGCCCGAAGGCAGGCAGGAGCCCCGTCTGCTCAGCCCTCAATCTATCTTTGCGCTGACTCGGGTCCAGTAAGCATCGCAGGACAAAGGAATGCATGAATAGGGGGAAGGGGAGAGGAGCCGGCTTCCGAGTTGAGACAAAGAGTGTCCCTTTCAGGGCTCATGACATATGGCTCCCTTCCCAGCCACCGCGGAACAAAACCAGGAGCGGAGCAGAGGTGGACGGGGCCCGCCCTTTCTCTCTCTCCATCTTCTCCCTTCCCCTCCAGCCTGTCTGTCCCTGTCAAGATTCAAAGTCTCAAAAGCCCAAGGGAGCAGATCGACACCGTCCTAGGGCCGTAGGAGTTGAACGCGCAGGCCTTGCCCCTTCATGGGGCTTTTCCCCCAAGGGTGCAGACTCTCCGCGGGGCTGGCGGCAGCCCTCCCATGCCCTCTCCTGCCCCTGCCCATGGCCGTGAACCATCTGCTCTTCACAACACCCTGCTGTTCTACCCGCCTTGTAGGTGAGGAGGCTCCTGGAGCAAAAAGTGATTGATCCAAGGCTACATGGCCGAGAGGGGAAGGAGGCTGACAGCTGTCACTCAGGAAGTCTGATTCCAATGTGACCCTGCTGCTCTGACAAGTGCCAGCATCCAGAGCAAACTCGGGGCATCAGCGGTGCTTTAGGGGTGCCCGGCTCAGAAAGGGGCTGCCAGGTGCCAAGTCCTCTTGCAGAAACGGAGTGTGGAAAGGAACTGAGTGGGGAAGAGGGGAAGGCATGCTCTCCTAGGGTGGGGTCCATGCTGGCTCTGTCTCAATGGCTGCCAGTCATTTCAACCCCAAGCTCAAAGGCGTGCCTGTCTGCTCAGGCTGTCCCCAGGTACCCGGCCCTGGGATGTTCACACCGCCGGCCCGGGCTGCCTGCCAGCTTCAGGACCAGACTAAAACCCACTGTTCTGCCCCGGCCTGGCACCCGGGTAGCCCCACAGTGGCTTGCTTGTGAGGCCAGAAAGTGGGGGCTTGCTTCCTAGGCCCTCGGCTGACCTTTCTGGGCCCCAGGACTGAGGGAGGGGACACAGAGACAGCAGCGCCTACCAAATAGGGCCTGCCTCCTCAGCCCACAAGCCCCGCGGCCTGCAGTTGCCCTTGGCCCTCAAGGTGCCCTTGCCGCCATCGCCGATGGACGAGAATGTCCCCAGCCTACAAATCAGTACAGATGGGCTACCTGCATGGGCAGGGGCTCTGCAGACACACCGAAAGCTCAAGGTGGGGCCGGCCGTGCTGCAACAATGCTGTGTGTGTAGTTGGGGCAAAGAAAAGTCTCCATCTATTAAAAAAACAAAAACAAAAGAAAGCCACCACCGTCGCGTTGACCCAGACCCCTGGTAGGCCCGTGGGTTGTATCAGAGGATCTGCTCCACAGGGATGGCTCAGCTGTGATCGCCTCCCTTACTCACTGTCTAATTTTCCTGTTATTTTCCACCACCCACAGTACAACCCTTCTGCCCGGAGCACACACCCTTTATCTGATCAATGCTTCCAGGCTGTGGTCACCCTACAGTGGACTCCACAGGAAATTAAGCTTCTTTTTTTGATGCCACACAGAGAAGAGAGGATTATACACACCACTTGGGCTCTGGGACTGGGGATGATGGGCAGTGTTTGGTTACAAAGCTCCAGCCAGGCAGTGGCAGTGCCAGCCGGTGGTATGGGAGCAGTGAGCAATCTTCCACGTAGATTCCCAAGTCAGACGAGGGCACAGGGGCCAGAGACCCAGTGCCTGAGGCTCAGCTTTGCTTCTGCTTGGCTGGCCTAGATAAAGAGTCGGTGACACCATGCTTAAGCACTGAGATGCTCACCCAAAAGGTCTGCAGTTTGAATCCAGCAGATGGAAACCACCAGGGACAGTTCTGCTGTCCCAGAGGGGGCTCAGTGATGGGGAGGTTTGGGCTGGGTTGGAGAGCGGGAGGATTTCAGGGTAAGCTCATTTCACGTGGAACCTATCGTTGGAAAGAACAGGCTTCTAAATCCAAGCTGGGGCTCTCTCTGTGGGAGTCAATGAAATGCAGTATGATTCCTAGATTGCCAGTGTCCACCTTGTGCTGTGTCTTCCTGTTCCTTCCAGCTGCGGCTTCTCCTTGGATCGTCTGATTGGACTGGAGAGGTCCCTTGTACAGCAGAATGCCAGAGTAAGTAATGATGTCAGCAGTAAGTACGCACAGATTCGCCAGAGTACGTAAGGACGTTGAGTTAGTTAATTGTGCCAGCCTGGCCGATAATCACATGTGGGGCTGGTTGAAAGGC
>NW_022103901.1:26846430-26855040 GCF_000313985.2 Echinops telfairi
GACGTCAGCAGTAAGTACGCACAGATCCGCCAGAGTACGTGATGACGTCAGCAGTAAGTACGCACAGATCCGCCAGAGTCCGTAAGGACGTCAACAGCAGGCACGCACGCCCTACGTGACCTGTGCCGGGTGCTGAATATATTCCTCACCTCCCCTGTGCTTTGTGGTGAGCACAGACTCCATAGGATGCAGGCTGGGGAGGCCCTTCTAGATCGAACTGCTGCCCACATCTCTCCGCTTCTCTCCCCTTAGCACTACAACTGAATCAGGGCTTCCCTCCAGGACACACACACAAGCTCATTCCGCCCCAGTGCCTTTCCACTGGGTGCTCCTTCTGCCGAAACCAGCCTCTCTGTGTCTTTGAAGAAGCTGTGCAGGGTGCTCCCGTCCCTTATAGCAGGACTTCCCTATTGCTACCCCACAGCAGCCATGACCCAGCTCTTCCCCCTGACCTGGCTTATAGGGTTGCTCACGTGCTGCTTAGCGTCCATTGCTCTTTAGGGCGCTCAGTGAGCCCAAGGACCTCGCAGTCCCAGCCGGCTCTCACGCACTAGAACGGGCCAGTACATAGCTGCCGTGGAGTCGGTGCCGGAGCACAAGGGAAAGAAACCCTGTCCGAAGGTCCTGTGCCATCCCTTCACCAGCTGCGTCTGAGCCCATTGCTGCAGCCACTGTGCCAGTCCATCGGGGGAGGGCCTTCCCCCCTCACTGACGTCCCACTGTCCCAAGCATGAGGTCCTCTTCTAGGGACTCTCTGCTGGGAAGGTGGCCCACGTGCGTAAGACGACGCCCTGCCGTCTCGCTTCCAAGGCGCATCCTAGCAGTGCTGCTTTGACAACCTATTCGTTTGCTCTTCAGGCAACCCAGGGAACTTGCCATCTTCTTCACCGGTGCCAACATGCAAATGCACTCATTCCCGCGCAGTCCTTTCTCCCGGTCCAGCGTTCACATGCACAGGAAGCGACTGAACATACCGTGGCTTGGGCACACATGGGTAGACATGGGGGAAACGCTGGAAGGCAAAGTGGGGCTCGCAAACGAGAACGACCAGCCACCAGCTGCAGACTGAGAGGTTGGAAGTACGAATCCATTCAGAGGCTCCTCGGAAGGAAACCTCTGGCAACCTGCTTCCAAACCCTCAGCCACTGAGAAGTGCAGCGCAGTTAGCAGCGGAGCACATGGACTTGTGCGGCGCTCCTCGTCTCTGGGAGTGAAGAGCGGGAAGGCGTGAAGTCCTCTCTGCCTCAGGACCTTTGCACATGCTCTTCCCTCAGCCTCACACCCCCTTCCTTTGGACCGACGTCCTGCCAAGTCTCTCATTCACCCATCCTCTCTGGGACATCCTCCCAGATCAGGTGAGCAGCCTGGGAAGGTGTCCTGTCTTCTCCTGAATTCACAGCATTTTACCATTGACCACGGACTCTTCTCTTGGTCAGTTACCTCACCACCACTACACATTGTGTTGGGCAGGGGCTGGGCCTGCCTTCTTCAAAGCTCTGACCTAGCACGGCGCCCCACACAAACAGGTCCTCCGTAAGACCTCGGGGCTCAATGTGTGAAGCAGAGGATGGGAAGCCGCCACCACCACCAGACCGGCTGGTGCCAATCCGGTCCCTTTCACCCTCCGCAGAGAAGGGCAGAGCTGTCCAGACCGGCCGCAACCAAATGACCTTTGTGACAGGGCAGCCTATGGGGCCAACTGGCAGCGGGGCATCAGCCCACTCCCAGCAGCCGTCTCTGCTTCATGGTGGCTGGTCTTTATCGCTTTCCAATCAGCACTGGTTGAGTTCTAATTGATTTTCTATGGTCTCCCTCTCCAGAAGGGAGAAGAGCCTCTGCTTACCGGGGCAGCGCATGGAGGACAGGCCTTTCCTTCCTGCTGTATTTAATGCTGCTGCTAATCATGGAGATTAGACTAAAACAATTACAACAGCTAATTAAAGAACAATGCGCTTTTTGGCATCTTCACGCAGACGGCACCACTGGGAATTCCTAACTCGGGCAAAGCAGGGATAATTAAAACCCCAGCTCGGCGCTCCCCACGCCAGCAGCTGGATCACGCTGATTAAACTGCAAATAAAACACACGAAACCAACACTTTGTAGTCTATCCAATTTCACTTAAAAGGGCTTTTAACTGATTCATAAACAGAGAAGCCGTAAACAGCAAATTATTTAACTGAAGCTAGTTATTTCGTCACCTCTGTCTGCTTTACTCCCAGCGCTGGACCTGTGCGTGGAGCCCGGAAGACATCAGCCCAGGAGCCACTCCAAACACTGGTGCCAGAGGCTGTGTGCGTGGCCACGGGCCGCCAGCACCGCCGGCTTGTAATTGAGAGAAGGAAGGAGCAGGCTCGGCCCGCAGCCCCCCAAAGGCACAGGCCGGCCTATGGCTGGCCCTCCACTGCCCATCACGGGGTGTTCAGGGAGAAGCGAGACTGCCAAGCATGCCTGCTCTGCTCATCTTAGCTGCTCCGCGGGGGCCCCAGCTCATGGCAACCCAGGCCCAGCCAGAGGGAGCCCTGCTGGTCCTGCCCCGGCCCAGCAAGCGGCTGTGCATCAGACCAGCGCCGTCCCCGGGGCTTTCACTGGCAGGCCTTTCTTCTTTGTCCCTCTCCATCTGGAAGCTGGGTGGGAGACTGTTTGGCGTGACAGGTCGATGTGAGCCTCCGCGGACACACCCGGGATGGATGGCTGTGCAGGCAGGAGGTGCCCTGGCCAGGAATCGAACCGGGAAACTGAGAAACCTCATTCCTGCCCCAACACTGCTCCCACCCCAGGCTGACACTGCTGTGAAGGAAAACAAAAAGGGACCCGCCAAGGGAAATCCTTAAAGGCTGCTACGCGTGGACGCCCCCCGCCTGTCCTGTCAAGTCCTGTGCGTCCCTCTCAGCCCAGACTGACCAGCACTCTGTAACGGGCACGGGCACGGCCCACGGACCGACTCTGAGAAGCCCTTGTTCAAGGGATGGCACCCAGTCATTTGGGAACAAGCTTCATCACACTTGTAATACTCTATGCCAAATACCCATTTATAAACTATCAAGGGCTCATGCGGGAGGGGGGAGCGGGGAGGGAGGGGAAAAATGAGGACCTAATGTCGGGGGTTTAAATGGAGAGAAAATGTTTTGAGAAACGATGTACAAATGCGCTTTACACAATTGATGTGTGTATGGATTGGGATAACAGTTGTATGAGCCCCTAATAAAATGTTAAAAAAAAAAAAGAATAAAAACAATAAAAAAAAAATACTCTATGCCATGCCCTCCGTGCCCCCCTCCCCCCCCCCTCGTCGTTTGGTGGTGGTGGAGTAAGTGGGCATTCAGAAAGACCAGAAGGACACGTGTCAAGGATTCCATCTCAGGGTGGCCCTTTCCCTCATCTCTTTTCGGCTCTTCATCTCTCCTTCCCTGTCCCCCCAACTTTTAGCCCCCAAAGACGATGAAAGTTCTTTCTGAAAGACGGCTCCGTCTCTGAAAGCAATCATGTTTCATCATCAGACCACTGGATAATGATTTATACATCATTACTTAGGTTATAACGACTTCCTTCGAGTTGTTCATCGTGTGATTCAATAGTTACAGGCCTCTTGCTAACGGAAAGATGGTGATTCTGAGGGGCCGGCCCCAATCCCAACTACGTGGACACCTGCCCCTCCCCCCAGAAGAAATTATTTCAGAGGACGGCACTGAATCTGCAGCTCTGGGAGAGGGACTTATCTGATAGGAGTGCACGGGAGCAGAGGAAGGGGGAGGAGGAGAGCGTGGAGCACATCCTGGCCCACCAGGCCTTGAGGACGATGTTCCTGGTTAGAGCAGCCAGTCCACAGAGAGGACCACATGGCCGGCCCCACTATGAGACATGATATCACTCACTGACCCACAACCCTACAGAGGACAACACTGGAGACACAGTATGGGAATTGCACCCAATCTGATCCCGCCACACCAAGGCAAAACTATAAGGGAGTGCACAGAACAGCAAGGGAATATAGCAACGAGGTCCCCACCGAATACCGAAGGTGGACTTTGAGGCCAGGGCTTGGTGCCCCAACAAACTGGACTGGGAAACACTCCTAAAGGCCAACAAACAGTCCTTAAACTAACTACAAACTTTTCTTGCTTGCTGTGTTTTGATTGGTTCTATGTCAGTGGTTTGTTGTTGTTTTCTTGTTGTATATTGTTGTTTGGTTTTGCTCTGTCTTGTTTTTGTGCATGTTATTATCTCCGCAGGTCTGTCTAAATATGAGGCTGGATAAACAATCTGGAGGAGAAAACAACGGGACCGACAGTTCCAGGGGACATGGGAGAGGGGGAGGTGGGGGGAAAGGTAGTGGTGTTAACAAACCCAGGGACAAGGGAAAAACAAGTGATCCAAATCAGTGGTGAGGAGGGTGTGGGAGGCCTAGTAGGGCATGACCAAGGTAATGTAACCAAGAAGAATTACTGAAACCCAAATGAAGACTTGGCATGATAGTGGGACAAGAGGAAAGTCAAAGGAAATAGAGGAAAGAGCTAGGAGGCAAAAGGCATTTATAGAGGTCTAAATAAAGGAATGTACCTATGTAAATATATTTATATAGAGGATGAGGAACTAGATCTACGTGCATATATTTATAGGTTTAGTATTAAGGTAGCAGATGGACATTGGGCCTCCATTCAAGTACTCCCTCAATGCAAGAATACTTTGTTCTATTAAATTGGCATTCTATGATGCTCACCTTACCAATACAATTGCTGAAGACAAAGCGGGTGAATAAGCAAATGTGGTGAAGAAAGCTGATGGAGTCTGGCTATCAAAAGATATAGCGTCTGGGGTCTTAAAGGCTTGAAGGTAAACAAGTGGCCATGTAGCTCAGAAGCAACAAAGCCCACATGGAAGAAGCACACCAGCCTGTGTGATCACGAGGTGTCAAAGGAATCAGGTATCAAGCATCATCAGAACAAAAAATTATATCATTGTGAATGAGGGGGGGAGTGCGGAGTGGAGACCCAAAGCCCATTTGTAAGCCACTGGACATCCCCTTACAGAAGGGTCTCGGGGAGGAGACAAGCCAGTCGGTGCGATGTAGCAACGATGAAACATACAACTTTCCTCTAGTTCCTAAATGCTTCCTCCTCCCGCACTATCATGATCCCAATTCTACCTTCCAAATCTGGCTAGACCAGAGGATGTACACTGGTACAGATGGGAGCTGGAAACATAGGGAGTCCAGGACGGAGTATTCCTTCAGGACCAGTGGTGAGAGTGGCAATACTGGGAGGGTGGGTTGGAAGTGGGGAACCGATTACAAGGATCTACGTATGACCTCCTCCCTGGGGGACGGACAACAGAGGAGTGGGTGAAGGGAGACATCGGACAGTGCAAGATATGACAAAATACTCATTTGTAAATTATCAAGGGTTCATGGGGGAGGGGGGAGGAGAGAGGGAGCGGACAAATGAGAAGCTGATGTCAGGGGCTTGGGTGGAGAGCCACTGTTTTGAGAATGATGAGGACAATGAGTGTACAAATGTGCTTTGCGTAATTGATGGATTGTGATAAGAGTTGTATGAACCCCTAATAAAACGATGAAAAAAAAAGATAGGTAATTCGAACCATCCACAGATCCCTGGGAGAAAGGAAGATGTGGCGGTTGGCGTCCATAAGGGTTGGGAGTCTTAGGGGTTGTTGCCTCTCTGCCTCACAGGGTCTCTAGGGTTAGGGGTTGGCTCCACAAGGGGGGACTCCCCATATGGCTCGGGGAAGAAAGGCCTAGCAATCCTCTTCCACAAACCAGTCGATGGAAACCCTCTGGACTACAGGGGACACTGGTCTGCAACTGACCATGGGGACGGTGCAAGGCCGGCCGCATTTCATTCTGTTGTCCATGCAGCTCGGGAAGTCAGGGGCAGCTAATGACCACAGTCACATAGTTTCACAATAGCTATGGACCCGCCGATGGGATTTAGCACCGCCCTGGATGAGACGCCGGCAAGGAATGCCCGATGATGTCATGAGATGCTTTCGCAGTCTGAACTGCATGGCACGTCGGTAGTCGACCATTTGTAACCTTGGAGTAACCTTGGAGAACAGCTGGTTCATCGGATGAAATCTAACCAGGTTAAATGAAACACATAATGGCTCACCTGACTAGGACTTGGCATCAGCTAAGAAAAATGCAAATGTACGGAAAAGAAGCTGGGATGACGTAATATCCAATGCTGTACCACGGTGATTTTTTTTATCCTTTTCCAAATTTCCAATCAAGAGAATGGAATGCCTTTTCCAAAAAAATATATAAGCAGGGGTGGGGGAAATGCTGCTCACGTTTTTAATGCAAGGAAAATGCAAATATGTGTGAGAGACTTTTCTGATCCTGAAAACCATTAATAAGGAACATCCTATGAACATCCTTTTAAACACAGCTGCCATCCAGCCGACCCGGTGCCTGGGCGTAGCGCTGTGGGTGCCTGGGCGTAGCACGGTGGGTGCCTGGGCGTAGCGCGGTGCTCCACACACAGCTTTCAAGGGCTGACCTTTCCTAAGGAGATTACCAAGCCTTTTTCCTGCGGCACATCTGGGGGGGTATGACCTTCAGCCTCTGTTAGCAATCAAGGGGGTTCCCTGTGGTGGCAGTCAGGTTTTTGTGTCAACGTGACCCTGGGTGAGAGTGTAGGTGTAGAATCCTGCCTACCCATCAGGCCTCAGTCTGAGGGTGCCTCCTTCGGAGTGTGGCCTTTTCTGGGAAAGACACTGTGAGAATTCCACCACTGAACCACCCACAGGGGAGCTGATCACAATGGTTGATATATAACCCCTGCCCAGGGGGATGGACAACAGATAAGTGAGTGAAGGGAGACAGTGGTTGGAGACGTGGGACAGGGTACAGCATGACAAAATAATAATAATTTATAAATGATCAAGGGTTCATAAGGAAGGGGGGCAAGGAGGGAGGGGGAATCAAGGGCTGATATCAAGGGCTCAAGTAGAAGGCAAATGTTTTGAGAATGATGATGGCAACAAGTGTACAAATGTGCCCGACACAATGAATGTATGCACGGATTGTGATAAGAGTGGTACGAGCCCCCAATAAAAAGATTTTTAAAAGACATGAAAAAATTTTTATGAATCATCAAGAGTTCATGAGGGAGGGAAGGGAGAGGTGGGGGAAAATAAGCCGATACCAAGAGTTCAAGGAGAAAAGAAACGTTTGGAGAATGATGGTGGAAACATAGGTACAAATGTTCTTGATAAACAGACGGATGGATGGATTGTGGTAAGAGCTGGAAAAGCCCCCAATAAAATGATTTAAATAAAAAAAAAAGATTGGGGAGCATTCTCTTCCTCTCTCTGGCCTTCCATCCTCTTCCTTGCCGGGACTCTGTGTCTGTCTCCAGTAGTGGCCCCATGTGGGCTGCCCTACCTTGGGAGCTATCACCCTGCTGTCTTCCCACCGACCTTGGATCCACAAGACTCTGCACCCACCGGCCTGTGATCGCTCTACTTCCTGCTCCACCTTTCTGCGCCGTCAGCCTTCAGATACGTGAGTTGGGAGAGGGCACTGGCTAGCATTGGACCCCCAGACTGAAGTCAGACTGGGCTGGGCTGACTTTCTGATATGAAACCACTTCTTGATAGAAAGTTCCATAGTACATATATGAGGATCACTGGTTTTGTTTCCTACACAACCCTGCCTAGCATGGCTGTTTATGACAAAGAAGTGCAAACCATAGTCCCTTTCGCTCACTTCAGGTAAAACCGGCTCCTTACTCAGTATGCAAGTGGGGAAGGAAAGGCAAATTTCAATTAATTGCTTAGATTGTTCTGCCATTCAGCCATCGACCCTTCGCATGAGCTGGGCAGGAAGCATGTGTCTAAGGGGAAAAAAAGCCACCTGTTGTGCAGGAGCCTGACCACATGGGTGACCCACCTGTTTGGATCGGCCATTACCATGCGAACGTGGGAAAGCCATGCCTCACCACACCCCATCTTCCACCTTCAAGGAGGTTTTTGAACGAGGTTAGCTCAAGGCTCCTTCCAACATTAGTATTCCGTGGTCCTTTTCCACCACGAACAGGACAAGCTATGTAAGGTATGGGGCCCAGAGTGAAGGGAAAATGGAAGGCTTATTTCTAATAGATAATGAATTTAGACAGCAAAGCATTAGACCAAGTGTAGGAGCAGGAAGTCCCCTCCGACTGCACAGGTCACACACCTGTGAAGTAGGCCCTGTTGGTGGCAGAAGGTGAACTGACGCTTGGACACAACAGCAGCTAGCAATAAAGAGACCACCACTGGTCTCTGTTCATCCTGAGCAAAGTGGAACCAAGAAAATATAAGCCTCAAGAAGGAATCAGCAGACGGACCTATGGTCTCCCTGACCCACGCCTCCTGACATGGAGACCAGAAGAACTAGATGGTGCCCGGTGCCCATGACCACCGATCACTCTGATTGGGCACCGGAGAGATGACTGCTCACAGGAAGGGAGAGACCGCATGAAAGCTTCCCAACTTACTGGCCACACTGGAACAAACGGAGTCTCTGAGACAATTCCCCGACCTACCCCTTTACACCTGAAGCCAACAATCCCCTGAAAGCTCCTAATTAACTAAATGTCAGTCGGGTGAG
>NW_022103901.1:26855392-26884470 GCF_000313985.2 Echinops telfairi
CGTCAGGGTAGAACCACCTCTGAGACAAACTCTTAATGGGAGTAGAAAGGCTGCTGGTTTCAAACTGCTGACCTTTCGGACCAGAGCCGAATGTGTAACCATCATGCCATCAAGGTTCCTGGTGGACAGCGGTGATGCTCATGTCTGGAGGACAACTTTTGGAGAGAAGAAGACCAAATGAGTAAGTGGAACAGGTAGAGTGGAAATAATGAGACTGTCACTAATGAAAACTGACACTCCATGTGACTGAACAGGATGTGTGGGGCGTGTTGAATGGGAGCTTGTTCTGCTCTGTATATTCGCACCCAGAATAGAATAGAATGTTATTTATTTAAAAATGCAGCTTTTTTACAAACTGGGTGTATAAATTTAAATACAAATGACTTACAACGTAGATTAAACACCTGTCAACAAAAATCGCTAACTCTACCCAGGTCGAGTGATTAGAGACGAACAACAATTGTCTTTTCATACTTGATTACAATCACTTTCTATTCTAAAACCCCAGCGCTGAAGATGAAGTCGGCCTGGATCCCACGTGCAGGCCTTCAATGCCGGCGCCGCCGCGAGCCAAACTCGGCCAACCTTTCCTGCGCTCACAACCTGTGGTCAAGATGAAAGGCACCACAGTCCAGCCCGGGTTCCTGATGAATAAACGGAGGATCAGATGGGGTGCGAGGAAGCCAGCCACACCACTCATTATCTGTTCCAGGGGCTTGCTGCTTCTACAGCAATCATTAATCGGAACCACGGGGTAACAGGGACATGAAGGAAAGGAGCCAAAATCCACCTTCCTGTCTTTCCGTTGCTGGGAGGACAGACTCAGAGAGAGACCTGGCTCACCCCAGTCCAGGACAGCCAGGGGAGGCTAAGAACCCGAACTGGCCGCCTTCAAGCGGATGCGGACTCATAAAGACCTTACAGGAGGGGGGAACACACTGCTCCCGTGTGTTGCTGAGACTGTAACTCTCTAGGGGAGTAGAAAGCCTTGTCTTTCTCCCAAGAAGCTGAGCAGCTGGTGATTTCGAACCACCGACCTTGCAGTTAGCAGCCCAACATGCAACCACTGTGCCAGGAAAGGCCAGCACCTGAAATAAAGGACCCCATCTACCAATGATAGAGAATAAACATCACAGAGAATCAGGGCGGATTCCCCGGTAAGCAACTCAAACGCCTGCTTGGGGGATCAACAAAGCAAGGGCAGCACCGGTTGTGGAAATCAGGATCCACAAAGGCCAGACAGGCTCAGGGGTACAAATGAAAGGACGCAGCTTCAGTGAGTGAACATGAAATGAGGTCCATGCAGGTCATGAGGGTACCCAAGCACGCAGCTGGTACGCTGAGGTCCCTACGACGTCAACACCTTCCCTGGCATCCCTTCCCGTGTCATTGGGACTCCTGTCAAATCTTGGAGGACTTGGGAGCATTCGATTTCTTCTTGATCAACAAGAGCTGGAGTGGGCTATCTCCTGCTACGTTCCCCCAGCTGGATCCACCATGGGCACCGATGAGTTCTATTCACAGAGAGCAGTCTCTGATCCATTTTGAGAGAACTGTCTTACTACCACTGCCAGCTGCAGGCCAGCAACGCCCCTCGACACGAGACAAACACATGGGTTGCTCTGGTACGTGTCCGGGTACATGATCACGGGAACGCAAATAAGCCAACCAAGGCCGGGAAGTCGATCAAGTGACTTTCTGACCGTAGAATATTTGGGTACCGCGTGATGTTCTAAGTTTCGTTAACAATACTTAGAGCTGTAGCTTCAAAATAGGCATGGCCCACACCGGATGCCATCTATCACATATGTAATATAATACTATCCATGGGGAATAATGTAGGACGCACATATCAACATCCACAACATACTGGGGCGGTTCGATTTATCAATCGTGGGAAGTTTTAATTTGCATAGCAAGTAGGAGTTATGCATTTTCTGGTCTGTTACTGGGGACAACACGGTGCTTGAAATGACTCTCTCTTGCTCACCAGTGAGGGATTGAACGTGCTGGGGTCGGGGAGCGTCCAAGGCAAAGCACAGAGAGCTGAGGCAGCTGCCGTCTTCCCTGAATTACCCGTTCACCCCGGGATGCTTTCCACAGAGCGATGGTCTTCCTGAGATCTGTTCTCCTTGCCACACAGCCTCCTCTCTCCTACCGCACGGCTGGCAGGCCAAACCCCACCCTCCCTTCACCCCCCAAAACCCACTGCTATTGGCTCAGCTCCCTAGGGCTGGCAAGGCTGCAAATCTTTCGACACGCAGCCTGCCTCAACAACCATCCTTGGAACAGCAGCTGGGGGGGGGGGGCCGAACCCCTCACCTTCCAGTTGCAGCCAAGCGCTTTAACCCACCGGTGCCCCCAGGCCTCGCGGAGATTGATGGCGCAGTCACAGGTGGAATGGCCCCGTCAAACCCAGCGACCTCCGATTCGGTGCCTGTTCCTTGTACAGACAGGAGGACACGTGCTGGTCAACACGGCCATGGAGAAACCGGTGCATGGACGTGGGAGAGGTAGTGGACCTTTCTGACCGGGACACGGGATTGGCTTGGGGAGTTACTGGCTGGGTGATCTCGGGTCTCAGCCTCAGTTTTTGCATTTGTAAAATGGGATGATGGTCAGAGAGGTTCTAGGATCGCCTGCCGAGCATGTGGAAGAGGCCGGCGCTTCATCAGCACCTGCGGGGTTGGGCTACAGTGGGTGTGAAGCTGTGTTTTAACCGAGGGCTCTTAGGGACATGTCCACACCCATACAAGGGGTGGGGGTGGGGCTCAAAAAGGCGGGTGGAAAAACGGAATGAAAGGATCGTGGCATTCTCCCACCCATCTTTTGAAGCCCCTCGGCGAGACAGACACGCTGGCACGTCCGGACAACTGCACAGACACACACAGCTGTGAGCTGCATGCATGCTCCCGGGGCAGAGCTGTGTGCTCACGCACCACACACGTGCACTCATAAACAGATATCTGCAAACAGCGGAGGGTGGGGCTGGACCACCCAGGGCCCCAGCAATTCTCCGGCCACATCCACTCACCCGCCCGATCCAGGCTGGGATGCAGGAAGTTGGTGACTCTTGGCCAGCTCCTCAGTCCAGCAGCAGCCTCAGGGTCCCCCAAGGTCACTAAGGCTGGGGAGGGCAGGGGTGGGGCGGATGGAATAAAGCAGTGAAGGCCCCAACACTCCTGGCACCTGAGGAGCCGCAAGCATTATTTCCTGTGATCTTCCAGGTTCAGGTTCCACCTGTGAACTGCAGCTGCAAAAACAGGCCCGGCCCAGCTCCACCACCCTGCGCTGAGGGGGTACCGCATTGTGCCAGCCCAAGACTGTGGGGGACACCAGGCCACGCTGGCCCCTGGCTCAGGAGGAGGCCCCAAGGAGGGCGCCCCACCACATCTCGCCAACTGGGACCTAGCAAGCCGCAGCTGTGCACAGAGCCCTTCCCATGAGCCCTCTTGGCTCAGTGTGCAGGCGAGGCCAGGTCTAAAGCCAAGAGGGTGGGCGATGACCCAGCCAGAGGGGGGCTCGGGCGGCAGCAAGCACGGTTCTCTGAGGCTGCCGGCCCTCTGCCCCCTCGCTCCCAGGCCGTGGCCTTCTTGGACAGCAGTGTCTGAAAGAGGGTGGAGGCCTTGTTCCCTCAGATGGCCGAAAGGAACAGGCTGGCTCCTTGGCCCTGATACAGAATGAGCCAATGTCTGCCTCAGGCCTTGCAAAACCAAGGCCTAGTTTCGTCAGTGGAAACCCACAAGGAGGGCCAGATGTACCCTTTGGCTTGGGGAAACAGGGTTTGCTCTCAGCTGCCACGTGTTTTCCACGAAACGCTGCCCTTGATTTGCTCGTGGCTTTTGCTGTGGTTCTAGAAGCAGGGCGGGCAGGGGAGGGCAGCACCGTTCTAGAAGAGAGACCGCTCTATCAGTACACTGCGATTCTTCTTGTGACGAGCCTTCGATTTGGCTCAGACGCATAGCAACCTTATGCTGCCCGGCCCTGCACCATCCTCACTCCACAGGTGGCTCTGTTTCAGTCCTATGGACACCATATCAATCCCTGAGGGTCTTCCTCATTTCCACGGACCCTCTAAGCCACCAGAGAGCCCTTAGAGTGAGATCGACACCCACCTAGGCGGTTGGCTTCAAAAAGCGCCAACACACTGGAAAGAAAAGAGCGTGGAATGCTCCCAAGAGCTTTCTGCAGCTGTTGTTTGAGGCCAACGCAGTGTCCCCACGTGTTACAGAGCAGAACTGCTCTGCAGTTTCCTTGCAGGGAAGCAGGCCACCAGGCCTTCTGTGCACGGGGCTGCCGGCCGGCTCTGAAGCCCCCACCTTTATTTACACTGGACGCCACCGCGTGGGTCTTAGACTTCGCAGTGGCTCCCTGTTACGGGGCAGAGCTGCCCCACAGCATGTCCTGGGCTGTCACCTTCCAGAAGCAGGTCTCCGGGGCTGTCTCCCACAAGCCGCTGGGTGGGTTCCAACCACCACTTGTCGGGTTGGAGTAGAAGCCACCAAGTAACTGCTGCCCACCAACCAGTGTCAGTGGAGTGTTCGGTCCACCCTTCCCCCAGGGGCACCAGGGACTTCGTGCTAGATGTTAAAGGGCAAACTGGGGGCCCAAGAAGGGAACTGCTCATCAGATGGGGGTCAACCCTTGATCCTCTGCCCCCAGGTCTACTTTCCCTGCCCCGCTGCACCGCCTCCAGAGACCACCAGGACTCCCTTCTCCGGATTCCATTGTACTTGGATACACAACCAACTCTCATGGAAGCAGCAGACAAGAAACCCAAGGCCTCAGGGCACGGGGCAAATCTGCTGCCTAGGATCTCTTTAAAGGGCTAAAGAGGAAAGCAGTCACTTTCAGGACGGAGGTGCACCTGACCCAAGCCACCGTCTTTTCATTTGCCTCGTATGCCTGTCACAGGTGGACCATGTCTACGGCACACGGAACAAGAACAGGTGCACTTAACTAACAGTGCTGGCAAAGGAGATGCAAAGCACCGAGGACTGCCAGAGAAACACATGTATCAGTCTCGGACGGAGCACCGCAGGGGTGCTTCCCTTAGAAGCAGGGGTGGCAAGATTTCCCCTCACCTACTACAGACTCCTTATCGGGGAAGACATCCTTCCTGTTGGGTAAAGCGGGGGACCTGAGAAAAAGAGGGAGACCTCCAAGGAGATGGGTTGACACAGAGGAAGACCTCCAAGGAGATGGACTGACACAGAGGAAGACCTCCAAGGAGATGGATGGACACAGCGGGTGCAACACTGGGCTCAGAGCTAACAACAACGAGGATCACACAGGTCCAGTCGGGGACCTGTAACCTGTGGTGTGCACCTCAAGCTCTCCTCACCACTACTAAGTCGATTCTGACTCACAGCGACACTATAGGACAGGGTACCACTGCCCCATGGGTTTCCACCGAGACTCAAACTCTTTATAGGAGTAGAAAGTCATGTCTTTCTCCCTTGGGACCGTTGGTTTCGAACTGCTGACCTTGTGATTCACAACTCAACCTAAGCCACCAGGGTGAGTGTGGGATAAACCACACTGACTCACAGCGACCCTCTAGGACAGACTAGCACTGCCCCTGTGGGTTTCTGAGACTCTAACTCTTGATGGGAGCAAAGAGCTTCATCTTTCTCTCATGGGGTGGCTGGTGGATTCGAAATGCTGAACTTGAGCTTAGCAGCCCACCATGTCACCATGAAATCAAGATCCCTCTATCTTTTCTTATCAAGTGAGATGAAAGTCCCAGAGATCGGGAGCAGTAATAACCTTCCACACCTGGCAGAGGTGACAGCTGGGGCCCTTAGAGGCAAACACCCTGGTTCACGAAGCCCAACGAACCAGAACCACCAATTAACTAAATTCTCTTTGTTTCCTCTGGGGAGACGCTGAGATCAGGAATGCAGTCAATCACAATATAGAAAGCGGCTTCTGGACTCTCTCAGAGCTAGCCCGATTTCCTTCTCCCTTGCACAAGCTCGGTATGTTACGAACATGACCTGATGGTTTCTGGTTTTTGCTAAGTCCTTTCCATCACAGGGTGACCCCAAGTGCACCGAGTACTTCTACTCAGCCAGTAGGGGTTTGAAGGCTGTGGTCTTTCAGAAGCAGACAGTCAGGCCTATCTTCCGAGGCACATCTGGGTGGGCTGCAAGTGCTAACCTCTCAGCTAGCAGTCCGCTGCCTACTCATTTGCACCGTTCAGTTCAGGGATGCAGAATTCGATGTAGCCACATGTTAAAAAGGAAGAGAATTTAAGAATCGATTACCATTTTGTCGTTTAATCACCTCCAGGGCTCAGGCGCTTGGCACAGCAGGGGGCCACCCCGGTAGCCTGCGGAGATCTGGAGTTCAAGTGTGAAGGGACCATTCAGAAGATGATCCCAGGAAGTCTCCAACAAGCAGGTGAGCATCAGCCATCACTGGCTGCCTGTTCCAGTTGATGGTCATGAAAGACAAGCTGGCCTTGGTCTGGAGTAGCTCATATGAGGCCATGCGGCCAACGTCCATGTTGTGTGCCTTCAAGTCTATCCCTGTGTGTCAAGTCTATCGTCTATGGTCGTAAAGGATCCAACGTGGCAAGACAGAACTGCCCCTTAGGATGCCCTCAACTGCCATCTTCATGGGGGTAGGTCTCCAGCTCTTTAGCCCGCGCTGCAGTTGCTGGGTGGGTTTGAATGGTGCACATTTCCATCAGCAGCCAGGCACGTGGATGCACCCAGCCTATCTCTGGCCGCCAGTGCCTTTCTCCCGGATCAACCCACACTGCACATTTTGGAATAAACAGACTCAAACACGCACACAAACTCATCCGAAAAGGCATTTTGCCCCCAAAGCCTAAGCAAGTGTACGGTTCCAGGGTTTGGGGCTGACTACAGAGGCCTCCCTCTGAAGTCAAAGGGGCTAGGGGCCTCCAGGGAGGTGACCAGTACACCCCAAAAGAATCTACTATTCTGTATGGGCCCAATGGAGTGCGGCCTGGACAGGGCTGTGCAGCACATAGCCAGAGACCACCAGGTCCGTTGGCTTGACGAGAACACCGGCGTCAGACAGGTGAGTGGCTCATCCGCCTGCTGCACGGTGCCCTCCAGATGGAGGAGAGCAGCCAGGTGCTGTGGCTCTTCCCCGTGTGTGTCCTACTCCTGTAACACCTATATTCCTCTTGACGTACAAGCTCTTAAAATAGGCGCCTGTGTTTGTTTTTTATTTCAATTAATTCATTTAGAAAAAAAGAAGAAGTAGTACCCATAAATTATGGGGACCTGGGGATAGTAATAGCCTCTTTGGCCACGGTGGCAATTACATAATCTGTCAACTTGAGAAAGGGGTGGAGTCCAGCCTGTCAATCAGGTCATTGTCAATAAAGCTGCTGTGTGGGCATGGCCTTCTCCTGAGGATTCTGGGAACTCCTGTCTTCCTTCCTGGAGGTGGGACAACATACCCTCTGCTTCGTCTTCCTGCTGATAAGACGCATGGAGCCACACTGATACCAGCCCCTGCCCTGGAGCTAGAGGAGCCACATGGAGACCCACACCAGCACTGAGATGCTTCCACTCCCACTGCCTCTATAAGACCTTCTACCCACTGGCCTGTGATCTTCCTGCATTCATTGCATGTGCTGCGTGAGTCTGAAGAGGAATTTATGGACTAGTATAGGACACACGGGCTAACATCAGACTAATGGACTTGATCTGGACTGGGCTGGGATGTTTTCTCAATATACAATTGCTCTTTGATATAAAGCTCTTTCTTATACACATGAGTGTCAATGAATTTATTTCTCTAGTCAACCCAGTCTACCATAGCCACCAATCGTAGGGAGCTAAAAAGCAGGCAGAGAGGCGCTGATTTCTTCAGTGGGGCCTGACTCTCCATGCAAAAGACTCATCTTGGGGTCCCGGCCAGAGCACCTCCCAGACCGTCACCACAGCAGGCCAGGGGAGGCTGGCTGGCTGCTGCGATGCCCAGCAGGGCTCCGTGGAGCTTCCAGACTTAGACAGACTAGGACAAGAGGTCCGGTGGCCTATTTCTGAAGATCAGCCGGTGAAGCCCCTGCGGCTCACCGGGACCTCCGAGATCCTGAGACGTATGGGATCTGAGGGCAGCATTTGGCTGTGTTACACACGCGTTGTCATGAACTGCGCACCAGCCTGATGGCAGCCCACCACCACTACCACTACCGCCACCACCGCACCGACTTCCATCTGATGTGTTTGTGCGTGGGCAACTTCCACGATGGGGTGACCAATCTATGCTCTGGGAAAGGCTGCGGGGCGTCGAGACTTGAACTTCTCTGGGAAGGTTTTGGGAGAATTTGGGGAGGAGGGTAAGGGGGAACTGGGGGTGGGGGGAGGCATGCCGAGATACAGAGAGATGCAGAGGCCGACAACATGAGGGGACTCTGAGACCGGCCTCAAGTCAAATGACCACACAGACTGGGGCCTCACGTGGGCCATGGAGGGAAACCAGAAGCAAGCAACAGGGAGGCAGGGGGCCCAGACCCCACGGCCACCCCTATCCCCACCTCCAAACCAAACTCACTGCTCTGTGTCAACTCCAACTCACAAGGAGCCCACGGGAGAGCTATGTGGCACGGGGTTTTCTTAGCAGAAGCAGATCCCCAGGCCTCCCTTCTACCTTGCCACTGGCTGGGTTTGAACCATTAGTACCTGAGCACAAACCATGTGGCCACCTAGGGCCTCTGCTACTCCCCAGTGCTCCCCAATCCTGCCATCTGATCCCACTCTCCCCAGCAGGACAAGGTCCTGCCTGCCAGTTACTGGTGAATTCTGCACGCAGATGTCCAGTTTGGGGGAAGAGGGGAGGGGGACAAGGAAGCAGCACTGGGCATCCAGGAACCAGGCAGGGATGCTGACATTGGAACCTCATGTCCCACTGGGGGTGGGAATGAGAATTCCTCCCAGGCCATCCCAGAGACATGCGAGCCTTGTAAAAGGTCAGCTTCTACATTGGTCAGGGCGAGGCAGGCCAGAGAAAGGCCACCAGAGAAGGTCAGTCTGACCTCTGGCCAAGCTGAGCCAATATCCCCAAACTCGGGGTTTTGCCTGGGCATCAGACCTGGCCCTCCCTGCCAAGTCTGGGGACCTAGCCTGTGCCAGGCAGTACCTTGAAGATGCTCCCCACTCCCTCTGGGAAAGGAAGTCCAACGAACCTTTCCCGCTGGCAGGAGCCAGGGATGATTTCCTAAAGGCCCCTGGGAAAGGAGTTATATATTCCACAAGGCTGTGTTCGTGAGGCACCGTCACGGCATTTTATAAGGTCATCCATAACACCGGCTATAGCTGTAAAGGAATTTACTATGCAGCCTCCGAAAAGCATATGAATCAGTTGAGTGCAAGTTTTCCTTTAAAAAAAGAGGCTTGTCAGCCTACCTTTTGCCTCGCTTTCTCCTGGGAGACAGCGGTCATGGGACTTGGGTGTGGGGCTCTCCCTAAACTCCCAGCACACAGCTTGCTGGTAGCACAGCGCAGGGGTCCACAGGCCACCTCCTATCAGGCTGGGTCCTCCTGACCCACCTGCCTCCTGGACCCCGTCATAGAACGTCCCAAACCCACGTACTCTGCATGCCTGCCGGGAGCTCATCTTCCCTCAAAACACCAAAACCAAGCCTGACCCACCGGGGCAGCCCTGCGGGCAGAGGAGGATCACCCCACAGGGTTTCCAAGCCTCTCATCTTTCTGGGAGCCCACCAGCACGGTGGCACTGCACCCCAGCCTCCTGTAGCCCTCTAAAACACAGGCTACAGCCACACAGTCCTGTTTTACTTTTTTCCATGCTTGATTTCTCCCCCCGACCCCCTGCAGACTCTTTTTAAAACTCAAAAGCCAAACCCACCACCAGTCATGGGTTTGAACCGCCAACTCTGCGGTAAGCAGTCCAACATCAACGTACGATGTCACCAGGTCCTCTGCCAGGTCCCGGTGCTACCGCCAACTTCCTGGTGTGTCTGCTGCAGCGCTTAGCAGACCAGCTGCCATCTGTCCAGCGGCCGCGCGTGGAGGGCCCCTGAGTGTCAGAGTGGAACTGTGCCACAGAGGTTTCCACGGAGCGCCTCTGGGGGACTTGAACCACCGGCCTTTCAGCCAACAGCTGAGCATAGGAACCGTCAACACGCCCAGGGACTCCCTGCTTCACCTGACGACCCTCCCTCCTCCAATCCCCCATCAATCTGTCTCTCTCTCTTTCCGGCCACTTGGTCTCTGCTACACTCGGCTCTCCAGTCCATTCACCCTGCAGCAGCCAGAGGATCTGGGACCAGGCCACTCTTCTACGCCAGCACCTTCAGAGGCTCCCCACTGCCTGCAGGATCGATCCGGAGCTCCCTGGTATGGTCTACATTACCTAGGCTTGGCCTGCATCATCGGTCCTGGCCAGCCCTTGGGGTCCCCATGGTGCCCCATTCTAGGGATACCCCATTACTTGTGGTTTCCCGAGAATCCGCAGCGTGACCTCCATTGAGCCTGGCCTTGTTCATGCCCACTTCTCCAGGCCCCTCCCATGCCTCCACCTGGGGTGGGCACAAGCTCCACAGGAAGCCTTCCCGGTTGCCCCAGGCTGCCCCAGGCACTCCTCCCCTGTGCTCCCCTATGATGGCAGCACTGATAGAAAGAGCCACAAGTCTGTTTGTCTTACAATCCTACTCTCCAGGGTCAGGAGAAATGGAACAGGAAACACAGGTTTCTTCGAGCAAACCCTGCTCACTGCTTATACATCCACTCAGGGAACATAAGCCCTGCCAGGCACATCTCATCACACGAGGTCTCGGGCTCCAGCCCAGGGGTCCCGATGCTGGGACCCCCGGAGTTGAGGGTCCACAGAATTTGTGGGTCTGGAAGCAAATCTTTATTTACACCTGCATGGACGCTAACTGAATCGGCTCGTCCCTCCGTTGTGAGCACAGGGAAGGGGGGGCCAACGCGAGCAGCAAAACCCGGGACGTTGGCCGCAGTAGAAATGACAGATCTTTTCATGCCACGTTACTTGGGTTCTCAAAATAGTATTTACACTCATCATTACTTCCAAATGACAGCGTCAGTAGACCTGGCATCTAGATGCCGAGACTGACTGTGTTAATCCAAAAGCCAATGCATTCCAATCCCACCCATATGTGTAGGTGTTATTCTTGGGTCTCTGCCGATAACTGGGGGAGCCCTGGTGGCCTCGTGGCAGAGGCAATGAGCTGCTAATGGCAAGGTAGGCGGTTCAAACCCACCAACCAGAGGAGACAGTCTGCTCCCAGACAGATGTGCAGTCTAAGAAACCCGAGAGTCATTTTACTCTGCCCTGGGGGTCTCTAGAGATTGATGCCGTCGCAGCAGAGCTGGTGTGGTTTGGTAACTACACCTTGAGAAGACGCTCTCCTTTGTAATTCTGCCACGCATTTCTTGCTGCTGTTATTTGAAGGTACACGTGTGATTCCAGGGAGTCCACAGTTGTCACCAGATGCCACAGGGGTTTCTGACACAAGACAGGTTAACGGCCCCGTTCTACACCAGGAGCCAGGGCCAGGGACCTGAAGCCGTGCTCAGCGCATGGCAGGGACGCTGGTGCATGACGTGGATGTGATACCTGCCTACTAATCTGCCCTCCGGCACGGCACCGCTTCTTTCCTCCTTCCCGCCTCCTGTCTGTCCATCGCTCCACCCAGCTAGCCCAAGTCAAGTTCAACACCGCAGGTCTAGTTCTGCGGCGGAGCTGGGCACTAGGCCAGAAGGACAAGAGAGTGAGCCATGGGGGAGCCTTTGCTAAGAGTCCCTGCCATTATTCACAATGGTGGCCAAGAGGCCTGCCCAGCTCCCTCACTGGCCACAGGCATGACCGTGGCTGACATTAAGCTTGCTCCCCTGGTGGCACCATGGCTTTGTGCTCGACCACCAGCCTTAAGTTGCTGGTTTAAACCCCCCGCCCCTTGGAAGTACACTACAGAGTATAAAGGCCTGGTGCCGTTTCCATTAAGAGAACGGCCCAAGAAAACACACGGGAAGCTTTTCTCTGTAACAGGTGGGTCAGGGTGGGTGACAAGGTGAGGCGTTCCAGATGGGTCGGTGGGTGCCCCCGTTTCATGACCGAAAAGCAGGGGACTCGCCAAGCGGCCTCACAAGTTCTAGGTGAACAAATGGAACCTTGCTAGTACGTCCTGAGCGGGTGCCAGCCACCTCAGCCATGCTCACCATGCCTTTCCTCCTCCCGGGGCAGACACAGCGCCCTGACCCCCAGCTCTGAGGACCGGATCCACAAACAGCGTCTTCAACATCCTCCGCCCACTGCTCTCTGAGACACACCTCTCAGAGGTGCCGGGACAAGGGCCTCACTCCACCAACCTTCCTGGAGCCGACACCTCTCCCCAGGAGCTGGGCTGGGTGCTAGGAGAGGGGAGAGGCGCGCCCCCACATGCCCTGCAGGGGCAGACGGCCAGGGCACAGCTGGGGGAGCTCCGACCGCCATCCCCCATCCTCGGATGCCATGGAGGTGGGGTGGAGGGTCCTGTGCTCACAGATGCACAGCCAAGGAAACACCTGGACAGACCGCAGTGACCCCTGAAGATAGGGCAGGGGGCCAGGAGGGGCTGACCTGCTCACCTGATCATCTTTCCTGTTGCTTTAAAATACACGCAACCTGCCCTCCCCCACCCCCATGCATCTGCTTTAAGGGCTTCAGATCCTAGTCAGTCCTGGCTGCTGGACCCTCACTATGCACCCAGATTCAAAGCACTTCTCTTGGCCGCCGCCTGTCAAACCCAGCACCCGCCCCCCTCAGCTGTCCCCAGCCTGCCCCTTACCTACAGCACATTTCAGCCATGCCGGGGCACTCCTCTGCTGGACATCTTCCAAACACGTCCCATTGGATGAGGGACTCAAAGTCCACTGTAGGGCCCATGAGGCCCCATCTCCATCCTCCCTCGGCGGTGCAGCATGCTCTGGGCCACACTGACCCATCTGCGGGCCAGCAAACTGGCCAAGCCCATTGCACTGCAGGGCCTTTGTACCGGCTGACCTTGCCCTGGCTCTCCCCAGGGCCACCCTCCTACATGTCCTCCCGATTGACCAGGCTGGCTCTTCCTGGTGCTCTGACCCTCTGCTGCCCACTTTGGGATGTGAGCTCAAGGCTCTCGAGCCCCTACCACAGCCCCGAGCCCAAAGCAGGTGGGCAGTTAGGAGCCATCCCACATGTCCACCGGACCCTGCATGAGACAGAAGCCTGTCTCAGAAGGAAAGCTTACATTTTCCAGTACAGAGAGGGGGGCAACAGCAAAGGGTGGCTTCTTCCTGGCAGAGGCGGAAAACTTTGGAGAGGTGGAAAAGCAGGGCAGCCCCATGCAGTTCCAGCTCTCGAAGGTTCCCCTGTAATAACACACGCTCTTATGCTTCAAAATAACACAGTCCACACTTAAGGTCATTATAGCGACCCTGTAAGACAGACGAGAACTACTCCCCAGGGTTTCCGACTGTAACTCTTTACAGGAGTTGAGAGCCTCATCTTTCTCCCATGAAGCAGCTGGTGGTCTCAAACCGCAGACCTTGTGGTTAGCAGCCCGATGCGTCAGCCTCCAAGCCAGCAGGGCACACTGGTGACGCAGGGGTAGAATCATATGATACATTATCCATCCAATCAATAAAAGGTCCAGTGCTGCCCAGTCCACTCTGACTCACGGTGACCCCGCGTGTCACAGAGCAGAAGGTTCCACAGGGTCTTCTTCGAGGATACCTCTATGAATGCAGACTGCCCGGCCTCTCTTCACGGACCTGCTCAGGCTGGGTCTGAACTGCCGGCCTTTTAGGTCGGCGGCCAAGGGCACACCGTGCCACAGCAGGGCTTTAAAACAAATCCAGAAAAAGAGTCCCCGAAGAAACATTAGGAAAATAGAACATGCTGTGTTTTCGGTCCCACCTGCCCCCAGGGACCAGGGTAGCTGGGCACCCCGGGGTGTGTAAACAGCTAACCGGCCCACAGCTCCTGCTGGCCGGCAGACGCTCCTCACTCAAGATGCTGAGATGTTCCAGCAGCCAGGTGGTGAGTGTAGCCTGGCTTAGACACGTGACAGCCAGCTGAAGCCCCAACGCCACAGACTTGCTCTGGGGTCACCAGGCCACACCCCCAGGAGGGCGCAGTCTAGCTCCAGATGTGAGCGCTCACTCTGAAGTCCGCCAGACACGTGGGCTGCGGACAGCTCTGTCAAGCTCCCTGCAGGGACACAGCGAGGGCGGGCAGGCAGGCGGGCACAGAGCTGCAGCCTGGGTCCCTTGGGGGACTCGGGAGTCCCCTGGGTGTCTCTGGGTTGATAGGCTGCAGAAGCATGTGCTAATTGACTGGGAGTCCCTCCCAGTGAGTCACTTAAACCTCCCAGCAGTTAGGGAGGGGTCCAACCAGGGAGCTTGCTCTGGACCCCCCTGAAGTCATTTCATAGGAGTCAGCTGGCCTCGTCTGGCTGTGCAAAGGTGACCAGACAAAGCCTGGGGAGGCTGTGGTTGTGGCCATTGGGGGTGGTCACTGGCATCTAGCCCGGGAGGCTGGGAACGCCGCTAAGCACCCTGCACTGTACCGGGGGTGGGGGGTGGGTAGGCAGGCCACACCACGGAGACCCCTGGGTTAGTCCAATCAGCAGAGTGGAGGCTGCTGAGGGGGCGGGCTGCAAGCCCAAAGACATGACTGATGCTGCCTAGTCCCCCCTCCCCCCTCCGGCCGGTCTAAGAAAGCAGTGTGGGGACTTGGAATCATGGCAGGTTTTACCGCCCAGCCCTCTGAAACCACCTTGGGGAGGGGAGGTCGGACGGAACACCAGGCCGTTGGGTGTGCCCTGTTCTCACTGGCATTGCCACTCTGCTGACCGCTCCGGAGTCCAGCCATGCCTTGGCTCTCTTCACGTGGCAACAAATTTCCACCCCAGTCCCTCCAGGGCGAGCAAAGGTCACAGCCCGCTGACCCGGCCCGAGCACTGTCCGAGCTGCCCGCGTTACTCTGTGTCTATCTCTAGTTAGTGGCTGCCCCTCTCTCCTCCCTTCCCCTCCCACCCCTGCTAAACCGCCAAAGAACGATTCTTTTCATGTAAAAACTTTTCATGGCTTGTGATAGCTGTGGTCGCATTCAGTACTTGTCCTTCTTGGGTGACCAGCCTAAGACCCTCCCGGTTCATCCATGACACCTGATGGAGGTGTTTTGCAGACTGGTCACGTAAGGATACAGAGAGCAGGCGCAATAGCTCCTTCACCCACCCTTCCACTAGTGCTGTGAATAGTGCATGTCTCACTTCGGGGTGGTCGTGGTGGGGGGCTTTTATGAACGAGTGAGCCTTAGTCACACCAAAGGAGATGGGGGTCTCCCCACCAGCTGGCTTGGGCTTGGTAGAAGCCCTGTGTGGTGTCACCTTCCAATCTTTCAAGAATTGCCCCCTGCCAACAAACCAACATAAACAAACAAACAAAGCAAAACAACACTTCTATGAGCAGACCCAAAGGTTTACAGTGGCGAGTCTCGACTACAACCTTAAAAGTCAGCAGTTCAGATCCATTCTAGGGTGCTGCGGAAGAAAGTCCTGGTTACCCATTCCATAGTCATGGAAGCTGCTCCCGTTGCAGAGTGCCCAGGAGAAGAACTGCCCCAGGATGCCCCGCTGTCTTAATGGAGGCAGATTGCCTTGGTCTTTCTCCCACAGAGCTGCTGGTGGGGTCAGACGGCCCGCAATCAGGTTCGCAGCCCAGTGCTTAATGCACCGCACCACCACAAGGATAAGTCAAGAAAACCTACGAAGCCATGCCACTCCGTAACACAATCACCGTGAGTTGCAACAACCCGAGGCAGAACAGAACCTGCATGATTGTCAGGGAGAGCCACCTGCTGACAGCGGAACCGGCCTGGGAACAGCTCAGCAGTAGTCATGGGGCCGAGATGACGGAGGCTGGTACCTGGCACAGAAGTCCCCCAGGTCCCTTTGACAGTGGTCAGTTCTTTCTGCACATTGAGCTGGCCGGAGTTTCCTTCTCCATCCCCACCCCGCCCGTGTGGCGCCCCACGCCAGAGCTCACTTCAGCTTCTCAGCCAGCACACTCTTTCTTTCAGTGGAAAAATAAGAGCTGGCATTCCCAGAAGAAAACAAGAAGGGCTTATTATTATTAACAAGCTGTTCCCTTGCAGAACAGCCATTAAACCCAGCGGGGAGGTCCCTGGGCTTCTCTCCGTGGTCCAGTCTGACTTGCTCTCCTACAGGGGGCAAACCTCTGAGGTCCCCCACCATGACCCTCTGGGCTGGAGAAAAGGGGACCCAGTGGCCCGCAGGGGAACTAAGCAGGTGGTGGCACTTCTGAGAACCTATGGACCAAGCCAGATACAAAGGTGACACAGGGTCACTTCCTGGAGGTGCCGCAGAGGACAGGGGAGGAAGGCCGCTGTCTGCCCTGGTGCCCCAAGGAGTGGGCGGCTGGCCCCTATGCCACTCTGGACCTCAGCTCCCCTCAGAAGCAAGCTCTCCCTGCTCCAGGGCTCACTGCCTTCAGGAGCCCGGAAGGATATTGGGCGTGAGTATCTGTAAAGGCCCTGTGCACTTTTAATTCCATTCTTGCACAGTTTCTGAGGCCCCTGCAAAAATACAGACAACCACAAGGAGGCTTCAGCAAGTGTGTGGGAAAAAATGGATAGAGATGGAATTTATCCATGAACTTTCTGAAACCCTTCATATATATGATGGGATACCCCCAAATAACCAGATTCCTCCCCCACCCAGAGCTATGTATTTAAATTTTATTTATTTTTATACAAAACAACTCACCGGGAGGCGAGGGGCAAAAACAACAACAAAAACCTATCACCTTCAAATTACTCTCCATTACACTGAATACATTCATCAACTCTGCAATTGCATTCTTGGAAACATTTTTCAAACTCATCTGTTTGGATAGCTGACAGCACCTCCCTCGTTTTTTATCTTCACCTCTCCTATGTCATCAAATCATGTCCTTCTTTCTCAAAAACAAAAAAGAAGTCACACAGAACAAGGTAGGGTGAGTAAGGTGGGTGGAACAAGAGAAGCACGCTATGTTTTGCCAAAACCTGGCACACTGAGATGGCTGCATGAGCAGGTGCATTGTCATGGTGGCAAAAACAGTCCCCCATCTGCCACAAATCAGGCCTTTTTGGACACACACTGTTATGCAATCTTTTCAGAACCCCTACATAGAAAGCTTGATTAACAGTCTGACTTGGTAGAACAAACGCCAAATCCACTACGAGTGGACTTTTTCATCCGTTTGGGAAGTTGAATGTTCAGAATGAGGTTTGTCAACCATCGACATTTCGTCTTTTTTGGAAACAAGAAAACCACTCGTGTACTTGAGTTTTTCCCATAGTGCTCTCCTTGTAAACTGTGTTCCATATCACAACAGCTTCTAAGGCATTTTTCCTGGGCAGGAAACAAAATTTCACAGCTGCATGCTGTTCTCTTAAATCAGCATCACAAAAAACAAGGTTCGAGCAAAACAGCTTTTACAAAAAAATTCACTGTGACCAGCAAGAACCTTCCCAGGTGACACCACTGGGTGCACTAACTCAGAGTGAGTTGCTCAATGCTCACCTAGCAGGAAAAAAATCATACTACAAAAGCTCTGCTGGGTTTTTAAAATAATATTTTTTGGGTACCCCCTCATATGATATACTACTATTATCAGCAGTTCTCAACCTGTGGGTCGCGACCCCTTTGGCGGGGGGGGGGGGGGGGGTGGTGGTGGTGGTGTCAAATGACCTTTCACAGGGGTCGCCCGATTCATAACAGTAGCAAAATTACAGTAATAAAGTAGCAACAAAAATAACTTTATGGTTGGGGTCACCACCACAGGAGGAACTGTATGAAAGGGTCGCAGCGGCATGAGGAAGGTTGAGAACCACTGTCGTATATATACAGGGATGTACACACCTACTCCTCCCTTACCTGCCGCTCTGCTGTCTCACATTTCACACGTATGAGACTGGAAGAGAGGAGTCTACTGCGCTCTCTGACACGAGTCTGGCAGTGACAGATGGGGAGGTGGCGGGAATACTGGCTGTGACACTTAAGGTTATGTGCTACCTTGGCTAAACCAAGATTCTCAGGGATTGGCAGTGGCCGATTTGGTTATCGTCCGCTCCTTATCTGCCGTGATCATCCTGCATTTTCCCACTGCACCTACCTTTGGAATCCAGCCGCGGGGATACATGAGGGTTGGGTAAACTCATGAAACGGACATGCACATCCATATATGTGAACAGGTGAGGAGTTCTACTGATACAGCAGCTAGTTGTTGAACTGCTAGCTGAAAGGTCAGTGGTACGAATCCACCAGCCACTCTGAGTTTGTTGGTGACAACATGGCTCCCGTGGGGCAATCAAGATAAATGGCACTTTGAGTATGACCTCTTCCTTTTTCTCCCTGGTGTTTGGACCATTGTGCTGCTGCCTGAGCTAGCTGCTCTGTGCTCCCTGTGGCCCGGGGTAACCGTGGATCGTGGTGGATCCTGTGCAGTGCTGTGCATCACTACGCCTGGAGGCTCCATTGCAATCTGCTGTGTTAAGGCTGCTGCTACCGGCCTCGGCTACACCCCGACATCCCATCTTCCTGCTATTGCCACTCTCCCTTACCATGTCTGCTGTCTATGGGCCGACTCTGTTCGTCTTGCCTACAGACAGACACCACATCTCCTGCCAGCCACTTCACTGTCTGCTTCCTTGACCTCGGACCAGCAGCCGGCGTGAGTAGGACGGCCCTTCAGTATGTGAACTGCCCCACAAAAGAGCTGTACTACTGTGTGGAATAATTACCTGTTGTATTCCTTCTCGCTGTATAAACCAACCTTCTATATAAATCATCATAAGTGTCCTGGTTTTGTTTCTCTAGGGAGCCCTGCCTCACACCCCGAAGGAGAAAGAAATGATATTCTGCTTTCATAACGATTATTGCTGTCAGTGTTCCCGCTGCCATTGGGTCAATGCTGAATCGTAGTGACCCCTGTGGGTTTCTGACACTATAACTGTTGACGGGAGTAGAAAGCCCAGTCTTTCTCCCTCGGGGCTGCTGGTGGTTTCAAACTGCTGACCATGCCGATCAAACAAATCTGTCTTGGAAGACGCGTAGGTCGCACATTCTCTATTGCAATCATCAACGGCCACCTGTCCACCCCGGGAAACCCTGTGGTATTTGCAATGCCAGTGGCATCACAGCCCATGCCACAGCAACAGGCAGGTCACCACAGCAGGACAAACTGACAGCTGAGTCGTGGCCACAGAGAGCACGGTGGTGGGATCCCTCTGGACCATTCGACTTGGTGTCACCTGGCCGTCAGGAATGGAGTCAACCAATGGCAACGGTTGGGTGTGAGTTTGTGTGTGTGTGTGTGGGGGGGGGCACACATGGAGGTTCTGTGGGGAAAGCTCACCCTCTATGCAGGAGACCTGAGTTCAGTTACTGGTCAGTCCTCCTCAAGCACAGCCATGCCCCACCTGGCGGTGGAGGCTGGGGGTTACTGTGATGCCATGCAGGTGTCAGCCTAACTTACCACTGAAGATGAGGAAGAAAGACCTGGTGGCTCACTTAGGAAAGCTCGGCTTGTAAATACACTGTGGGCCATGGCCGTCTACTCCACTGTGAATGGGGTCTCGATGAGTCAGGGGCTGACTCGCCAGCAGTTAATAACAGTCAATGCATGTACACTGCGATGCACTGCACTACATATGTGTGTATATGTGCACATCACAATGCTACATGTGTTACGTGTATGGTCCCACATGCGTGCCCATCTGTGTATGTTCCATGTGTGCTTGCCTCTGCAGGCCCTGCTATGTCGTGTGTAGCACATTTGGTGTTAAGAGGTGCGTGCTCAGCCGTGTGTCATGTGCATTCCATGTGTGATTCTATGCTCATGTCCAGCTGTGTCACATTGCACACACTTGTATGTACATGTATACTTATTGTGTAAAGCGCATTGTATGTAAAAAGAATGTATGTAACACATTTTACAAAGCAGAGTGATTGCTATATAAGATCTACGTAGCATATGTAAGATGTCCAAGATAATTCAGGTGTAAGTTAGAGATGTGCCCATACCTCACATAGAAACAAGGTCATTCAGATCATTCAGATGTATGAAGGGTGTGTGTGTGGGGGGGGGAGGGGTGCTTCACTACATCCAGGCTTCCCACTTACTGACTGTGCCATTTTTAAGTGAAAACGGACCCCGCTGGGCCACCGTTATATCTGTACAATGGGCCTAAACGGAATACCTGCTTCATGGAGTTAAAGTTTCCTGATGAGAGTCGGAATGCCAGCACTCAAATCCTGGCCATCCCCATTGCAATGGTTGGACACGCCTCTTAATTTCATTGTGCCTCAGTCTCCCTTCTATTAAAATGGGAATGCCATTACGGGATCCTTATGGGATGTGAGGGAGAGTCCCTGCGAAGAAGTTCCTGGCAAAATCCCTTGGTGAATGTTAGCCAAACACACTGACTTTCCTATGACAGCAGTTCCCGGGGTGGGGTGGGGGGTGGGGGGTGAGCAAGAGCGACTCCGGAGGGTGCCTCCACAGAGGCGCACGGTCCTCGCTCTCGTGCAAGGCTCCGCGAGTGAGGGTGGGTGTGAGGAAGAATTTCTCGGGAGTGGGGGTTGGCTCGGGCAGACGCAATCACTTCAAAGAGCAGCCACATGGGCCCAGCATTCAAGGACAACACCTGCTGGTAGAAGTTGTCTATCAACCAGACACTCGTCGCCTGGAGCCTGCCTGCCCAGTCCCAGGCTCCCTGGACCCACTGGTCAGGATGCTCAGTGTCGGGACCTGCGTGGGCGCAGCCTGCTCACAGCAGGAAGAGGATGTGTGAACACCAATCGTCCTCCGCGCAGCCCATGGGTGTGGTGTGGCTGGGCTTTGGGGAACTTGCCAGCTATTTGGGGAACATTGCATCACACCGCTCATCCTGAGTCACCGAGGCCAGAAAGAAGCCTGTAGCTGCCGGATTACAGATCCACCCTGAGAACGTTGCCATGCCCACGCCCAGCCGGGCTGGGCCAGACGGGCACCCTCCCCTCCAAACAGGGCTCATGACACGATCCAGGAGCCAGGAACCTGGCAAAGGTGTTTGGCCGGGGCAAACGGCACCTAGGTCCTGCTCACTCAAGGCAGACCGCAGGGAGAGGAGCAGATGGGCTGGAAGCAATTTGGTCTCGGAGTCCTCTCAGCAGATGCTGGGCACCATAAGAATTAATGGGCTGCAGACTCAGGTAAGAGCTGCTCAGAAGCTCTCTGATTACTCCCCAAACTGCTCTCTGTGGAGGAAAAGGTTAATCGAAGCCCAGAGCTGGAAGAGAGGCCAAGAGGCAGCAATCGCTCTAATCCGGCCGCAGGGGACTGGCTCCCGGAGAAAGCAGGCTGCAGCAAGGAGGCTGGGGCCTGTCTCCGACAGAGGAAGCGGGCTGCACCCAGGCCTGACAATTGAATTACCTGCTCCATCAGTGCAGAAGCCAGAGCCTTGGCCAGGCACCCCCGTCAGATCCCAGCCAAGTTGCTGGGTTTTGGGTTTCTGCACACTTGCTGCCCTCGTTGAGCGCACACCCTCCGGAACCCATCTCCCACGAGCTTTCCCCCATCATGTTCCCGGAAGACTGGCCTAGGACATCTTCCAAGTCTGTGCCCGCAGTATGCTGGTATTCCTCCCCGGTGGTCCACGAGGCTGGATCAAGTCTGACATTGGCCATCCTGGGAGGGGGGAACTGGGACATAAATGAGAAGGAGGGAGGACTCAAACAGGTGTCCGTGGGCACAGCGGGCCTCCATCGAGGGCCTCGGTCTCAGCATTGCTTCTTTGCTCGGTGCAGGATGCCATGTTCAGAAACACCCCTGGCCAGTAGCACACACTCACCCCGACACTCTAGTTGTGGCAAAAAATGTCCCCGGACATTGACAAATCACTACCCAGGGATCAAAATCGCCCTCTGGTAAGAACGAACAGTTGACCCCGGTAGTTACCGAGCGGATTAGTTAGTTACTGACAATCCATCGCCAGAATTAACTCCAAGAGCAGCCACGGTGGCTGGAGCCCTGAGTTCCCCTGGACCGCTCACCTTGCTCATGCACAGAATGTCCTGGATGGATCTAAGCCTCGTTCCCTCCTGCACCGCTCAGCACCTCACCTTCAGCGCCCCGGAAAAGGTAATTCCCTATCCAGCCGACTTGACGGGGCAATGACGACGGCAACACAAAGGCCAGCTCTTGCTTGAATAGCTCAACACTTTAGCCACCTCTAAGGAACACTTCATTGGGATAGGAGCCCTGACTTAACACACAAACCCCATTTCCAAGCCCTCACTGTGGCCTCTGGCCTGTTGACCATTGCTCAGCTAGCTGTAAGCTCTGGGCTCACATTTCACTTCTGGAGCACAAACCCAACCTCCTCAGTCCTAACCTCGCCTCTTCAACCCCCAACCCCAACCCTGGGCTCACAGCTCAGCTCCAATCTCATCCCTGGCAAGGAAATCCTCTGAAAGGCCCCAGGCCACAGGTCCTTCTTACAAGCAAGCTCCCCTGTTTTCCCCCTTCACCAATGATGCCTGGAATTATCTGTCTGCTTGCGTCTGACCCCTCCCACTGCAGTGGATCCTTCGAGGCTGAAAACCTTCTGTCTTGTTCACTGCTGTAACCTAAGCACTGGGTCTGGCTCATCTGGCCCAGTGTCTACTTGTTTGAATAAGCTCATGGATCAGTGAATTCGCATAGAAACAATTCTTCATGTATTCATTTCCTTTCGCACCTATTCTTCATTTTATTCTTAAGACTGCTTCACATCCTGGTGCCCTTGGACTCACCTGTAAACCGTAAGTGGTAGTTACATAATCTGGTGTCAGTTTGAGAGGATTACGAGTGAAGGGGTGGAGCCTAGTCTGTCAATCGGATCATAGACAGTGAGGCCTCTGTGTGGGCACGGCCTTCCCCTGAGAATTCTGGGAAATCCGGTATTCCTTCTTGGAGGTGGGAGACACTATCTCACTGCTCACTCCCTGAGGCGATGGTCTACTGACAAGATACGTGGCGCTATGCCCTGGGAGCTGGAGAAGCCACATGGACCTACCCTGATGCAACCAGACCTCTGGAAACTGGAGAAGCCATGCGGAGAACCCTGCCATGCTGTGAGGCTTACAACGCCACTGGATCCAAAGACTTTCTACCCACTGGCCTGTGATCACCCTGCATTTGGCGACATTGCATGTGTTTCGTGAGTCTGAAGAGGACTTTATAGATTGGTATCGCACATATGGGCTAATATCAGACTTATGGGCTTAGACTGGACAGGGTTGAAATGCTTTCTTAATGTACAATTACCCTTTATATAAGATTCTCTCTTATATACATACACATGTCCATGGATTTGTTTCTCTAGTCTACCCAGACTAACACACCATAGGAATGGAATTCCCTTCCCGGAATACACCCTTAGTGGATCACAGAAATGCAGGCACCTGGCTGGGTTTTGAAAGCTGAGCTGACTCGGGCCCTCAACTCCTAGTACCTCCTTGCCCCCACAGGTCCTGAGAGGGGTCTGTGTAAGTAAAAGAAGGGCTGCTCCCCTCTAAGGAGAACCACCTTCCAAACACTCAGGTTGACCAGGCTTGATCCACAAAAGGATCCCATGCTTTCTGCACCCGGGACATCTCTGTGTTTGAGGAGAAGCCGTTAACTCATTGACAAAAACACTGGGGTGAGGCGGGCAGGCAGGCTGAGATGCTAAAATTAAATGACAAGGAGCCTTGCCAATTGGAGTGGATTCAGAAATGATAAACTAATCGTGGGGGATCAATGAGAAAGAGAGAATCAACTTGTGAGCATTTAAATTTATCAAAACATTATCGATGTGCAGGGAGTTGCTTTCTTTTTTTGTTTCACAATACAGTTTCTACCAGGTCCATTGTCTAAATAAACCTTTTTACCGACAAGCCTTGTGTCAAATTTGTCCATCCATCCATCCATCCATCCGCCTGCCTATCCATCCATTACTCTCCAGTATATGTCTGTGCAAAGCATCGTTTACCCCACCTGCCTGTCTACCGACCTGCCTACCTATTTGTCTTCCTGTCTATCTGCATGGATCCTGGGTTGCATTACCGATCCTGCCTGCCTGCTTCTCTGTTTGTCTTTCCATCGATATCATGGGTCCTCCGCTGCGTCATTCAAGTCTGTTTCCTAGCTCTGCCTGATCCTCAGCAGATCTTCGTACCAGTTGGGGCACCTTTATTTTCTGGGGAAATGGATCAGAGGTTGAGAAGATGGAGGAGTCTGAAGTCTGAGGGCCCCGAGTCTCCACCCACCTCTGCAACGCGCTTCCTGTGTGACCGTGGGCAATGCCCTTCACCTCTTGGTGGGCAATGCGCGGGGCCATCACATCCCCAGAGCAGCAGGCTTGAGCCCAAGAATGGTCGCTCAGCTGGGGGGTGACCGGTCACCCTCCAGTGGGATGGTCAAAGCTGAGGGTGCACGATGTCCCTTTCTCAATCAGTCTTCATAGACAGATTGGGTTATGTCCCCGAGGAAGGAGACACCTGAAGGTAGCTGCTGCATGGCCTGGTCTAAGACACATGCTGTTGGCCCAAGGTTGTCTGGGACACCTGTGAGCTTTCCTGCTGAGGAAGAACTGATACAGGACCCAAGAAGCCTTGCACTAGAGACACACACAGCACACACCTCCAGGGCGGGGCAGGGAGACGGGTTTGGACCGCTTCCCCGGGCACCTGCGGGGTATTTCCGCTCCATCTTGTGTTTGCATGTTCACCTGAAACTCTCACCAGCACAACCTGCTGTGATCCCACAGCTGGTCTTGCTGGAGAAGGCACTGTCAATGGACACCTGGAACCTTTGTGGTGGGGGCTCTGCTCACAGGAGGATGTCAGACAGCACATCCGGCCTCCTGAAACCCCCAGAGAGAGCAGGAACCTGCCGCCCAGTTGTGATAACACAGGTCTCCCTCCAGACACTGTCAAACGTCCTGAGGGCAGGGGTGGTGCAAAGTGACTGCTGATGGAGGACCGTGAGCTTAGACGGCGTAAGCAGGGCAAGTTCATATGTGGGGGCAATGTACAGGCAGGCAACTTACTGGGAGTGCAATTCACACGAGACAAGCATGGTCATCTGGGAATAGTAGAAGTTCAGGGAAAACCAGACCAGAAGATGGACACACTGAAAGGAGAAATGGACTCCGATCCAGATGAAGAGAGACTAGGAGGAAAGTCCTGGAGATCAACGTCTGAAAAGTAGCTGGCAGAAACCCTGACTCACAGCAGCTCACTGCCCGAGAGAGTGCAGGGGGATGAGCCTCAGGGAGGGATGAGCCTCAGACCAGAGCCAGATGGTCCAGGGCTGGCCAACCTTTTACTCTGTCTCTGTCACACACAAGGCTTTCTCTTGTCTGAGCTAAGTGCAGGGCCACCACCAACAAGGACATCTCCTTCAAAGCCATGGCCGTTCCTCTTGCCGGCCAGCTCTCCTGCCCAGTCACCCCTGAAACAGGTGTGACAGACATCCCCCCAGGGCAACGAGTGGAGAGGTAAACACGGGGAGACCCCAAGGCTCCAACCCCTTCTGCGCTGCCCTCTGGACACAACTACGGAAGGGGAATCACGGTGGTCTGGCCCTTTGACCTTCCCATCTGGGAAGACCCGGGCAGCAATGCCATTGCGATCGATGTCAAGGAGCCCAGGAGGAGGAGGCGGGCGATGGCTGCCAGTCAGATCCAGAGACCCCTAGGAGCTGATCGCTGAGTGGTCTTTACGTGGCCAAATGGGCTTGAGGGTCTCTAACGCTTCAGTGTTCGCGGTGGGCTCCATCTGCCTGTCCCCTCTGGACGCACGCACAGAGCCCGGAACATACTCAACTCATCTCAAGATCCAGCCCTTCAAATCCAGCGGGGACGGTAACGGCTGCCCCACTGCTTTCACAAACACGCCCTCTCCTGCACTCCTTCTGAGCAGGACTCCACAGGGAAACGATGATGGCGTTTCCCACGGACCTTTGCAAACCCCGTGGCAGAGACGTGGTTTCCAGCCACCCTCACCACCACGCAGCTAAGTGGGCACTGGTACGACTGTGGGGCTCTTCGGGATGGGAAAACGGAAGCTTAGCTCCCCTCCACATCCCAGGGCTGGGAGACAGACACAGAGCCGCCGTTCCAGCTGGGACCTCGCTCATCACTGCTCTGCCAGGAGGGCAGAAACGGGCACTCAGGGCCGTACCCGCTTGGAGCAGGCTGGCTGGTCATCTGCCCCACACAGAAACACCCCTGCAGCCCAGGCTCCCCAGGATGGCCCATGTGCAGGCAGACAGATGGGCAGGACTTCCTCCCTGGCAGCTGGCTCCCGAGGCCAAGACCCGAAGGGCAGCATCTCTCCCTCCACGGGCTTCCTCGTCAGTGCGGAGCAGAGGCAAGGGGCTCAGTTTAGCTCGAAGGCTTGGCTACGGTTCTGGGCAGGGGTAGGAGAGACACCCAGACACCAGGATGTGTGTACACACACACAAGCTGACACGCCAGCAGGTCAGACACAGCGCACAGGCACAGCCTCACCTCTGAAAGGTGTAGGAACACAACCTCCTGTGCACAGCCTGTCTAAGCCAGGGGGCCAAGAGGACACACACACACACACACACACACACACACACACGTCTGGGACACAGAGGCAGAGAAAAGTGACAAAGACCACGGGGCAGGCACTGACCTGGGTCTCCAGGGTGATCAGTGGACTCGGGGGTGGGTCCTGTGGAGAGAAGAAACAGGAAACAGGCATTGGTGGCGGGGAAGCATGAAGGTGCGAATCCTGCAGCATTTAAAACAGTTCGTGATCCTCAGTGCTCAGGCAACCCCATGGGGAAGGCCCCCATCTGTCTCTCCTTCCATGGAGACATCTGACCAGTGAGAGTCAGTCTGCCACCCCCTACTTCCTCCCACCTCCAAGTGATCAAGGGGCTGTTCATTCAGGGTCACGGCATGAGCACTGCAGATACTAGGAGGTACAAGGACGTCTGAATCAAAGCCCGCCAGCCAAGTACCAGAAAGTGTGTTCAAACCCAAAAGAAGGGAGATGGGGCCCACAGGGAGCAGGTAACAAACCCAGAAGAATACAACACCCTCAGGAGCGGCAAACAGTCTCTGGATGCCCTGCGGATGGTGAGCACACCACTACAAACCTCAAGTTGGCCGGTCCAACCCCCCTAAGCACTTCCACAAAAGAAAGGCCCAATAACGTGCTCTCCTACAGAAGGAACCCAGGGTCTCCGCCCTGTGCCAGGAGACGCATGGGCCGCAGCAGCCTGCCCAACGGCAAAGAAGAGAAAGGAGGTGGTGTGTGTGTGTCTGTGTATGTGTATGTGGGGGTGTGTCTATGGGGCAGGTGTGGGTGTGTCTGTGTGTCTCTGTGTATGTGCATGTGTGTGTGGTGTATGTATGCCTGTGCATTGTGCATCTGTGTGCATTTGTGTGGTGTATGTGTGTATGTGCATGTGTGTGTCTCTCTCTGTGTGTGTACGCATGTGTGTGTGTCTGTGGTGTGTGTGGGTGTCTGTGTATGTCTATGTGGGGGGGTGTCTATGGGGCAGGTGTGGGTGTGTCTGCGTGTCTCTGTGTGTATGTGTGTATGTGCTTGTGTGTGTGTGTCTATGTGTGTGTGGTGTGTGTCATGTGCATGTGTGTGTGGTATATGTGTGCATGTGCATGTGCGTGTCTGTGTGTGTGTGCATGTGTGTGGTATATGCGTGTATGTGCATGTGTGTCTCTGTGTTTGTGCATATGTGTGTGTCTGTGGTGTGTATGGGGTGGTGGTGGTGATGCGGTGGTAGGGAACAAGCTAACAGGATGGCTGAGTGTTGATACAATGTGAAAACTGTAACCAAGCGAAGGGAACAAGCGGCTGCTAAACAGGAACCTAATGTGTGGTGTGAAAGTTCACCTCAAACACAATAAAAAATCTAAAAACAAACAGATGAGAGAAGGAGGGAGACTGAGGCGGTGAAAGAGAGCCCCCCCAAACCCTGGCTTGAGTAGCAACTTCTAACAGGCTCGGGGAAGAGGCTTCTCGGGCAGGGGGGCTCCCAGTAGCCTCCTCTTCATTCACTCTCTATGAAAGCCAATTGACTGAACTCCCTGCAGGGGGGAGGGCAGCGGGAGGTCGGAAGGGGGAAGGAGCTGAAGGGGAGGGGCGGTGGTTTTCACCAGGGGGTCTCTGGGGTTGGGGAGGACAGGACACCTGGTACTTAAGGACTGCTTCTGTCTGTGCGGTGTCTGCTCGGAATCAAACCACCTCCAGCACACCAATCCGGGAAAACAGCCTGGAGCTGCCTCTGACGGAAACGGGCCTGAAGTGCGGAGCCTGCAGGACACACCAGGCTGTACACACTTGGCTGTCTCCCAGCAGCCCTTCAAAAGCCTTCTAGAACGAAGTCACGCAAATTAGCACCAGCCCTAGCCAGCCTTTACTGTGCACAAGGAGATGGGAGTGTGTTGCAGCCCCTCGCTACCTCCTAGGTGCTGGAAGCTGGAGGGTGACAGATGAGGGGAAGAATGGAGGTGCTCACACTGGCCCTGGGGAAGAATGCGGAGTGCTCCCTGGACTGCCAGCAGGGGAGTGCAGAGTGGAGACCCAAAGCCCATTTGTAGGCCACTGGACATCCCCTTACAGAAGGGTCTCCGGGAGGAGACAAGCCAGTCAGAGTGCGATGTAGCAACGATGAAACATTCCTCTAGTTCCTAAATACTTCCTCCCCCCCACTATCATAATCCCCATTCTACCTTACAAATCTGGCTAGACCAGAGGATGTACACTGGTACAGATAGGAACTGGAAACACAGGGAATCCAGGGGAGCCCAGGAGGAGGAGGCGGGCGATGGCTGCCAGTCAGATCCAGAGACCCCTAGGAGCTGATCGCTGAGTGGTCTTTACGTGGCCAAATGGGCTTGAGGGTCTCTAACGCTTCAGTGTTCGCGGTGGGCTCCATCTGCCTGTCCCCTCTGGACGCACGCACAGAGCCCGGAACATACTCAACTCATCTCAAGATCCAGCCCTTCAAATCCAG
>NW_022103901.1:26884570-26892144 GCF_000313985.2 Echinops telfairi
ATTCTACCTTACAAATCTGGCTAGACCAGAGGATGTACACTGGTACAGATAGGAACTGGAAACACAGGGAATCCAGGGTGGATGCGTTCTTCAGGACCAGTGGTGTGAGTGGCGATACTGGGAAGGTGGAGGGAGGGTGGGTTGGAAAGGGGGAACCGATTACAAGGATCTACATGTGACTTCCTCCCTGGGGAACGGACAACAGAAAAGTGGGTGAAGGGAGACGTCGGACAGGGCAAGATATGACAAAATAATAGTTTATAAATTACCAAGGGTTCATGAGGGAGGAGGGAGCGAGGAGGAAGGGGAAAAATGAGGAGCTGATGCCAGGGGGCTTAGGTAGAGAGCAAATGTTTTGAGAATGATGAGGGCAATGAATGTACAAATGTGCTTGACACAATTGATGTGTGTATGGATTGTGATAAGAGTTGTATGAGCCCCTAATAAAACGATTAAAAAAAAAAAGAAGAAACAGGGACATCAATCAGCTTGCTCGCTTGGGACACGTCATCGGGAAAAGACCAAACACTAGGAAAGGCCATTATGGTTGGGAACACCCCGATTTTAGATGCATGTGAAAATGGAAGACGGAAGAAGGGAAGACCAAAGATGGATCGATGCCTTTGAACGGCGGAGCCAGCATCGACCGCTGGACGCACTTGGACTTGACAGGAGAACCAACCAGATCCGTCTTGGACGGAGAACAAACAGGGAAGGGGACACTTTGTCTCACCCACTTTGGACACGTCGTCAAGGAAGACCCAGGGCATCGTTCTGGTAAAGTTGAAGGGCAGCAAGAACGAGGCAGGCCCTTGATGGAAGAGATGGTTGCACACAGTGACTGCAACAACGGGCCCAGGGTACCAATTATGAACATGGCTCGGGACCGGGCAGGGTTTCATTCTGCTGTGCCCAGGGTCACGATGAATCAGAGCCGACTTGAGGGCCCCTAACAACTACAGTGACTGACCCAACAGGCTCAACGATGACCTCGGACGGACCAACCGTCATGCAGACAGCGAAGGTCTGGGCGACGCTTGGATCCGTGGATGGGAGGTCGCCACAGGTGGAGCTCACTCTGCAACCAACAAGACCCTGGGAAAGGTGACCGTCACCTCTTTGGACCACAGCCCTGTGGGGCCTTTATATAAGGCCGCATTCCACAAGGACAAGCCCACCTCAGGTGCTCCCGTCAGAGCTGACCATTCTCTCACGCGTCCCCCCACGCCAGCTACGAGGCCCACTCCCAGCCCCTCCTCACCGGGCAGTCCACTGCAAGAGCTGGTCTCCCTGTGACGTTCACATCCTCCCAGGGACCGGTCCCAGGGAAAAGGGGAAGGAACATGTTCATGACAGTCTCCACAGGTTGGGCCCAGCAAGGAACATGGGGGGGTCTCCTTGGCGGGGCCCCTCTCCCGGAGCCCTTTGGAGGCAGCAGCTGTGGTGCTGGGAACCCAGCATCCATTTCTGTCGATCACAGCACAGAGGGTCCCCACAATGGCCATTCTTGCATGGAGTCTCTCCAGCAGCTGCCCAGGAAGAGTGGACTCTACTTCCTGTTGCCACAGCTCCACTAAGCACGCTGGGCAAGGCCTGTTCCCATCGTTTAGGAGCATGATCGTCTTCCAGGATTAAGAACTGCTGGGAGAGTCAGGCCTCCGGGGTGAGAGCGAGCAGAAGCTGACCCTCTAGCTGTTTCTCCATGGAGGGCCCACCACCCCCATTTTGACCGGAAGGCACGAAGCTGCAGCTCAGACCCAAACACCAGCCTCATTCTTAAGGCCACTTCCTTCCTGGCCACGCCCCGAGCAGGGCTCGCGGGTGCTTCCTTAAATGAGTTCAGCTGCATACGCCCACACGGTGTGTAGTGAGTGTTATGTGTAGCTAAGACTTGGGGCTTATGTTTCTTCACTGCAGAACCAGGAGGGGCCGCAGCAAGAGAGCGCCAGCCAGCACCACTGGGATGAGTCCTCTTGGGAAGCCACAGGAAGCCAAGCCAAGAGCCTGATGCCTGCACCCAGAGAAGCTCTGGCTCTCTTCTCTGGAGTTCCCAAACTGGAATCCTTGGTCCAAGACTTAAGAGCCTTCGGGAAGGCAACGCCACAAGAGGGATCTATTTAGCATGTCAAGGAAAGAGCCAGGAGAGGAGAAATACACTAGCAGCCGCGCTGTCAACCCTTGGGATGCGCTTGCCAGGAAAGCCTTGCTCCTGAGACCCTCCAAACACAAACCTCTCTCAGAGGCTCAGCCCAGTGGGCCCCAGGAGCGGCTGCCCGCCCAGGTCTGGCTCTCAGCAGCATCCTCCTGATTTGGAAAGGCTAACAAAGTGGAACCGGGTCAATGACACTGACCGCCTGATCCATCCTTCTGTCTAAACTGGGACGCTCTCGTTTACGATGGAGTCAGTTCCTGTCCGTCAGAGGACAGGCTCCTGCAGGCCAGAGGGAATCTGTAGCGTGCTGGGATATTACTGGGAGAGCTGGCAGAATCTTCATGCGCGTCATCCAGCATCTCCGATCATCGGAGAAGGCCAAAGTGGGGAAATCAAATGGAGAAGAGTAGATGGAATTCCTGGCTCTGCCTTCACCACCCGTCCATCCACACCTCGGGTCATGAGACTGTGCAGCGCTTCCTACCAGAGGCAGCCTGTCCTGCCCACCCCTTGGCCTTGGGCGAGGCTACCTGACTTGCTTCCTCCATTGGGAGGGCAGCAGAAGTGGCCTCTTGGAGGCTGGCAGGACTCAGGCCTGACTGGGATGACCTCTGTCTCTGCCTCTGTCCTGAGGAGTGCACTCCCCGACAGCCTGCAGGTCTCAGGAAAAGGAGGCGGAGGAAGAGGAGGGCCTGGATCCCAGAGACCAGGACGGCTCCGTTTAGCCTATCACAGCAGACCTTCTGATACTTGGCAATACAGGTACACAGGTACCCTGAATGACGCAGGAAATCCCCTGGTAACCAAGCGTGGAACCAAACAACAACAACAAGAACAACGACCACTGCCCCAGAGTCATTCAAACCCACAATGACGCTACAGCTCCCTCGGCTGTAAATCTTCACGGGCATAAGAAGCCTCATCTTTCTCCAGAGGGGTGGCTGGCAGATTTAAACTGTCGACCTTGCATGTCATGACGAGGAGGACCCTGATGATCAGACACGTTCGTGGCCTGTCCTCGGTCACCGGTCAATAAGGGTTGAGGCAGAATTCGAACTCTGAGCCCTGCACTCGAGAACTCTAAGGTCCACTGTTTTATAGGAATGACACCTGGGGTTCTGATGGCCCTGTCGGGTAAACGTTGGAGTGCTAACCTTAAAGCCCGCAGTTCAAACCCACTCACCGGCTAGTCTGTGGGACAAAGAGAAGCCCACCTGCTTCCATTGCTATAAATGGGAATGTGGCGGGAGATGTACACGGTGGGTCACTGCCACAGTCCCTGTTCTCCGAGAGTTAACACACTTGGCTGTTACTGCAAGGTTAGAGGTTCGACTCTTCCCATCTAGGCAGAGACAAACCAGCCAATGCAATGCTGATGCCGCATAGGTCTACACTGGGACATAGGTCTGCACATCAGAACGGACTCAACCACAGCCATGTGCCTTATTTCCCATTGAAGAAGGCAGACCGGGTCTTACAAGGGGGAGGATGAATCGAAGAGAGAAGCGACCGCAGGGTAAACGGCCCCATTTGGCCAAAGACCAGAGTCCCTTTGAGCACCTGCAGTTTTGTTTGTTAAAGGTAATGGCCATGGGTGACAGACAGGAGCACAGGTGCCAGGAGCCCCGCTGCTAGGGTGCGGTGGGGGGTCCATGTACACAGAGCCAGATCAACCCACACCTGTGTCCTGAGTTCAGACTGTTGGCCAGGACCGTGCCTGGGGCCACTGTAAAGGTGTGAGAAGTGAATGGACGCTGGCTGTGTGCATGCCCTGAACCCCAATCCCCAAAGCAGGCTGCTTAAATAAGAGCTGGAGACAGGCTGGGAGAAAGGAATCCTGTCTGCAGCTCGCATGCCTGGCTTGTAAGACCAGGGTCAGAAGCCAGAGTCAGACCATCTCAGTAGCCATACTTCCTCAGACAGGGCCAAAGGCCTTATTGTCAGGCCCAGCTGAGCAGCAGGGATGAGAGAGGATAGAGGAGGGGGCTGTGTCAGCCACAGGAAGGTTGCTCTGGTCCTTGACTTTGACCACAAGGTAAGAAAGCATGCAGCCACCACCCACTGGCCAGTGAAGGCTCGCGTGTTTCTGTGCGATGAACAGGCTTCAGCAGAGCTTCCAGTGGAAGACAGGTGCTGACCTACTTCTGGAAACCAGCTGATGTAAACCTTTGGGGCTATGGGACGGTGGTCTGATCTACAGGCCATGCCGGGGACAGTGGCGGGCCAGGCGGTGTTTCACTGCTGTGCACAGGGTCACCATAGCTGAGGAAGATGACAATGCCCCGGTGTAAACCCAGAAGTGCAGTCGTCACCTCCGGGGACTCCCCTGCGTTGCTGGGTTGCCCCAGCGCTAAAGGGGACCAGGACCTGGTTCTAAACCCAGTGCTGTAGAACTGATCCCGAGTCCCAGGGACTCCACTGGACAGAGGGGAACGAACTGCACCAGAGGGTTTCCAAGACTGTCCCTGTACAGACGCAGACTCCCTGTCTCTTTCCCGTGGAGAGGCGTAACAGCTGGGGGGCCTCACTTAACCACCAGGCCGTCAGAGCTCCTTAGCACATGGTTCGACCAGGCCCCGCCCTCGAGGCGATTCTGATTCAAGCAGAACTGTCACTCAAACTCACAAGTAACCTCGGCTCCGTTGTCTTCTTCCAGGCGCAGGAAGGCTGAGACCCATCCCTCCGCAGCCAGGTTTCCCACAGCTCAGGGCCTCTGTGCTGAAAGCTGCCAGCAGCGGCTAAGGGAGCCGAGCTTACGGAGAATGCATCACGTGCAAGCCTGCCAGGGAGGGATCGCTCTCCCTCCTGTCCAGACCAGGTAACCGGTGCCCCGGGGAGGATCGTTTGCTCGAAACACACCGGACTAAGAAGGGCTGGCCCCAGGACTGTGTTCTAAGTGGCCCGTGCTTCGTAGAGAGTATGATTTCACAGCCTCAAGACCTCTGGGCACGGCTTCAAAGACACTGCCTTTTTCTTAAACACCTGGGGGGTTTCTGATGTACACGGACACGTGAGAAGTCCTACCTATGCCGTGGGAACTGGGAGATGGAAACCAGCCTAGGAGAAACCAGGACCCTCCCTGACCCCCGCCGCCACCTGACCTGTCAGGCGCATGCGCCCCTCTGGGAAGGGTTGTTCTCACTCTGTGCACTTGGGACATGTTTGTGCTGGCTGCCAGCTGGTGGCTGTCCCTGCTTCTCCCACCATGTGGTCAAGGTGTACCCCCCCCAACCCCCGCCCTGCCCCTAGGGAAATGGCCCTGCTCAGCTCCTTCCTTAGGGTGGCTGCTTATGCCAGTGCTGTGTGATTTCAGGGAGGGGCCGGGGAGAGGGTGCTCCTTTGGATCTAGGAGTTGCTGTGTACAGGCAGGGCATGAACATACAGGTGGCTCTTGGTGAACAGGGGTGCCCCCCCACACTCCTCTCTCCTTGTCCCCCAGGAGAGGCCACGGGTGGAATGCAGACACAGGCAGCACTGCGCAGTGCACACCTTGTTAAGCGCGCCAGCTCAGCTGCCCACAGGGTCAAGGGAGCAAAGAGAAAGCTCGGAGAGTGGGCAGGGGAGACGGGGGCAGTCAGGCATGGGGCCCTGACACTGGCTGGGTTCCCCCTTCTCTCATCACTCTCTCCACTTCGTGTGTGTGTGTGTGTGTGCATTCAAAGTTTCAGAAGCTGATAGGTCCCTTCGCACCTCTCCATTCCTTCCACATTTTCAGCTCAGACCCCTGAACGGAACTGCAGAATCTCACAACGAAGCTCTGCCCCTTGGTGGTGGCTGTGGTGTGCCGTGGGGCGAGCTCAGATGGTGGCTGTGGTGTGCCGTGGAGCGAGCTCAGACTCATCAGGACCCTGCATGTTACACAGAACGGGGCACTGCCTGGTCCTACGCCACCCTCACCACTGTCGCGTGTCTGAGCCCAGCGTGGCAGCCACCCTGTTCACCCATCTCACTGAGGGTCTTTATCTTTGTCCCTGAGCCCCTGCTTCATCACGCAGGGCTGTCCTCCTCCAGGAACTGGTGTACAAGCGACACGAGATGATGCGAAGGAGCATTCTGGCTGTAGTGCTTCCAAGACAGATTCATCGGTCTTCCGAAGTGCAAGTCTTATTCAATGCCCTTTCCCTACACCATCATTCAAAGGCATCCACTCCCCTCCGCTCTTCCTTACCCACTCTCCAGCCTTCCTGTGCACGGAGGCGACTGGAAATATAGGACAGCTCCTTAATCGCCCAACCTTGGAAGGTACGAGACGCCGCAGACAAACAGAAACTCAGAGCTTATTGCAGCGATTCCCCCAGCTTGGGCGTGAGCTTGTGAGCTTGTGAGCTCAATCGTGTAGATCACACTCTGGTCTACCTTCAGAAGTTTCCCAGTGGTTTTAACCAAAAACCAGAACCAAACTCACTGCCATAGAGTCCACTTTGCAGCCAACAGGACGGAACAGAACTGTACTTGGGGCTTCTGAGACTCTAATTCTTTACGGGAGTCGAAAGCCTCATCTTTCTCCTGTGGAGCAGCTGGTGGTTTCAAACTGCTGACCTCGGGGCTAGCAGCCCAACTTGTAACCCACTAGGCTAGTCGAATTCTCAGAACAATACATGCTTAATACATCTCCGTTACAGATTTGATTGAGGCTTGGGGGTGAGGGGTGGGGGCCAAGCATTAAGTACAAGGTGACCAGCCAGTGGTCCCTGGATGGAGCAGGGATGGTGTCTCTGGCCCGGGGCATTGATATCATCTTTGAAATCACTGGCAGTGTTTTGAAATGAGGATGCTACACGAGCAAAGCCAGGCTTTTCACGTGTCTTTCAGAAGACATGGCAACGCTGGACGTACATTCCTGCAAGGTACAACAGAGCTCCCGCTCACATGGCTATTGCTTGGCCATGCAGGCAACTGACCTCCCACCCCCTGTCCCCTCCTGCCTTGCAGGAAGGTGGGGTGCCCAGGATCCCAGGGCTTGTCAATATCATCAGTCATCCAGACACGCGCTAAGGGGTGGGGTTTTGTCAATGGAACTTCACTCAAACCTCACCCCAGCTCTCAGAGGGAGGCACCAGCAGTTCAGGGTGCGACTGAGCCTCGGAGGACACGCCACACACTGTGAGGGAGGTATCAGTAAGCGGCTGCGGAGGGATCTGGCCCCCAGGCAGCCCATCTCCAGAGACTGCAACTTTGGGCTTCTTTTTCGGCTCGCCGTCGCTTCCTATCTGTCCTGGAAGAACCACAGCAACCCCGTCGCTTCCTAATAGGATCAGCCATGTGAGTGGGAATCACTAATCCCCAGTCCCAGGAGCAGCTGGCACGAGGAAGCCACAGGGGCAGGGAATTAAATCAGAAGCTGCAAAGCCCAGGTCTAGCAACTTCTTTTCTGTGAGTCCTTGGGCAAACTACTTAACTTGCTGACTCCTAGTGACCCTAG
>NW_022103901.1:26892244-26895208 GCF_000313985.2 Echinops telfairi
CTGCAAAGCCCAGGTCTAGCAACTTCTTTTCTGTGAGTCCTTGGGCAAACTACTTAACTTGCTGACTCCTAGTGACCCTAGAGAGCAGGGTGAGGACCGTCCCTGTGGGTTTCTGAGATGGTAACTTGTTATGGGAGTCCAAAGCCTCATCTTTCTCCCACAGAGCAGTGGGTGGTTTTGCATTGCTGATCTTTCCGGTTAGCAGGCAAATGCCTCACCACTATGCCACCAGCACTCCTCGATTGTTTCCATGAGTGCTACCACTATTGCTACTGATGACAGACCCCTTGCACAATCGCTGGGGCATGCCCGAGCTTGCTCAGTGCTGGCACAGACTGGGGGAGTCACGCACGCAGGTTCCCAGAAGAGACAACCACGACGATCGCTTGACAACGTCCTGCTTTTTCTCAGCTCACAGGCCTTTCCGGGCCACAGACAAGACATGCCACGTGTCCAGAAAAGAACCGTGAAAATGCAGCCTCCACCCAGCAGGGCCAGACAAGTGGTGCTGACCCGACGTGCCAGGGCCCCACGTCCTTCTGAAGGTGGTCACTCATGCTCAGTTTGGACGCCAGGAGCTGCAGACACGAGCCACACCCTGGGCTCGCCCTAACAACTTGCCTCATTCGGGCACAGGCTGAGACACCTATCAATTTTGCACCACGGGTTGTGGCTGCCAAGATGGCAGGTGGCCCAACTGGATCCAATGCTGCTGGCAGTCCGGCCGGCACTGCCAGAGTGCCTCAGGCATGAGGTTCCACTTCAAGGCTCCTGGGACTGCTGGCTAGTCTCCAGTCCCACGAGGAAGTAGTTCAGACTTGAGCCCCAGGACCCCAAATTGTGAATGCAAGAAAGGGACCTTGAGACAGGCCTAGGCTAGGTGGGCAGCTGCCTCCTTATCTGGTATCCAAGGCAGACATTACTAAATAATCCTTGGCCTCAACTCCTCAGTCTAGCCCTATGAGCAGACATTGCCAATGGATTGCAGTTCCCTATGAGATGCCACTTACACGCATCCCTGACCAGGACCAAACCTGTCATTTCCTGGGAGGCACCAGAAGTCCAGTGATCGGATGTGAATTTCCCAAGGGATACACACACTTCGGATCACAGAGAATTCAGCCTGGAATCCAAGTTTGTTAATACTAAGTACCTGGGTTCACTCCTTCTTTGCTGAAATTAATTTCTAGGTGCATCCCTCCCGCTACTCTCTTCATTTCCACCTCCGCAGGGCCCCTCACAATAGCCTCAAACCAGGGCATCTTTTGTTCAAAGATGTGCCATCTCCCAGCTCTGGGAAACTGTGATTCAGCAGAGCGGCATGTCGGGACCATTTCCAAGAGGCCACACACAGAACTGCTGACTCAAGCCGAGGGGAGAGGAAACATGATCTCAGGGCACTGAGAGGCAGCTGATGCTGGAAAGCCTGCGACCAGGCTGCAGCCTCAGGAGGCGATGCCTTCTGCCCAGGCTGGGAGAGAGAAGCTGTGTACACAGTTGCACCAGGGCACAGCCAGCTGGGGACAGCCAGCGTCCATTAGAGGCCAAACAGAAGTCAGGAGGTTTCAGCAGGGAGAGACTCCGTGTCTTCTACTGGACTCCACAATCTTCTTCTTCTTCCTTTACAATGCTTTTTTGGGGGGTAAACTTTCCCTCTTCCTAATTAAACCACAAGATAAACGCTATGGGTTTTCAGGACATACAGGCAATAGCAGCGTGAGATTCAGGACATACAGTCAATCATTTCAGATCGGAGTCACTTGAGAGATTTACCTGTGACCGTAAAATCACTGGCCACTTCGGTCTTTCTTGATGATGGCATCAGTGATGATGGCCACGATGACAGCTGTCAATTACGGGTCTGTACAAGGCACTGGCATTCACAGGAGGGTGCTTTGTTTCAATGAATCCCCATTCGATCCTTCCGGGGTGGGGGGTGGGGGTGCTATGGCAGGATGGTCACGGTGTCGAGAGTCTTAGTGGATTTCATGCCACCCCTTGACCTTGGGAAGATGCCTCTGAAGACATCACGGACATGCGGGTGCTTCCCCTTTACTCGGCATCACTCATCACTGGCAGAGGGGGGAGCTGAGCATCTAAGGGTCTGCAGGGCCCGCCCCCAAATCAAGAGCTGTGTATGCCTCCCATCTTCAATGAAGTCCCAATGAGCGGCAGTCAAAATTCTTAGATGCAGTTGGAGCTGCCTTACATGGCACGCAACTCTCTCTCTCTCACACACACGTATGGATAATATAGGATAATATTTACGTGTGTGTGTGCATACCTGCATGAAGTCGATGTGGTGCAAATGGTTTGCAAATGGGTGCTAATCTCAAAGTTGACAGTTCCAAGCACACTCAGTGCCCCCCCACCCCCCACCCCAGGAGAAGAGCCTGGTGACCTGCTTAGATAAATGGAGTTGTGCGTGTCATCACATTGACATGAGCTCATGGACACCCTGCATGGCTTCCCTGGCTTCATCTTTACAGCCAGGGAACTTTCCACGCTGTGACCCACAGCACTGCCACGAGACGGCAAACTACTCCGCATATACATCTACGGACGTGCACACATATAACTTGTCTCTCAAGCTTCTCCTATTGTGGCGGCCTGCACGTTGCTGTGATGCTGGCCAAACATAAGGCACCAGTAGTTCCGAGACCAGCAGGGTCATTCGTGGTGAACAGGTTTTAGCAAAGCTTCCAGACTAAGGAAAGACAGGGAACAACGGAACAGGCACTCCAAGTCTTAGGAATTAACCACTGACAACCTTATGAATAGCCACGCACATTCCCAGATATTCTGAAAAGCTCATGAATACCTACAGAATGTTGTCAGAAACTGTGCCTGGCGATGAGCCCCTGGACCGGGAAGGCACTCAAATTACAACTGAGGAAGAGCTACCTTCTCAAAGTAGAGCCAACCATAACGACGTGGATGGAATAAAGCCTTCGGGGCCTTCGT
>NW_022103901.1:26895308-26900318 GCF_000313985.2 Echinops telfairi
AGGCACTCAAATTACAACTGAGGAAGAGCTACCTTCTCAAAGTAGAGCCAACCATAACGACGTGGATGGAATAAAGCCTTCGGGGCCTTCGTTTGCTAACAGGAGGACAACACTCTAAATGAAAAGAAACAGCTGCAAATATCCACTAGCAGAGAACATGGAACATACAAAGCAGGAATACAGGAAACGTGGAAGTCATCAAAAATGAATGGAATGTATAAGCACCAACATACGGAGCATTGGTGAGCTGGTACTGCTGGAAATGGACTGGTTCTGGCCCTGTGGGATCAGAAAACCATCCGGGTGACTATGGCAGGAATGACTGATTGAAGAACAATGGTGCCACTCGTTGTCCGAAAAGACATTTCAAGATCTATCTTGAAGTACAATGTTGCTTGTGACAGGATAATAGTTATAGGCATACAAGGAAATCCAGGTAATGCAACTACAATTCAAATTTACGTAGCAAACACTAAAAGCTAGAGTTGAAAAAGAAAAAGGAAAATGCTACCAGCTCCTTCCATCCGAAATTGATCAAACATGCAATCACAGCGCACTGACTAGAATAAAAAATTTGGAAACAACGAGGAAGGAACAGTTGTGGGAAAATCTGGCCTTGGTGGTAGACATGAAGTGGAGATCGCATGAAAGAATTTTGCAAGACCAATGGCTTCTTCTTTGCAAATACCTTTTTCAACAACATGAACAGTGGTGCCAGATGGAGTGCACAGGAATGAAACTGAGTGCGTCTATGGGAAGAGAAACTGGAGAATCTCAGTATCATTGGCCAAAACCAATATGGGGGCTGACTATGGATCAGACCATCAATTGCTCAGATGTAAATTCAGGTTGAAGTTGAAGAAAATTACAAGTCCACAAGAGCCGTAAAAGGACCTGGAGTCTATCCTACCTGAATTTTGAGAACTTCTGAGCAATAGATTTGACTCACTGAACCCTAATGACAGAAGATCCAACGAGCTGTGGGATGACATTAAAAAGCAAACACGGAGAAAACACAGGGTCATTTGAAAGATAGAAGGATCAAAATGGATGTCAGAAGAGACTCTCAAACGTGCTCTTGATCACACAGCAGCTAAAGCAAATGGGAGAAAAGAAGTAAATGCAAGTTGAACAGACAATTTCAAAGGGCAGCTTGAGAAGCCGAAGTATTATACTGAAATGTGCAAAGACATGGGGTTAAAGACCAAACGAGGCAGGATTCGCCTCAATCCATCTCATGCTGAGAGAAACGAAGAAAAAGCCCAAGCCTTTAGTTGCAATAGTGAAGGATTCTACCAGCTAAATATGGGACAGCACAGAGAGCATCAAAAGAAGATAGAAGGGGTACAGAGTCATGGCACCAGAACTAACTAAAGGACATGCAGCCATTTCAGAGGTGGCAAAAGACCAAGAGCCAATGGTACTGAAAGAGGATGTCCAGCTGCATGGAAAGCATTCCCCCAAAACCATGGTCGGAGAATTCACAGAATACCAATTGGAAGGTTTCAACTAGCTAATGAAGCCCTGGAAGACAGCTACCTGGCCAGCCAGCTAGAAGAAATCCATCTTTGTACCCATTCCAAAGAAAAGTGACCCGACAGAATGGGGAAATGATTGAACCAGATTCATGACTATCATTCTCAAGTCAAATGTTACTGGAGATCAGTCCATATGGGTTACAGCAGTACATTGATATACAGCTGCCAGAAGTTCACGCCTGATGAAAAAAGTGATGTCAAAGTTGCTATCTTGTCTGAGAGCAGAGAGTAGCAAGAAAAAAACAAACATGTTTTCTTGTGTTCCATTGACTATGAGAAGGCATGCGGCTGTGTGGAAGATAATCAACGATGGACAGCATTGAGAAGGATGGGAATCCTTAACACTTCATTGCTCATGTGGAACCCATACAGGGACCAAGAGGCAGTCATTCAAACAGCACAAGGGACAACTGAATGGTTTAAAATCAGGAAAGGTGTGTGTTTGGGTTGTATCCTTTCATATTTATTAAATCTGTATGCTGAGCAAATAATTCAAGAAGCTGGACTATATGAAAAAGAATGTGGGGTCATTTGGAGGAAGGGTCATTACCCTCTGGTACGCAGAGGACACAGCCTTGCTTGCTGATAAGGAGGATGACTTGCAGCCCTGACTGATAAGGAGCCAAGACTGCAGCCTTCAGGATGGCCTGCAACTTAATGTGAAGAAAGCAAAAATCCTCACACCCGGACGAGTAGATAACTCAACGAGTGATAAGTGAAGAGAAGCTAGGCACATCAAAGATTTCATCTTGCTTGGATCCACCATCAGCGCTCATGGAAGCAGCAGCAGTCCAGAAGTCCAGGGACTCGCTGCATTGGGGAAATCTGTCACAAGGCCACTTTAAAGGGTCGAGGAGCAAAACTGAGGACTAAGAGGGCACTTGACCCAAGCCATAGTATTTGTCACCCCATCTGAATGTTGGACACTCAGTAAGCCTGAAGAAGGGCCGATCCTTTGAATGATGGAGCTGGCTAAGCATATTTGAAGTGTCAAGGTCTTCCAGAAGAACAAACAAATCTCTCCTGGATGAAGTACACCCAGAGTGCTCTGGGGAAGCAAGGAGGGTTTGGACATGTTATCAGAAAGACCGATGTCTTAAAAAAGGTCATCGTGCTTGGTGAAGTAGAAAGGTAGCAAGAAGAGGAAGACTCTTGATGACTTTCAATGACATGGATTGACACAGTGGCTGCGATCATGGGTGTGTTAGTCTGGGTACTTTAAAGAAACAAATCCACAGAAACTCATGTATAAGAGAGAGTTTTTTAATAAAGGTTAAGTCCGCATCAAGAAAACATTCCAACCCAGTGCTGCCCAATCCCACAAGTCCAAATTAACCCCTTAACCCATAGGTCCAACACCAGTCCACAAAGTCCTCCTCCATCTCACAAAACAGACGCAATGATGCCCACTGCAGGAGGAAAGCCGAGTCAGTGAATGTGTAAACAACTCAGAGCTGACAGGGGTCTCCACATGGCTGCTCCAGCACCCAGGACTGCATCAGGGTAGGTCTGTGTGGCTTCTCCTTGGGGAGGTCTCGCAGGAAGTGAGCCTTGCCAGCTGAAGCAGGGAACTGGCTAAGGCAGCTGCACCCTGGTCCAACCATCACAAAGCAAGAGACCCAAGAACTCAAGGCGAGGCTCACCGAGCCATGCCCTTTAATTAACCCCATGTGTTTATTGGTCAGGTTGGCACAATAAATTATATCAATTGGCTCCAAGGTAACAATGGTAAGGATGGCACAGGACCGGGCAGTGTTTTGTCCTGTTGTGCATGGGGTCACCAAGAGTCACAACCGACTTGACAGCAGCTAACAGCATCCGTGGTAAACATCAAACCATCATTTTTGAGCATCCCTGACCTATCAGAAGAGCTGCCCCAGTGGGCGGGCACGGGGACCTGGCTATAGCTGGAACCCAGCAGCCATGACAGTCTGCAGACAGGCCACCCCTTGCCATTCGGCACAGCCTTAACCAGCGCACTAGTCTGGCCCTAGGTGTGTCTGGGAGGCCCCTTCAACTCTTACCCACCACCTTTCTTGAGCAGCCTGCTAAAGGAAAGCACACTTTGGCCCATTCACAGCTTGGTGAAGCCTTTCTTCACTTCCAGCCCCAAGGAAGGAAAGTTCCAGGGCCAGTGCCTTGTGAGAACAAAACGAAAAGGAACTACCAATCCTGAGCCAAGGGAGCAGTGCAACCTCCGGGTGCAGCTTCTACCTCAAGGTCAACAGTTCTGACTTCCTAGGCTACCGGCTCAGTGGGGTGGGAGGCACAGCACACAGGGCAGAACTGGAAGGGGCACGAGCTTCTTGCAGGGTCACCAGCTCAGCTGCCTGGGAACGAGCTAGCCATTTGTTCCACCCTCTCGGGGGAAGGAAGTTCTCTCATCACCCATGACAACAGAGTTGGCCCCAAAGAGCCCAGAAACGTGCTCGGGGCTCCCAGCCCAGCCTGCTTCAGTCAGGGGCAGCCCCAGACTGTGAGACAGGAAGATGCAAAGAAAGCAGGCCACGAGGGAGCATCCTGCCCGTCACAGTGCTCACAAAGCCCCAGCTGGGGGAAGGGGCAAGGAGGAGGCCAAGGAAGGAAGGAGGCCCGCACAGGGACCAGACAATGAGCGCCTTTCATCAGTGAATAGAGCATGCCTTACTTAGTCTCAATGGCTTGGCCTCTGAAACGACTGATTCTACACCCTGAGCCACGTCTGCCAGCCCCTGTGCCAAGGTCAGGCAGGAGCCTGGGATCCCCGAGCCAGTCAGACAGACAGCACTGAGCAGATGGCCACTGTCCTCAGCGCTGCCGCTGAGCTTTACATTTCCGCGCTTCTCCCCATCAGCATGAAGTTGGGACCCTGAAGCCCTAATTCAGCACAGGAAGCACTCTCTCCCCGGGCAGCTCCCGGTGCCATCTGCGAGGATGGGGTGGGGAAGGATGTGAAAGGGCTGGGAGATACGAGATGCAAGTTCAAGTCTGCAGTCTGGAGCTGAAGACAAGTGAGGTGTGCTGGGCCTGACCACCTAGCAAGAGGCACCTGCAGCGGCTAGGTAAAGAGCATCCTTTCCACAGGCTAACTGCCACATTACCAAGTGCAGCCCCCCCAGCAGTACTCAGGAGAGAGTTGTTTTGTTCTGTCCTGTCCGGCTCACTATGTTGCCCACAGTTGAAATTGGGGAGATTTCATGTGCAATTTCTGCACTCCAGCATTTCTTGGAACATCATGGGGAGCCGGCCCCACAGACCCGTCATGTTCATACAGCAGTGACTGCCTGAGGCTGAGTGTCAGCTGTGGGTCTGAGAAGGGGTGAGGTAGTTAGTTTATTGTGCCAACCCGGCCGATAAACACGTGGGGTTAATTGAAGGGCGTAGGGATAAATGGCTCGGTGAGCCTCGCCTGTCGAGTTCTCGGGTCTCTTGCCTTGTGAGGTCGGACCAGGGTGCAACTGCCTTAGCCAGTTCCCTGCTTCAGCTGGCAAGG
>NW_022103901.1:26900418-26943681 GCF_000313985.2 Echinops telfairi
CCCAAGGAGAAGCCACATGGACCTACCCCGATGCAGCCGTGGGTGCTGGAGCGGCCATATGGAGACCCCTGCCAGCGCTAAGATGCTTACACATTCACTGATTCGGCTTTCCTCCTGCAGTGGGCATCATTGCGTGTGTTTTGTGAGATGGAGGAGGACTTTGTGGGTTGGTGTCGGACATATGGGCTAATGTTGGACTTGTGAGTTTTGGCAGCACGGAGTTGGGATGTTTTCTTGATGCACACTTAACCTTTATATAAAACTCTCTCTTATACGTGAGTTTCTGTGGATTTGTTTCTCTAAAGTAGCCACAGTAACACAAGGGGCAGGTCCCCTCCAGCCCCAACAGTCCCGGTGGCATACTACAACTGAAGCTAAGGCTTCTGGGGCTGTCGGCTGCCACCACTGCTTACAAAAACAGAAATGTGGCAGGTCCCGATCCCCCTCACACTAGCTCACATGCTGCAGCCCACCGTTGATGGTTATGCCAGGCAATCTCCCCAAAGGGTACCCCAGTCCTTCCTAACCCCCTCTTTGACCCCACAGTATCCACCACTGGCAACGGCTGGTGTGGCCACAGCTAGAAAGTCAGCCAATACTCTCTTGTGACCCACAGGGGATTCAACGTCTACTTTTAGGAGACGCGGATGGCCACGCTTTTCTTCTTAGCCGGGAAACACCACGTGAACGTGCCCATCCTGGGAATCCTGCTGGCATTTGAAAACCCGGTGGAGCTTCTGGTGGGTTGGAACTGCGGACCTTTGGGGTTAGCAGTCAAGCCCTTGAACCAATGCACCACCAGGGACCGTTTAGTTTAGAGTTTAGCTCAGCCGACTGATTGGCAAATGTCTGCGCTGAAGAGAAAAAGCATCTATCTGATAGGTTGCTTAACCAGTGAGCTTTGGTCTACTGAGATGACCGGTACACAGACGTCAGAAAAGAAGATGGAGTTCCAAAACGATCAAAGGATGCATAAGCTCAATAGAAGCAAAGGTGACTAAGCCCACAGGGTGGAGGTCGGTTCAGCAGCTATTAGCGCAGGTAGGCTGAATGCAGAAAAGACCAGAAAGACGCCTACTTGGACCATTACTAGGGGTAGCCTTGAGGGGAATGGGGATCCCAGCACACTTCACTATGCTCACGCGGGACCTGTACAGCGAACAGAAGGCAGCAGCGGTGGGAACAGAAGAAGGGTGTCTGCATGGTTTCAAATCAAGAAAGGTGTGCAGCAGGGTGACATCCTCTCACCCTCCTTGTTCAATCTGTATGCTGAGCAAGTCGTCGGAGTAGCTGGCTTCTATAAAGAATGTGGCATCCAGGTGGGAGGGAGGCTTCTTAACGACCTGAGCTATGCAGATGACACCACCCTGCTTACGGAAAGTGAGGAGGACTTGAAGCCCTTGCTGATGAGGATCAGGGATGGCAGCCTTCAGTGTGGACGACCATTAAATGTAGGAAAACACACATACACATTCTCACAAATGGACCAGGAGGTAACACCATGATAAATGAAGAGTAACGTTGCCAAGGATGTCCTCTTCCGTAGATCCACAATCAATGCTCATGGCAGCAGCAGTCAGGAGATCAAATGACCCATTGCATTGGTCAAATCTGGTGCACAGGAAAAGCAAGGATGGCTGACCCAAGCCAGGCCTCCGACGCATGGGAAAGTTGGACAATGAGTTAGGAAGACCAAAGAAAAACGGATGCACTTGAACTCTAGTGCTGGCGAAGACTACTGAGTCCCATGGACTGGCAAGAAGAACAAGCACCAGGCAGGGATGGCCCTGACCCATGTGCTTCATTCTGTTGTCCGTAGGGTAGCTCTGCCTCGCAGCTGCCTGGACGATACCTAACAACAGCAAGCAGCTTAACGGTATCTTGTTGCCTTCGCCTCTGCTCCGCGTACGAGCGCGTGTGCACGCAGACGCAGGCATGGGTGAGCACGCGCCTGCTTGCGCAATGTGTGTGCTATAATTCCATGTCATCCCCGCGAGTCATCAAGTCCCTTCTGACGCATGACAACCCCACCCCAAGTGCTGGGCTTTCTTTCAGAGTAAGCACTGGGCTCCCAGGGGGTTCCTGGCTATTCCCTTTGCAGAAACACCTTTCTCCTATGGTCACATCGGGTGGGTTCAAACCCCCGACCCTTCTGTTAAAAGCCCCAGAGCAAACCCTATGCATTATTCCCCAGGGACTGCCATCTACCCCCAAAGCCCTCTTTTCCAAGGCTGCAGTGGAATTTATAGATTTTGTTTGCGTTGCATCCCTGATTCTGGGGAATTCCCCGTGAGTCATCTCACTCCTGATGCTCATTCCAAATGGCTTTCCAGCTTCCGGAAAGATGCCACTTGGCCAGGCTGTTATTTCTGAGCTGTGACAGGCGCGAGAAGGAATAAAACGGGAACGCCCGCAGTATTCCGTTCCTGCACTCTGCATTTCATTCCAATTATTCATGCAGGAGCATCTTTAAACACCAAAAGGGGGAAATATTACAGTTGTTCTGATTTCACACGCTAACTGTGTTTACATGCTAACAGCATTTCTCAGGGACAATTATCTTATTACTAGTGCACTAATCTTTTCAATCTTTTCAACACAGTTTACAGCTGCAGATTTCAAAAATTATGGCTAATTAAGACCCTGCTTTCAGCAGGTAGGGTAAACTACTTGCACATTTTAAGAGGGTTAGAAAAAAATCCATTTGGGGTGAGTGCCAAGGGGTGGGGGGTGGGGGCAGTGTCAAAGGTATGCAGAGGAGGGATGAGATGACTTCCATTGATTTGAAGGTTTTAAAAACCCGCCCAATGCTAGTATTCTCAAGCCCTGTGGACTAGCTCCATTGGGGGGAATGGTTTACATCCATTGGTCAGTGGCTCTTGTTTGACCTTGAGACCTTGAGTGCAGGGTCTGACCTTGAGTTAATGTCTTTATCATCTTGGTGCCTCCGTTTCCTCATATGTTAAATAGGGATAGTACTTATGCCCAACTACCTCCGAAGCTTATTACAAGGGTTGATTAAATTAATCAACGAATGCACTTACTTGAATCTAGACTGATGCTTTTGGGCACAGTGACACTGTGCACATCTTCCAGTCCTTCTGATGCTGCCTGCGTCGTTGTATATTTTGCCCATGATACACCCATGGTCAGTGAGTTTGTTCTGACTCCTAGCCACCCTATTTGCCTGCAGACTCCTTCAATATGGCAAGAGAGGCCTGCTGTGTGCTTCCGTTCTTTCAGCTGAAGAAACCCTAAGCTTTTCTGAAGAATGCCTTCCCTCTCATTGTCTAACTTCAGAGCAATGCCCATTTTGTTATCAGGCTGGACTGTCTCTTGGAAATCTGTTCCGTTCTTTCGCTTAGTCATTTCTTCCTTTGGCTTGGCCTATCCTACATTCAAGAGCCAGTTTCGGTTCCTTCTGACGACCATTTTGGTCTCTACTTTCGCCCCCTTGTCTGCTTACTGAGTCTTTAAGTAGGATGTCTTTCTTCATGTAGGATGTCTTTCAGACGGAGCCCCAGTGGCACTGTTGGGGGGGTGGGGGGGCCACTCCTCTGGAGAAAGAGGAGGCTCTCTGTTCTCGCCAAGATCTGTAGTCTCGGAATCCAGATAAAGAATCACAATGAGTTAGAGACAACTCACGGCCATGGTTTGGTTTTGGATTTGGGATATCTCTGATGTCACCCCACAACTCTTCTGAGCTCCCACCATTAGCCGCCGTCGCATCAAATCTACTCGTGAGATGCTCGCTAAAATCGGGCAGAATATACTCAGGGTTTGTACTTGGGTGCATGTGAACTTGTCTTAATGTTCTTCAGTTAAGACTTGAACTTGCAGATGAGCAATAGATGGTCTCTTCCCCAGTTAGCCCCTGACCTTCCTTGGGCCGATGACTTTGAGCTTCTCCACCATCTCTTTCTCTCTATCATTTTAGGCAGCAGGATATGATCAAGGACCAATCATATCGAAGGAAGAAGTCCAAGATGCACAGATGGCATTGGTGAGAAACAGGGTCCAGCAATGGACAGAATACCCATCGAAATGTTTCAAGAAATGACTGCAGCATTGAGCTGCTCACGAGTATCTGCCAATACATTTGTAAGGCAGCTACCTGGCCGATCGACTGGAAGAGATATGTAATCAAGGCCATTGCAGAAACAGGTAATCCAGCAGAATGCAGGACGTATTAAACAATAATATTAATGTCAAATCCAAGTCATGTTTTGTAAAGATAATTAAAAAGCCGCTGCAGATGTAATGTCAGAAAATGACCAGGAACTGCCAGAAAGCCAAGCTGGATGCTCAAGAGGACAGAGAATGAAAGAGAATCATGTCAGATGGCTGAAAGCAGAGAATGCCAGAGAGGTGTCGAATTGTGTTTCATTGACCATACACAGACATGCAACTCTGTGGCTCGGTAACAAGTGATGCACAATTCTGAAAATAATGGGGATTTCAGAACACGGGAATACTGTGTGGTTTAGAGCCAGGGATTATGTGTACCAGGGTGGTATCCACTCACTATCTTGTGCAAAACCAAAGAACGGTGAGATAATATCACTGAGATTACCTAGAAACAAGTGTTTGCTAGGGATTATCTACCAATGGTTGCAGCAGCACATTGACAGGGAGCTGCCAGAGGTTCCAGCTATATTCAGAAGAGGACAAGAAACAAGGAATAGCGCTCCTGATGTCAAAAAGAATTAGAAAGACCTTGGCTGAAAGCAGAGACTATCACAAAGATACACTGTTGACTGTGCCAAGGCATCTGAATGTGGGGACCACAGCACTGCAGATCACCCTGAGAAGGCTGGTTATCCCAGTCCACTTCATTGTGCTCATTCGGAACTTGCTCATGGATCAAGAGGCAGTTGGAGAATGGCACACGGGAATACTGTCTGGTTTAAAATCAGGAAAGGTGTGCAACAAGGTGGTATCTTCTCCCCGTACTTATTCCATCAGTATGCTGAACAAATCATCAGAGGATTTTGCTTCGATGAAAAAGAATGTGCCACGAGGATTGGAGGAAGGGTTATTAATAACCTGCAACGCAGGTGACACAACCTTGCTTGCTGAAAGTGAGGAGGCCTTGAAGCACTTGCTGATGAGATCAAGGTTTGCGGTCTTCAGGATGGATTACAACTCAATGTAAAGAAGATCAAAATCCTCACAACTGGACCAAAAGGCGGTCCTGACCAATGGAGAAAAGGTTGAAGTTGTCAAGGATTTTGTCTGGCTTGGATCTATAATCAATGCTCCTAGAAGCATCAATCAAGAGATCAGAAGGCGAAATGCATTAGGGCAAACTGCTGCACAAGACCTCTTTAGCGTTCTGAAAAACAAGGATGTTACCTTGAGGAGCAGGGGGCACCTGACCCACGCCGTGGTATTTTCCATCGCCTCATACACGTGTCAAAGTTGGACACTGGCTAAAGAAGACGGAAGAAGAATTGATGCGTTTGAATTGTGGTGCTGGAGAAGAATACTGAAAGTCCCAAAGACTGCTAAAAGGACAGACAGATTTGTCTTGGAAGAAGTACGGCCAGGGTGCTCCTTAGAGGTGGGATGGGAAGACTGTCTTATGTAAGGCCCTCAAGGACATGGATTGACACAATGGCTGCAATGGTGGGCTCGGGCCCTGGAACCATCGTGAGGATGGCCCAGGACCAGGCAGTGTTTTCTCCTGTTGTGCATAAGTCGCTAGGGGTGGGTGGGAGCCAACTGAATGGCATCTAACAGCAACCACGTCGGGAGGGGCCAGTCTCTGGAGAAGGACATCACGTTTGGTAAAGCAGAGGGGCAGCGAACAAGAGGGAGGTCCTCAAGGAGAGGGACTGGCCCAGCGACCGCAGCCTTCAGCTCAGAGCAGTAATGAAGAAGACGGCGCAGGACCGGGCGGTGTTTCAGTCTGTCGTCCAGCGATCGCTGTGCGTTAGACTGATCTGACAGCAACTAACAACCACAAGAAGCTCTCATCAGAGCGTCTGGTTCATAATGAGAAATACCTGTTTGAAAAGTGCTGTCTAAATGGATAAACAGCCACAGACCCGAAGCCCATCCAAACAGCAGCTGTGTCCTAGCACGTGGCTGACCTGGTGTACAGCTCCTGTGTGATTGCTCATTTGAGAGCTGCAGATCTATAATCATAGCTCTATTTATCGCGTCTGTTAGCAGAACCCACAGCTACAGCAATACACCCCCCACTTACTTGCCCTGCTGCCTCATTAGCTGCCATCTCAAACCAGCACCTGGGATCATCCGCTCTGGTTTCAGAGTTCGCCTTATTTTGTTTTCAATGACAAAGAGGCAGACTGCTCCCTGAAGGACTGTTTGGGAACTGGGATTTACAGCCCTGCTTCTCAGGCCCTCAACGAAGCTGCGGCATCCGCAACGTCAACATCAGAGCAGTCTGTCCTGGTACCCGGGCCACTGTCCTTGAACAACATCTACCATGTGCCCCCTACCCCTCCACCCCGCCCCCATCTTTCTGAATTCTCACACTAACCTGATACAGACCCAATTTACGGAGGAGAAAATCAAGGGTGTCCTCCACCCTTTGAGCATCACACAGCTTGCTGTAAAGCAACGTCATGGGGTGGCACATTCTGTTCTAGAACACTTTTCTTTTTTAAGCCAGCTGACTGCATTTGTCAAGAGGATTACACCTCGTGCTGGTCGTTGCACTGAGGGTAACAACCACATCACTCACCGAAGGCACGCGCCAGGCTTATTCTAAACCACAGGCGTGTATTAACCTGTGGACCCAACCTACGAGCTTTTGTGACTTGTTGTTGGGTGCCGGTGGGTAAGTTCAACTCTGAGCAACCCCATGTACAGCTGAGGACCACGCCGCCCTGCCCCATGCCATGCTCGTGGTCATTGCCGTGTCTGATGTGGCAGCCACGTGTCACTCCGTCTCCTGGAGGGCCTTCCTTCTTGTCACGGATCCTCTCCATTACTAAGCCTGATGCCCTGTTTTAGAGACTGGTCCCTATTGATTGGTTCAAGGTAAATGATAATGGGGTCTCACCAGCCTCGATTCCAAAGAACAATTTATATAAACACTGCCCATAAGTTAGGGGAACTACTAATGGCACCCATTTTATGGATAAAGAACCCAGGCTCCGAGAGGTTATGCATCCTGTCCAAGGTCACAGAGCTACAAAGTGGTGGAGCCAAGACTTGACAACATCCAAGGAAAATGGCTCTAGAGCCAAGATGTTCCGGGCACCACTCTCTAAGGTCTCTTGCCACACTCACAAAACGAGACAGCTGCCACCTGCTCGGCTAACACGTACAGCTCGTGTTAGAGAGGCAGACTGGGCACCGATGGCTGGCCGACTCCTCACCAGGCAGGACGAAACGGGTGAACAAACAGGTCAGCGATTCCCACCCGGAAGGTTATGCTGGCAACAGGAGACGGTGGAGGAAACCCCGGCCAAGAGGAAGTTCGTGGAGAACGAGGGGCCAGGAAGTGGGAACAAAACCGGGCTTCAAAGAAAGAGCCAGAATGAACTCATCCGAGGTCAGGCATGAGGACAAGCATTTCAGGCTCGGGGAACCGCATGAACGGTGGCTCCGAGGTGAGCGGGCACAGGTGAATTTTTAAAATAACAAAGAGAAGCCCACGGCGGCATGCTAAAGGAGGGAGTGCAGGAGAAGAGGCAGGGGTGGCAGGTAGAGGGGTTGGTGTAGGAGTTGGGTAAGGCAGGCTCCACAGATGGCTACGAGAGAGAGTTGGGGTTTTAACCTCAAAACAACCAGGAATCACTGGCACGGTTTATGAGGAACTGATGTGGCTCTCCGTCGGACGTTGGCTTCGGCGCTTCCACCTGGGCTACACTTGCATGGCTGCCCATCAGCAGAACCCCAGAATCCTCTGGAAACTAGCCCAATGAAACTGGATGCTAAGGCTTTTCAAAACAAGCTTCAGGCCATTTCTCCCTCCCACTTTTAGGGATCATCATCGAGCCTAGAAAGCCCAGGCCCAGGGCTTTGGTGACGACGACGAGCTGAAGACTCCCTGTTGTGCAGTGTGTATAAAACAGACACTAAAACAATAAGAGTACGCAAAGTGTGGCCACCACGAGGCGTGCGGGAGACGGCGGGCGCAGAGTCACCAGCCAAACCCAACCCACCAGCACCCAGTCAATTCTGACTCCTAGTGACTCCAGCAGAGGGAGAAGAACTGCCCCTTCGGGTTTCCAGAGCTGTCATCTGGGAGGCAGCAGACGGACGTGTCCCTCTCCCACAGGAGCCTGGTGGGCTCTTGCTGGCAGCCTTCCCACTAGCAGTGAAGCACGTTCACCACCAAGCCACCAGGGCTCCTGCCTCACGCGGAGTGAGTGCCTGCTAAATGGTATTGTCCTCCTCCCCAACGACTGTCATTCTGGCCATCTGAGGCCACTGCTATAATGGAGTGACCCAGGGTGCCAGGGAAGGGGAGAGATGCTCGCCCCTCTTCTGCTCCCCATGACAGAACAAGCCCTCTCAGCACAGGGCACCCAGGAAACATGGCTAGCCTAGTCTCCCTGTGGTAGAAGCCACAATGGAATGCAAGGAAGCCAGACTCTCTGACACACTGACACACACACACACACACATACACGCACACGGTCAGGGCTGAAGAAACTGCCTCCGTGGGATCCAACAACCCGAGACCCCACACCATCCTTCCTCCCTGTGCACAAAGGCCTACTGCAAGGTCAGCATCCCTATAACCCGGGCATGGCGTATTCCCCAATTCTGGTTCCCTCCCAGTGACACCTGGGAGTTGCAAACACAGGAACATTTGGATTCAATCCTGAGCCATCTCGCCCAGACAGCAGGTGCACCAGCTCGGTGCACAAGCAGTTCTGGGCCAGCCTGTTGGAGTTCAGACAAGGACCAGGAATTCGATGCCTCCCCTGAGGTCGAGACCCCAAGTCCCTCAATGAATCAGTTGCTGTGGAGTTCATCTCAACCCACGGATCCCTCGTGGGTCAGAGTGGAAGCAAGCCCTGGTGGGTTTTCCACAGCGGATGTTTTGGGAAGTAGATCACCAGGCTTTTCTTCCAAGGGACCTCTGAGTGGACTCAAACCTTCAGACTCTGAATGAGCTGAGAGCCCACTCACCATCCACACCACTGGGGCTGCCATGAAGAACACAGAGACCGTGAAATGCAGCCGCCCCCATCCACAGACGGGGCGCAGACATACTGTCCAGACAGAGTGCACTCTGTCTTTTCTTTGTGCTCGCCCCCCACCCCCCACCCCACCGCTGAATTGGAACAGGCTGAACACACTGGCTCAAATATTAGGCTTTCTTTCCCCTTGGCCTGGCATGGAGCTGAGATGCCAAGAGTCCAATTGCTACCTAGTGAATAAATAGACATGAGCAAGTGTTTTAGTAGGGACTATAGAGACCTCCACTGCTGCTAAAAGTAAAAACAATAAACAACATCACCACGGAAGGAGAGAGAGAGAGAGAGAGAGAGAGTGTGTGTGTGTGTGTGTGTGTCTTCCATACCAAACCAATACCCATTTCTTCCAAGACATGTTTTACTAAAACGGAAATGTTTTAACATTAAAAAAAACAATCACTTCTAAAACTAAGCAATATGTTGAACCACTTTAGGCAGGAGCAAATGATCAAAACCCGATGGTCTCAAAGGAAGGAAGTCAAAGCTGCACTGAAGGCACTTGTGGAAATGAGGCTCCAGGAGTTGCCGGAAGACTGATGGAGATGGTTCAACCAGCGGATACAGTGCTGGGAATGTTCACTGCCTACGCCCAGAAAATGAGGACCTGGTTCCCTGAGCAACCGCCCGGAGGAGATCCCTGTGTGCCCATTCGGAAGAAAGGGATCCACCACAGTGCAGACATTATCAAACAATATCATGCTGTCGCACAAAAGTCAAATTTTGCTGATGATAATTCACAATTAGCTGTCGCAGTATCTCACATTGGGAGCCACCAGAAATTCAAGCCAGCTTCAAAGAGGACGTGGACAGAGGGAGTTCAGTACTGACGTCAGATGAATCTTGGCCGCGAGCAGAGATGACCAGAACGATGTTTACTTGGGCTTTTATGAACGGCGCAAAGGTCTGTACGATGTAGATAATACCAACGATGGATAACTGCACAGAATGCGGCTTCAAGGACACCTATTCACACTCATGCAGAGTCTGCAACAGGGACCAAGAAGCCATCGATCCAAGAGAAGAAGAGGGTGCTGTGTGCATCAGGTATGTGTAAGGGTTCCCTCCCACCCGGCTTCTTCCATCTGTACGAGGAGCACATCATCTGAGAAGCGGGACTATTTGAAGAAGAATGTGGCATCAGGATTGGCGGCAGGCGCCTTCAAAACAGACACTATGCAGATGAACAGCTTTGCTTGCCGAAAGCAAAGAGGATGGGAAGCCCTGACGAAGGTCAAAGAGCTGTACCTTCCTTATGGATAGAGCTCCATGGAAAGAAAACAGACACCCTCCCAGCTGGTCTTACACGCCGCATCTGATACACGGAGAAAAGATTGACGTCGTTGTCGGAATTTCATTTCACAAGGATCCAAAATCAATACCCTAGGAAGCAGCAGTCAAAGAAACCACACAACGTGTTATTGCAAACCTGCTGCAAAAGATTGCTTTGAAGTGTTCGGAAAAGCAAAGAGATCATCTTGAAAATGAAGGTCACCTTGACCCAAACCACGGGGTTTCATTTGTCCCCTAGGCGGGACAGCTGGGAATGAAGAGGGGAGACCGGACAACAAGGGTTATGGTTGTTTGTACCGTGGCATTGGCCGGACTCATCGCGACCCTGTGGACCACAGAGTGAGACACTGCCTGGTCCATGCCACCCTCACAATTGTTTCTCATGCTCAAGGCCACGGCTGTGGCCACTGGGTCAATCCACCTCCTTGATGGTCTTCCTTTTTCACTGCCCCTCTACTTTATCTGCCATGGCATCATCTTCCAAGGACTGGTGTCTCCTGACAACCTATCCAGACTACGTGATGGGAAGTCTCTCCATTCTTGCTTCGAAGGAGCATTCTGGCTGAACTGCTTCCGAGACAGAGTTGTTTGTTATTTTGAGATCCACGGTCCTGTCAACACTCACCAGCACCTTCGAATGACGGCGCTGGTGAAGAATATGAAACACACCACGGACTGTCAGAAGAACAGACAGATCTACCTTGAAAGCAGTGGCTAGGATGCTCCTTAGACTGGAAGATGGTGAGACTGTGCTTCGGGGACTTCAGACACGTTATCAGGGGCCGGTTGCTGGAGAAAGACACCATGCTGGGAAAGCAGAGGGTCAGCCAACAAAGAGGAAGCTCCTTGATGAGACAGGATGGCACGGTGACTTCAATCACGGCTCAGGCACCCACTAGGGGGACGGTGGCGGACAGTGCCTGGCCGCCTTTGCTTCTGTTGACACAGGGTTGCTATGAGATGACACAGGGTGATAACAGGCACTTCACCGCAATGGCAGCAGGGCTTGGACTGTGTCCCCTCTTCCCCCCCAAAATACGTATATGGACACACACACACACACACACACACACACACACACACACACACCTGCCTCCTCCGTGGGATCCAATAACCCGAGACCCAACACCATCCGTCCTCCCTGTGCACAAAGGATGGCATCTAATCTGATCTGTCATCCTCGTCCACAACGCAATCCAGTGATGACTGTCGCTTCCATCCGTGGTTGAAATCACACCAGGGCAGATGGATCCCACACGTCTTCACTTCAGAGCCACGTAAAGAGAAGCGCCAAGACACACGATCTTGGGATCATGGAGGATCCCCCAGGAACCAAAGCGCCCCCGCGCTCCTGAGTAGGAATCCCCGCGGTGCAGGCCCCGGGTCACTCTTGCAGCATCCAGAACTGGGAGAAAATCCACCTCTGTCCATTCAAGCCCCCACTGGGGTTGGAATCTGTATGCCAGCAGCGCAGCTAGGGAACAGAGCGTCGATCGGATCGGCCCACGAGCCCGGGGAAGTGTGTCCATCCTTTCCTTCTGTCGGCTCATCAGGAAGGGGCCATGTTCCCCAAGGGGGCCTTGTAATGCCCCTTCATCATTCATCCTGAACCCCCTTCCTCCACCCCACCCCCCATTAGTTTCCCAGAGAGCGGCTGCCTTCTCACTGAGGTCATGTCTAGGAAGACGCTGCGAAAGGCTTTCTTTCTTTGGAATAAAGTGACCATTTGGAACCATCTCTCTCTGCTCAGACGTGACCAGGAGGGTGAGGGAGGACGGCACAGGGCTGGGCGGTGTCTCCCTCTGTTGGACATGGTGTCACGAGGAGCCAGAGCCCAACTCAAAGGCGCCGTAGCAGACACCACAACGGATGTGCCGGAACTCGCTGTGCTGACTCTTGTCAACTCGCCCTGTGACTCTCACCGATGCGCACCGAGGGGACTTGACCAGTGCACGGCTGGGGAAAATGGACACAAAGACAGCGTGCCATGGCTGCCCAGCTCATGTCCTTAGTGAGACGCTGTGCTGGGATCAGAAGGGTCCTGGGAGTCCTCTCCCAAGTCTTCCTTCCAAGTCGCAAACTGTCGGTCACTCATGGAGGAGACCCTCACTGAGGAGTCCCCTCTAGGAAAAAGAGCAAGGCTACTGTCTGAGCCCCCCTCTTTGGCCTCTTCCAATTCTTCCACGGCAACAGTGAGCGGTGGAGAAACAGGCTTGTCTTACACAATGTCCTACTGTCTCTCCGTTTCGGGTGCCACATGGACACTCCTGATAGTATCCCTTCCATGCCCAGTGCACACCCAGGAACAGAAGGGGCATCAAGTCGGGGACCAGACCATCATCTCCCTCTGCCTCATCAGCTGGACTCAGTGGCTGGGCTCGACTCCTCCGTCTGCTCAATGGGAGAGTCCCAGGGAACCGCCTCTGAGGACTGCCACTCACCACATGGCAGCACGCAGGCCAAGGCACTCTTCCTTCCCCTCGGAGATGGCAGAGGTCAATAGACCTTCCTCCCGGCTCCAGCCTCAGCCGTCTTTGCAACGGTCTTGCAGGCAGCCCGGCCCGGCCCGGCCCAGCACCTTGCTAGTCTAAGGAGTCACCCAATGAGCCACCCTGCGCTCATCCAGCCGGCTCGCCAGGAAGCCTACACGTGCACACAGAAGTGACACAGACTTTCCATCTGGCAAAGAAAGGCTTCTCCAAAGGGCTCGTTTCTAAAGCAATCGGCCGAATCTGCCAGGCAGCTGTAAGTCACAGAGGTAAGGCTGGCGGGGAAACAGGGACCAGCCGAAGGGGCCGCAGAAGGGCTGCAAACGATCAAGTGGGCAGGGCCCAGCACAGAGGGTGGGCAGGGGGGCTGGAAGCCCGGATGTGTGGCAGACCCCTGAGCCTGTCCAGGGGTGACCAGCTGTTAAGAGCGTCCCTAGGTCTTGGGGTCTGAGGCTCCACTGTCACACCCTTCGGCACAGTAGTAAGTAACCAAGCTGGGAGTCCTCAGTTTCTCCAACTCTGAGGAAAGAGACTCAGTTACACTCCCTCCGCCCCGCCCCCCCACAATCCCCACCACCATTCTGAAGACACTGGAAACAGCAGGCATTTTCCCTGGGAGAGGGGTATACAAGAAACCATTAGTAAAGAGTTCTTTCACGAGACTGGGAGAAGTGGGGAGAGAATTCGCCTTCTCATTTCACATCATCTGTAACGTGTGCGCGCGTGCACTACACACACACACACACACACACACACTCCATATAAATGGACAGCTGAAACAGCCGGGCAAAGGGTCTGAGGCAGGGACTGAAGGAAGAACTCTCTGACTGCATCTTGGTTTGTGGATTTGACTTTCAAACCACGAGAAAGGCTTTACCTGATGGCAAAACACAATTAAAAGAGAGAGAGAGAGAGAGAGAGAGAGAGAGAACATGCACTAGGGGTTATTGGGCTGGGGCTGGGGGGCAGCTTTTGTTTCCTTCCATCAACTTTCCGCATAACTAACAATGCAAATTTCACACCTTGCTGGAGGATCAACACAGAGGGGCCCATCTGTAAAAGGGCGGGATGCTGAGCATCTGTGAGGAACATCAGCCAGATGACAAGACAACGCTGTAGAAGCTCCTTCACAGAGGGCGCTAGAAGCCACACACGCATCTATATAGAGCCAACATCACGTGCACTGGAATTCAAGCTCCCTCCCACTAGGTCGAGCCCCTCCCCTAATTATTAATCAGCACCAACAACGCTCCTGGGTATGTCCCTGAGGCGGGATTCACAGAGGCAGCAGCCACGTAGAGCCCCAAACGGGGACAAGTACGAAGATCAGTCTTCGAAGATTTCCATCTCTCTGAGTGGACAGACACCATTACCCCCAAGAGCCAGTTTCAGCCCGCGGTGTTGGAAGGGTCTGTACCACCAAAGACACTTTAATAGCACTTCCTGTGGCGATGCGAATGTTCTATCGGGTCACTGTCCAATAGGGTCACATGCGAATGTTCTATCCGATCACTGTCCAATAGGGGAGCCACTGCTACACGTGGCTGTGGAGCACGTGATATGGGGCTAGGGAGGGAAATCAAATGTAAACAGCCACACACTGCTCGTGGCTGCCTTGCTGAGCAGCCTGGTGCAAGGGATACCACCATGCCTGGCGCTTGACAGCCTCACCCACTGCAGGAACCAAGCATTTATTGACAATAAACCAGGCAGGTGTATTGACTTCTCAATCCTCCCAGAGGCTCCAGCTGAGCATAGCTCTTCCCGTTTCCCAAATAAGGAAACTGAGGCTCAGAAGGGTCCATTCTGATGCACGGCCACCCCGCGTGTGTCAGGGTGCAGCTCTGCCCCAGTCGGGCTTTCAACGGCTGTTCTCTCACAGAAGCGGAGTGCCAGGCCTTTCTTGCACAGCACAGTGGGGAGAATTCAGATGGCCAGGTTTCAGGTTAGTCGTGCAAACTGCCGGCACCCAGGGATCAGGCCACTGCAAAGCAGCAGAGCCAGGGCTAGGACCCCGTGTGATGGATGGAAGGCCCAGCTTCTCAGCCTCCCTGCTCTGCACGGGCCTTTTCTTCTGCACAGAACGCACTCCTTACTGCTCACCCGGAGAGCTCCAATCCTTCTGAATGCAGCCCGTGCCTTCTCCTGGAAACCTGTACGACCTCAAAGTCAAGTGGGCCTCTCCCTCCTCTTTGCTCTGCTGCCGCCACCACTGCCATCACCTCCTTCGCCAACACCGCCGCCTCCATCACCTCCACCACCAGCATCACTTCCAATACCACCACCTCCACCCCAATATCACCACTACCATCACCTCCACCGCCACCACATCCAATGCCGCCGCCACCTCCTGCCCCTCCATCATTACTACCACCACCACCACCACCACCACCACATGCTGCATTTGTCATTGCTGTTCAGTGGCATCAAGCCACTGCCAACTCACGGAGCCTTCATGGCCAAGAGAACAAAATGCTGTCCAGCCCTGCACTGTGGTCACGAGCACTAGCCAGCCTGAGTGCACGGTCGTGGCCACGGTGTACCATGAGTGCCTTCCAATCCAGGGGCTACCTTCAGTCTGGGATCTCACTGGCTAATTGTTGGCAGGAGACTCTCAGCTTTGCTTCCCACTCTACCTCAGTCTGGAAGTACCACTAAAGTCCGTCCAGCATGGTGCCCCTGCTGGTGTCAGAAGAGCCGACGGCATAGCTTCCAGTGTCCAGCAACGTGGACGCCTCCCTAGCACGACACGCAGACGGCAGGCCGAGGGTCTTGGGATTCTGTCTCTCTCCCCTCCGGCTTCCCTCCTCTGCCTGGAGCTCAGGGCGACGAGAGGTGTTTGCCCCTCCCCGTGCTCCCGAGCCAGAGAGGGGGCCTGGCATATGGTCCACGTACTGCAAATGCTGGCTCTGAATGGTAACGATCATAAGATGAATGGTTTAAACAAGAGGAGCATTTAAATGTTGAGAGTTGAATTAAGAAATGGCTTCTGTTGAGGGAAGAGATCGTATCTTGCAACATCGCAGGCCCTGGAGACAGGCCACGGTGTGTGTCCTTTCCAGCTGTGGGACCTTAACAAGGGTCTCGGCCTCTCTGAGCCTCACCACTGTCAGCCGTAAGGGTGACACTCCTAGGATGTACCTTCCGGGGGAAGCTGGGAAGATGGCATGAGTACATCATGTATGCAAAGCAGGGAGTGGTGCCGGGCGCAGAGAAAGGGAGCAGCCGGGGGACAGACCTTGCAGCCATGCCAGTCCTGCATCAAAACCCTCTGGGGACCCTGCGTGTGTCAGAGTGGAACTGTGCTCCACAATCTTACACAGGAGATTTCTTCCGCAGTGTCTCAAGCCAAGTCTAAGCCGGCAACATTCCACTTAGGAGGTGCATACAAACTGTGTGTCCCCCACACCCACCCCAGGGGACCTTTGTATAAAATAAAGCTGACCCAAGGGAAGACAGTGGGACAGTCTGATACACTTGGGTGAACAGGTGTATGAACCCCATCTTTTCCCCTGTACATTCTGAGAGGCTCGGGGCCCCTTCTTTCTCAGCCAGCTGAGCCTGGTTTTCAAGGCTCTGAGACAAAAGCTCAGCCCTCACGGACTGGCCTGGCAGTTAGCGCCTGCCTCTCAGATCTGTAAGGTTCCAGCCTGCGGCAGATTTTGTAAATGGCTGACTAGTCACCAGTAGGTATTTAGACCTCAAATTCTGCTTGTGCAACAAACAGTCCTTAAAAACTCAGGCGTCCTGGCCACACAGGGTCCACGTTTCTGGAGCTAAGCAGCAGCGTGGGGACTCAGGGCCTGGCCTGACCTCTGCACACACCCTCGCTTTCTCACTGGCTGCTGTGCCCACCAAAGGCATCTGAGGTAGTTAAAGTTTATTGTGGCAACCTAGCCAATAAGCACATGTGGGGTTAAATGAAGGGCGGAGGGATAAATGGCTCAGTGAGCCTCGCCTTTCTAGTTCTCGGGTCTCTTGCTCTCTGATGGTCACACCAGGGTGCAGCTGCCTTAGCCAGTTCCCTGCTTCAGCTGGCAAGGCTCATTTCCTGCAAGATATCCATGAGAAGAAGCCACATGGACCTACCCTGATGCAGCCCTGGGTGCTGGAGCAGCCACATGGAGACCCCTACCAGCACTGAGATGCTTACACGCTCACTGATTCGGCTTTCCTCCTGCAGTCGGCATCATTGCATGTTTTGTGAGGTGGAGGAGGACTTTGTGGATTGGTGTAGGACCTATGGGCTAATGTTGGACTTATGGTCTTGGGAAGCACTGGGTTAGGATGCTTTCTCGATGTACATAAAACTCTCTTATACATATGAGCGTCTGCGGATTTGTTTCCCTAGTTTACCCAGACTGACACAGCACCCAACTTTGTAACAACAGCCCCGGCAGAGGAAGGCATTAGGCCCAGGAAGTCGCAACCTACCCACCCCTCACCCACCATATTTAGCCAGGGGGTCCTCACGGTGCAAAGAGGCAGGGGGCAGCTGATGAAAGTCAACTCCTAGCCCACCTGACTGCTCGCTCATCACCCGACAGGTAAAGGCACCCGGATGAATACATTGCTGTTTAATCATAGTGTCTTGGCTGCCTCTCACAGAGAGTGCTAAAAATAAATCACTCCTGGCAGAACATAGCAGTCCCCACCTGACAGAGGGGCTCAGGTGGGAGGGCTTTGCTTGGCCTGGGCCCAAAGGCCCCCTGCTGCCGGGCTAATGCAGTGCCCTTGAAGGCTGCTGGGGCAGAGGGAGCCCTGCCCTGCAGGGTGCCTGGATTCATGTAACTACCTGCCCAAAGAGGGGAGGGCGGGGCCAGTGGACAAGGCCAAATGAAATGCCATCTCCTCATGCCACCTGCATGTCACATCTTAAGTGTCACCTTTTCACAGAGGTGACACAGAGATTGAGCGATGAAGAGCAGGCCCGCAGGCATGATACACACACACACACACACACACACACACACACAGAGTCCACTCTCGGCTTTCTTCTCTCCAGGAGCAATGCCTCACACATCCATTCCCAGTGCTCCCTCTCTCTTTGAGAGAGGCCCCAGGAACGAACAGGGAGCCTTGTCTGACTGTGCTGTGTTGAAGCTGGCAGCACTCAGGGAAACGTTACTAAATCCACCTCTGACGCCACGCAGGGTCCTCTGGACGGTTCCGGTCTGCTGTGCTGAGCACGGGCCCTCTCGCAGGGGAGCTCACCTCTTTCAGCCTCGGTCTCTTCTCCGAGAGAGACAGTGATGTCATCCAGGTAAGCAGAGCAAAAAACGGGCACAGCTCCTTCAAGGTGCGTGCCCAGGACAGTGCCCGACACGGAGTAAGCTTAAGATGATGATGCCTCGTGTCAGTGCTCCGACTACTAATGAAGCACAGAGCACCACGGCGCACAAGAACTTCTGGAAGAAACAAGATTCCGTTCCTGTGACTGCTGAAACACATTTTTGGAGACACTGAGCCCCCCTGCTCTGCCACAAACCAGATATGACAAGAACCCCTGCCAGGTCCGGCGGCTCCTCTTTTCAGTGAGGAGCTGGCAGCGGGGCAGGGCACTCTGAGACACTGTCCATCTTGCAGCTCTGGGGCCCTGATGGCCAGTCCACTGATGTCCCTCCCTCTCAAAGACAGCAAACCAGAAATCCGGAATCTACACAATGCAGGTACAAAGGGGAGGAGCTGGGGTGGGGGTTCCCAAAAGGGGATTATTCACATTCCAAAGAGATTTGTTTTACAATGGGATTAGCAGCAGAGTTGCTTTAAATAACAGCGATTACTAAATGAATGCTGAATGGAGAGGCAGAGGGGCCCAGGAAGTTCCTGCAAAAGCACACTGAGGCCCAGGCAGAAAGGAAGAGGGAAGCATGCTTTCTTTCCAATGCCAACAGGAAGCAACAAGAGAATCCAGGTGGCTTCAAAGAGCCTGACTCCTAGGCAGCACATCACTTGTATTAGAGCAGGTGCAACCAGACCCTGGGGCCAGTTTCAAGCAGCCACCAGCAGCCCTCTACCTAACCGCTGTCATGGAGCTGAACTCCAATCCACAGTGACCTTGGAGAACAGAGTAGAACCGGCCCTAAGGACTGTTCCGTGGACCCATCTTCCTCCCAACAGAGAAGCTGCCAACCGCTTTTGGCTGCTGCCACGGCTTCTTTAGGTGCAGTGTAAGCTCCTTCTATGGAAATAAGCCCTGTCTGGAGCAACTAGTGCAGTAAACACCCAGCTACTAGCTGGAGGTGGCGGGTATAAGTCCACCCTTCAGGCCTGGCGAGTGACCAGCAGAAAAATCCCTGGAGAGCCCTGTGTGGCTCAGTTCTACTCTGGCCCACGTGGGGTCGCCGCAGATCGGAAACAAAGCAACGGCCACTGGGGCTGGTGCCAACACACACGATCTAATTGATTAAACCTATTCAACACTCGTAATGGGCAAAGCCCACTGAGGCCAAACAATGGTCACCATCACCCTATAGAGTTGAAACTGAGGCTGAGAGGGGACAGGGCTCAGCCAGGCTAGGCAGGGAGCAGAGCTCATGTTCAAGGCCAAGACCCGAGGGAAACTCATGGTGCGTCCACTGTGCGCCGGGGGTTGTCCAGGGCAGGCCTTCTGCCAAGAGGCTCTGGGTGGGTTAGAAAGCCTCCCCACTCCGGCCCCCCAGTGTGCAGGCCTGTGAGCCCTCGGCTGCTGGCAGCACCAAGCCACCACCATGAACAGAGCCCTGGGTCTGGACCTCAAGGAGAAGCCCAGGGGTCCACCTGGGGGGTGAGCAGACACAAGAAGAATGGGAGCCATGGCCCAGAGATGTTTGTGGGAGCTGAGGACAAGGGTGACCAGGGTCCAGCAATACCCGAGGCAGGAAGGAGTGCTTCCCCGGATCCCAGTGGTTAGCCCCCATAAGCGTCTCTAGACACCCCATGCCGGCTTCCTCTCCTTCAACCTTAATGCCAGGCATGGATGAGAACTTCCCTCCCGAGCACAAACCCAGTCGGTCCAAGGGGCCTCTCCCTCCAAACAGTGGGCTGTGGGCCTGCCTCGGGGGGCTCTGATGTGGGGTCTTTCTCAGAACAGACAAGGTGAGCTGTGGGCTGGCCATGGGATCTGATGCAGGGTCCCTCCTGGGGCAGACACAGTGGGCCTTGGGCCTGGGGTAGACTCCGTTGGTGCAGGGTCCCTTCCCCCCCCCCCCCCCCCCGTGGGCCAGGGTGCAGGCCCCTCCTGGGGCTGGTACACACTTGGTGAGAACTGCTCACTGCCTCGTTTTCCCTCCTTGAAGAATGGGGATATTAGGTACCCCCCACCACCCCTGGCAGGGAAGCACTGGTGATTAATCAGGTAACATCTGTGAAGCACTCCCAGTTTGGGGAGAAGGGCACCTTGGGAGAAGAGCTATAAAAACACGGAGGAGAAGGCTATTATCAGCGCGATCATCATTATCACCGCTTTGATCATGACACACTCTTGCCTGGCAGCGGCTCCCCACTGCCCCAGGATGGCATGGGCACTCACTCAGCAGCCTGGCCACCAAGGCCACCCTGAGGCCTCCTCTTCATCTGCTTTCTCGCTCCACACATTTACACCCTAGGGAGCAGCCCGGTCCTGCCTTCCCCAGCACTCGGCCATCTCCACGGCTGGTCCTGTGTCTTTTGCCCCGGGGAAGTTTCTATTAGCATCAGAAATGGGTGAACTTGGAGAAATGTGTTTTATAACGGTCTGGTTACCCAGCATAAAGAACGCAGGTACCACCTAAACTCCCCCTGCCTTTCAACTCCTTACATTGTCAAGCAGACAATAAGCAATGAGGGCCAGAAGGAGGTCAGTTACAGGCAAAGCTTCAACCACACAGGCATAGATGACGGGGGTCTGACAGAAGACCCAAGCTCTCGTTTCTATGTTGCCTCTTACTATGATTTCAAACCCTGACTCCCCCTCCTGCAAATCGGAGATTACCATGATGCATTCTAATAACATACCACGAGGGCTGCAGTGTGGGTGCACTAAGCCAATGCACAGAGAGTGGAAAAACTCAACAAACATTGCTCTTGTCGCTACTTTCGAGTTGGCTCCAACGGGTGGCAGCTGCCGGCACAACAAATCTAAGCATTTCCCAGCCTGGTGCCACCTCCATGATCCCTGGCATTCACCAGCACACGTGGGTACAGAGCGCCTTCCAGCAGGGCTCAGCCTCCAGCGTCATACCGGGCAACCGTCTCCTGTGATCCACCGATTCCCTTGACTGATCTAGCCAACCCTGTCTTCCCAGCCTGTCTCCATCTGGTGGCTCTTCTGAAACCTGTCCCCCACGGTTGACTCTGCTGGTGTTGGAGGTACTGGTATCTCAGCTCCACATCACAGCACGAAATGAGCCATCCCAGTGGGACACACTGATGGAGGGTATCGGTGATTAGCGCAGGCTCCCTCTGTTTGGGTTAATGGCTGTTTACTTTCAGTATACTAGAAGGAGTCCTGGTGGTGCTGTGGGTTGAGTGCTAGGCTACTAACCCTGAGCCTAAAAGCCAACATATTCTCTGGCCATTGTTTATGACACTGAATTAAAAAAAAGGGGGGGGGGGTTGATAAACAACCTGCTGGACCAAAAGCAAGGAGAAGGTACTACTGACAAGGAAAGACCACTTACCCGAGTACTGCACTCCCCCAAAGAATCAAATGGGGTGGGCTACCACCACCCAGGGCGGGGAGGCAGGAGTTAAGTCAAACATGCTAGCTGAAATCCCCTTGCGAATGTCTTCGTGTCTGCTATCATCGGTGACAGGAGCTCCCGTTTTAAATTTACCATCAGTTTTACTGTCAGCTTTTGAAGCTGCCACCCGGCTCTCCAGGTATTTTTAGTCGAGTAGAACTTCATTTAGAGGCTCACGTCGGGAACCGGGAGCACTCGGCTGCTCTCATAGGATCTGGCAGGGCCCTTTGTCTGCGGGCTCACTACCTCTCATTTGCACACAATTAAATAATCACTTCACCTGAACTCCTTCAGCATCTTTTGCGTCTCCCCACAGAGAGAAAAGGCAAACCGCTAGGCTCGGGAAGCCAACGCTCGCTTGAAGAGAGCCCCTAATCTGAACATCATTTCTACCAGCAGGAAGGAACCTGGTGGGGGAGAAGGTGACCAGGCAAATAAAGCTCTGAACCAAACCCAAGGGAACAGGTTCCTTCCCCCCCCCCCCGACGCAAGACAGGCGCAGCCAACGGCTGTGAGAGCCAGGGAGACAGAGGACAGAGGAGATGAAACAATACGGTGGGCTCAGAGCGACGTCGGGGTACTCCAGTGATGGAGGGAGCCACCCGCCCCAGCAGTCAAACTGAAGTCGAGAAGCACCCAGACCCTTCTGCTTTTCTGCCCAAATCCACCCCCAGACCGCCGCAGCCCACGAGCAAGTCCAACTCACCTGCGCTAAGTTGTATCCCAAACCATCCACACCTGATCTTGATTGACCTCACAGTACCCTCGTCCCAGCCAAGGTCGTCGCAGATCGACACCCCTGTTCATGCCATGCATGCCTTCGCTACCCAGCAGCCAGAGGGGGCTTTAAAGAAATCCCAAACTGCACAGTGCCAAACCCAACCCAACCCACTGCCCTCCAGTGGATCCCAGCTCTAGCACAGAGTGGAGCCGACGTGCCTTTCTTCCCAGGGTTCGAACCACTCCCCTTCCGGTGGGCAGCAGAGCGAGCGCCTGACCTCTGAGCCACCATGGCTCCTTCCCCTCCCTCGGACAGCTCCCAAATGGAGCAAAGCAAAACCAGGACATGAACCATCCCCTGCAAGCGGCTGCTGCCTCGCCTGGCCCAGAGGCTTCCCCGTCTGGGATTTTATGAAGGAGATTCCTTTGGTGGCACTAATGTTGGACTACCAGCCAAAGGTTAGTGGTTTGAACACAGCCAGGGGCCCTTGAAAGGCATGCCTGGTGATCTGCTTCCGAGAGTTCACCTCTGGAAAACCCTCTAGAGCTGACAAAGTTGGGGTGACAGGCATTGGAATGGATGGCCGAACAACAGGCCGCGTCCACCTTTGTGTAGAAGCGGCTGCCAGGCTGGTCTTCTCCAATGTTGCTGGGCGGCTCCAACCACCCAACCTTCCAGCTAATACTGGAGGGGGGGGGGGGCAGAGGCGTTAAGGGCCATCCCCTGAGTTAGTGACCCCATGGGGAGCAGGAGAAAGCACTGCCCAGCCCCTTCCATCCTCATAATCGTTCTGTCTGAACCCACTGTTGGTAGCCGCTGTGCACAGCCGTCTCATTGGGGGTCTTCTTTTTCAGGGACCTTCTACTTGACCAAGTGTGTTAGTCTGGGTAGACTAGAGAACCAAATTCACAGACACTCATAGGTGTATAAGACAGGGCTTTACATGCAAGAGCAATTGTATATTGAGAAAACATTCCAGCTCAGTCCAGATCGAGTCCGTAAGTCTGAACTTAGCCCATAGGACCGACCGATACTAGTTCATACATTCCTCTTTCGACTCATAAAACACATACAATGATGCCGAGTACAGGAAGATCACCGGCCACTGGCCAGTAGGTGAAAAGTCTTGTGGATGCAGCTGTGGTAGTATCTTAGCGCTGGCGTGAGTCTCCACGTGGCTCCTCCAGCTCCAGGGCTCTGGCTCTATCCGCGTAGCTCCGTGTGTCTTGTCAGCAGGAAGATGAAGCAGAGAGTCTGCGCGTATCTGGCCTCTAGTGATCCATTTATCTCTGTGGCACCACCAAATGAGGTCATCAAACCGCGACCTGAATGACAGGCTAGACTCCACCCCTTCGCAAGTTGACATAAGATTATGTAACTACCACACCAAGCGTGATGTCTTTCTCCGAGAGAGAGTGGTCCCTGCAGGCCCCATGTCAAGTGCACACTGGGGGACCCACCAGGACATACAACGATGAGCCATAAACTGGACACATCTCACTGAAGAGAGACCCTCGACCCCTCCATTCATACTGCAAAGCTACAGGGCTTGTCTCTCAAGGTCATCTCACTCCACGCACTTCACTTCTCACCAACTCCTGGCCAGTAGGCCCGGTGCCCCCACCAAGGAAGACACAGAGGCCCGCAGGAAGCCAAGATGGCGTGATGCAGCACTCTGACCCCCGAGGCCTGGGTTCGAATCCAGCAGTGCCACTCCCTTGCTGTGTGCCCTTGGCCCCGGTCTGAATAACCACTCTGCCCCCCTGCATCCTCACACCTCACGTGCAAAGGGGTTGGGACAGGGAGATGAGGCGGCAGCAAGACGGTATCGGGTGTGGCGCCTGCCACCCAGCAGGGACTCGGCTGTCATGATCTCAGGCAGTCTAGTGGTCAGCGGTTCGCTCTGAGCTGCGCTGACAAAGGCCCGAGGCGGATTGAGTGGCCCAGTTAAGCAGAGGCCGCACCCCAGAGTTGGGGAGATCACGTGCAGAGGCCTCCCACAGGGGTTCCTTCAAGTGTAGAGACATCTCCCGACAGGCTTTTAAAATAGGAATCAATTTACCAGCTAGACGTGGGATTCCACCTGGACCTCATGTGTCCTCTTTGTCATTCTGCTCTGCGGAGACGTCCCAGGCCAGTTCCCCCGACTGGCCGATGAGCCCGTCAAGGACAGCACAGCTGTCACTCCAGGTCTCCACATGGGGACCCAGGCGTCCAGAAGGTCCAGGGTAAGACCAGCCAAAAGCCTCCCGGCCCCGGTTGCTCTGGGTGCAGGGAAATGGTGGTCTGCGTGGGGAGAAGTTGGCCGAGGTGTCCCTGTTGTAGTGCCTGCCCAAGCCCCCCATCCCAGCCACTTGGGAAAGGAGGTTTCTCTGTGGGGGCACAGAGGGCTAGGTGTCATCTGCTTACCGCAAGGTCAGCTGTTCAAATCCACCCGTCTCTCCTCAAGAGAAAGATGAGGCTGTCTGCTCTGGTCAAGACGTACCGGCTCGGAAACCATAGGGGTTAGTTCTTCTGTGCCCTGCAGAGGCCCCATGAGTTGGCATCACTTGAGGGCACTGGGTATACCCGGCCAGTGTTGTCACTTGCCTTTGATTCGATTGGTGACGCACAGGGAGCCCCAGATCACAGAGTAGAACTGCCCTCCTAAGACAGAGCTGGGGTGTCATCTCAATTAAAGTGAATTGCCAGGTCTCTGACTGCCGTAGCCCCCTGGGTGGATTTGAACCTACCACCAACCTTTTAGTTAACAGCCGGGCACTGAACCACTATGCCACCAGGGCTCCTCAGAGATCCACCCAGCAGGACCTCCAAGGTACTCAGGACTCGTCAGCACATCCTACAAGGGGGTCCCTGGGCTGGGCACACCGGGGAGGCCAGGGGGACAGAAGCAGTCCCCCTGGAGAGCCAGAGCAGCAAACAGCTGGCTTTATTACCACACCATGATTTAGCTCTGCCCATGATGGGCTACATTCCGGTGACCTGGGGCAAGCTGCTAAACCTCTCAGAGCCTCGGTCTGTCTGTCTGTGAAGTGGGGGGAAAGCAGTACTTCCCACACGGGCTTCCTGTACGAACTGACGTCGATACAGATACAGAGCCGAGAAGAGCGTCTTGCAGGAAGCGTTTAGATTCTCGGTCATAGTAATGGAGCCCCTTATAGAAGCTAAGCGAGGGTGTGCGGATAACCCTGCAGCGATGGGCCCACAGGCCAAGCCCAGCTGTGTTTCTGTCAATGGAGTTTAGTTGGAACATAGCTGTGTCCATGGGTTTACAAGTTGTCTCTGACAGCTTCCACACTGCTGAGGCAGAGAGAATAAATCGGCTCGTCCAGAGTGTCTGACACCTTTAGCCTCTGGCCTGTCAAGAAAAAGTTTGCTGAACCCATACTTCGCTCAACTTGCTGGGGGCCAGAAAGAGGAAGAGTCCCTGCAGAGATGGCAAGCTCAATTTTCCGGGGCCTGTGTCAACCCCTGCTCTTCACCGAGTGCCACAGGTGATGCTTAGATGCAGGTCCAGGTACCAGAAAGGAAGCAAGCACGTGACAGCAGCGATTTCAGAGCTACATTCTAGCAGACGCCACCAGCTGGCTGCTCACCCCAACTGGGTACCCACACCTCACGACAGGGGCAGACGGGGCACACCACCGGACAAGCTGCCTTCATTCCGCAGGCGTGGCCACTCTTCCCACTGAGGGACCCCTACCCCCAGTTCACCCCGTCCCTGGCCTTTGTAGCGGTGCTTGTAAAGACCAAGGCAAGGCGACCCTCACCGCTTCAATGCTAATAAGACACATGACTATAAAACGGATTCTGAATCACGATTACCCTATAGGGCAGATAAAACCAGCACCCCCTACCCCCAACCCAGCCCCTCAAGGGCTTCAAGGCCCTGGTAGCACAAGTGGCTAAGAGCTTGGTTGCTTACCACAGGGCTGCTGATTCAAATCCACCAGAGGAACACGAGGCTGTCTGTCCTGGTAAAGATCTACAGGCTTGGACACACCACAGAGCAACTGTGCTTGGTCATATGGGGGTACTAGAACTTGGTGTGCCCCTGACAGCAGTGGGTCTTCATCTAGACAGCGGTTGTCAACCTGAGGTCCCGCCCCCTTTAGGGGTTGAGTTAGTTAAAGTTTATTGTGCCAACCTGGCCGATAAATACATGTGGGGTTAATTGAAGGGCAGAGGAATAATGGCTCAGTGAGCCTCGCCTTTCAAATTATCGGGTCGCTTGCTTTCTGATGGTCAGACCAGGCTGCAGCTGCCTTAGCAGTTCCCAGCTTCAGCTGGCAAGGCTCACTTCCTATGAGACATCCCCAAGGAAAAACCACGTGGACCTACCCCAATGCAGCCCTGGGTGCTGGAGCAGCTGTGTGGAGACCCTGCCAGTGCTGAAATGCTTACACATTCACTGATTCGGCTTTCCTCCTGCAGTCGGCGTCAATGCGTGTGTTTTGTGAGATGGAGGAGGACTTTGTGGATTGGTGTTGGACATATGGGTTAATGTTGGACTTGAGGGCTTGGGCAGCACTGGGTTGGGATGTTTTCTTGATCCGCACTTACTCTCCCTTAGACATATGAGTTTCTGTGGATTTGTTTCTCTAATGTACCCAGACTAACACAGGGGTCAAATGACCCTTTCACAGGGGTCTCCTAAAACCATCGGAAAACACATATTTCTGATGGTCTGAGGAAACGAGACACCGCTCGTCTTTCCGTCTCCAGGAGGGTCCGCCCGCATGCAGATACACCAACATAGGAGTACCCGGTGTGAAGACTGTTACCCATGTTACACCATGCTTCAAGACAAAATTTCATTTATTTCTAATTGGAAATAAATAGCTCACAATATATAATTACAGATGGTTTTTTGTGATTCATCACGATGCTTTAATCATATTCAATTTGTAACAATGAAAATACATCCTGTCTATCAGATGACGATTCATCAGTAGCAAAATGACAGTGATGAAGTAGCAACGAAAATAAATTTATGCTTGGGGGTCACCACCACATGAGGAACTGTCTGAAAGGGCCCCGGCATGAGGAAGGTTGAGAACCCCTGATGGAGACATTAGCAGACTGCCGCGTCATTCTCCCGCGGAACAAGTGGTGGGTTCCGGGGGCTTAGCCGCTGTGCTCCCAGGGCTCCTTATCACCACATTACACACAATCTGGTGTCCACTTGTCCACTCTCACAGGGGTGGACTCTAGCCTGTCAATCGGGTCACAGCTTGATGACCTCGTTTGAAGGCGCCACAGAGATAAATAGCTCACGGGAGGCCAGATACAGACAGACTCTCTGCTTGGTATTCCTGATGACAAGACACATGGAGCTACACTGGAGCCCTGGAGCTGGAGGAGCCATGTGGAGACCCACGCCAGCACTGAGATGCTCCCACTGCCACTGGATCCACAAGACTTTCCACCCATTGGCCTATGATCTTCCTGCACTCAGCATCACTGCAGGTGTTGCGTGAACCTGAAGAGGACTTTATAGGTTGATATCAAACATATGGGCTAATATTGGACTTACAGACTTGATCTGGACTTGGCTGGAATATTTTCTCAATATTCAATTGATCTTGTAAATAAAGCTTTTTCTTATACACCTATGAGTGCCTATGAATTTGTTTCTCTAGTCAACCCAGACGAACACGCTCCTAAAAATAACAGCTAGGAAGTGATGGAGCTGGGCAGGAACCAGCCTTCAGACCGAGAAGCAAAGGAATCATGGGCATTGCAAGGACTTCCCTGCAGCGCATCCTGGCAGTTTGCAGAGTTCTCTCACACACAGAGGTGCAGCTGCAGGGTGCGGAAGGCCGGGGGCACGTGCAGACTGAGCAAAGACACCTACCCCACCCCCCACCCCAGCACGGGCTCACAAACGTGAAGATTCCAGAAGAAAAGAGAAGCAGCAGGTCCCCAAGGGCAGAGCCGCCACACCTCTGGGTGCTTCAGTAAGACGTGATGAAGTAGCAGCACCTACTGTGTGCTGGGCCCCTGGGTGCACAGGGCTATCATGCTCAAATCCCACATTTTTCTCTCACTTTATCCAGGGTCTTCTAAAGGGTGGGTCTGGTCGTGAACTCATCCCCATGGCTCCGTTTTCAGCCACACAAGACAGGTCTGGGAGGGGAACAGTAATGACAACAATCCCCCACTTGAGGTCAAAAGGTCACGGTTTGTCTAAGCAGGAGGCTCAGAGGGGTTAGGAAGACAAGGAGGAACGGAAGCGGGAGGCCCCGGGAGGATGTGGGATGAGAGCTGTTCCTCTGTGGGGAAGTGCCATCCATGCTGTGAATCACAAGGTGCACGGGCTGTTGAATGGAAAACCCACCTGCTCTCTAAACCTTCACTCAACCCACATGAAAAATATATATATTTTTTAAATGACCATGCAACTTTGAAAAAAAAATGGAGAGAAAGGTCCAGTCACTAGCTGTGCCTCTGCAGAAAGGCCTGGTGATCTGCATTGGAGAAATGCAGTCCCAGGGACAGCCCTAGGGAACAGCATGCAGCTCTATCCTGACGCACCCGCCATCCCCACCCTGAGCCCCGTGGATGATAGCTGCAGGTGGGGGCAGGACACAGGGGGAGCCTGGCTCCCCTTCCCAGGACTGCGTGGCCAGCATAGTACCGACGTGGTGAAGACTAAGTACTGCCAGCGCTGACACCTTGGGGGGCAGGGGGTGAGTCTGAGGGTCCATTCTGAGCACAGGGTGGCCATGAGGATGACCTGAATGGTGGCTTTCAGGTGGGATGCTGGGCCAGCCGAGGCCCTTGGGGAAATTCCTCAAGGTCACAGGGGCCCTCTTTTGAGCCGTGGCTGTGGCCAGGCCAGGGGTGAACAAGGCCCGCGTTCTGTGCACACATGAGGCTCTGGAGGTTTCTGGGGCTGCTCATAGGCCGCAGGAGGCGGGAGGAGGGGCATGGGCTTGGCAGGCACCCAGCCCTCAGGGAGCACCCTCCTCCCTACACTGAAGAGAAAACTCAATTTATTTAAGAACAAACAGGCTTTAACCTGAAGTCCCTTCTCCCCGACGACACGGCAGCACCAACAGGACTGCTGTACCGCACACTCCCGGGGACCTAGATTGGGAAAATAATGGCATTTTTCTCCACACATTATCTCACAGCTGTGGTAATAACTTGTTCCTAGATATGCCGATTCAGGCCTCCGTCCGTCCCCTTAGCCTACCTCCGAAAGACAGACAACAGGATCCCCACAGCAAAGGACAGCGGAGGCTTCATCACGGGGTCCTCGTCCCCCTGCCCCAGCCCCTGCCACCACCCGATGTCCCTTTATTCATTTCAAGCCATGGACCCAGGCTCTGGAAACGAGACGGAAACAACTCAGGTCAACGTCCTCCTGCTCGGCGCAAATCAAACACACGGCACCAGAGCTAAGGCCGGAGGAGCAACAGAACAGCAACAGTGTGGACCGCAAAGGACCCAGGAGAGGCGCCCAGACACTTCCCCAGCAGCGCTCATGGCATTTGCTCACGGGCCCTCACCAGGGTCCGTGCTTGTTTAAGGAACAAGGGAAGCACAGACCTAAACTCTTGGACCCTCTCAGCCTTCTCAGTCCAGGGTCCTGTGGGCAGCCAGGACCAAAGCCAGTGGGCAGAGGAATGCTGGGAATCGCACCAAGCATTCACTCCGCAAACATCGGTGCCGCCTACCCTGTGCCCAGCAGGGTGTTAGCAACCAGAGTCTGCAAACAGATGCAGAGCTGGGTAGCCGCACCGTTAGAGCTAGCAGGCTGACAGGAAGGGCAGACAAGGAGGCGTGCACAGTGCAGGCCAAGAGGATGAGGGGCCCATGGAGGAGGGGACACAGAGGCCTGGGACTTGCAGGATGAGAAGGAGCCCACCCCGGAGGAAGGAAGCAGCAGCTGAGCAGAGACAATGGCCCTCCTTTGTCTGAGTGGGGACAGAAAGGAAGCACATCTGGGTTGAATGGAGACTGAAGAGACAGGGAGCACACCATGACTCCGACGAGGCGGGCCTGGGGTGGGGCAGGGAGAGGCAGATGGGATAGGATTCTGAACACAGTTCCAATCCTAGGAATGCCACGGTCCATCGCATTCGATCTCACTCTCACACACATGTCCTTCTCTTCTAAAATGTTGTCGAAACAAAACCTCAAACTCGCTGCCACACAGTCAATTCCGGCGCACAGCGGTTACAGGCCATCGGTGGCCGGCAAGTCCTCTGCCAACTGTGACAACCCCAAGCAGGGCGGAAGGAAACAGTCTCCAGGTCCTGTGCTGGCCTGGTGACTGACCGTGGGCGGGCTGTCTTGACGGACGGGGTTCCACTGGGTGACTTTCAGACGGCCAGGTCTCGCTTCCTAGTCTGCCTTCGTCTGGAAGCTCCGCTGCAGCCTGTCCAGCACCATAGCAACCTGCGCTCCTCAAGGGACAGATGGGCGGTGGCTGTGCACAAGGTGCCTTGGCCGGGATTTGCACCCAGGTCTCTTGCATGGAAGGGGTGGCTTCTACCCCTGAGCCCCCACTTCCTCCTTGAGGACTCACAGCTCTTGCTGGAACATAATCCATGTCTACACCAGCCACTCCGCAGGAGAAAGACGGAGCTTTCTGCCCCCTTAGAGAGTTACAGTCTCGGATGGGCACCCACTGTCTGACCTTGTGCTATAGGATGGTGTGGTAGTTACATCATCTGGTGCCAACTTGAGACGATTAAGAATGAAGGGGTGGAGTTTAGCCTGTCAATCAGATCGCAGCTTGATGACCTCATTTGGAGGCTCTAGGGAGGTAAATAGCTCACTGGAGCCCAGACGCACACTCTCTGCTAGACATTCCTGTTGACAAGCCACATGGAGCTATGCTGATGGCAGCCAGAGCCTTGGAGCCACATGGAGACCCACGCCAGTGCTAAGATGTTTCCAATGCCACTGGATCCACAAGACTTTCCACCCAATGGCCTGTGATCTTCCTGCACTGGGCATCACTGCAAGTGTTGCATGAGTCTGAAGAGGAATTTACAGACTGGTATCAGACTTACGGGCTCATATTGAAAACATACTGGACTGGGATGTTTTCTTAATACACAACTACTCTTTTATATAAAGCTCTTTGTTACACACACGAGTATCTCCAGATTTGTTTCTCTAGTCTACCCGGAGTAACAGTGGCTATGCGTCGGCATCAACTCAATGGCAATGGTTTCGTATGGTTTTGACTTCTGCTCAGCAGGCCTGAGTTTTCCCAGCCTTTAGCTGGACAGGTTGGGGGCTGGGGTGGGGGTGGGGGAGCACATTAAGACACTGGTCCTTGGAGGTGGGGAGGGGGGATGTTACTGAGAAGCAGGCAAGGGCAGGGGCTTCCCATAAACTGCTCAAACCCTTACCTTTTGCCCGGAAGCTACTGGGAAAAAATGTTGACACAGGAAACAGTGGAGCAGCCCCCCCACCGGGGCAGCCCCCCCACCCACACCCAGGAAACTCAGGAGGGACTTCTGCCACTTTGATGGTTGCCTACATTGACCCAGGGAGATCTGCTTCTGAATACGGATTTAGTGCTGTCAAACTTCAGTGGAGGAAAAAGTTACAATTTCCCCCCAAAAAACCTGCCAGGATGACTTTGAACTTGGTGATATAACGACCTGTCAGACTCTAGAACTAAGTCACTGATGGAGGGACCGGTGGCCATTCCGTGGCAGAATTCTCTCCCTCCACACAGGAGACCCCTGTCCCAATCCTGGCCAGTGTCCCTCCTAGGCAGGCACACCCCTCTGTCCATGAGGGACTGTGTGCTCCGGGGGCTTCCAGCTTCAGAGGGCTAGGAGGGAGAAAGGCTGGCCCATGAGAACCTGGGGACCTTCGCAGTCTGATCTGCAACTGGTTTCGTAGGTCCGTCCCGCATGGCGCCACCACGCAGTTCAAGGCTGATCCATCCACAGCTGTCTCTTTATGTCCCTCTCAATGTTCCTGAGCACGCAGTGTCACCTCTCTCTGCCTCAAATCTCCAATCTGTACCATCGTCATCATCATCATAATACGCCCACCTCAAGGAGAAGCAACCCACCCGCTGCTATGAAGTTGAGCCCCACTCACTGTGACTCTTCAGGACAGAGAAGCACGGCTCCACTGGGGTTCTGAGATGATACATTGTTGCAGGACCAGACAGAGCATCTTTCTCCCACCCCAAGGAGAAGGGAGGAGTCAATCAGAGAATCCAGGCACAGAATGCCTCACAAAGATGCTCCATGAGGGAATGGGGTCTGCAGTCGTGAAGACGACAGTACCAACTCCTACAGGGGCACCGGGCATTTCCTGGAAGTCTGGGAACGCTGGTTCTATACACTTGGCTGAAAATCAAACGGCTGGGTAGTTTGAACCCACCAGTCCTTCGATGGTAAAAAGACGCAGCCGCCTGCTTCCATGAAGCAGTGTTACCCTGTCCTGCAGGGTGGCTGCGGGTTGGAATCGACTGGGCGTCGATCGGTTAGGTTGTTGGTGCCTGGCTGGCTATGTCACACTTGAACATCTACCATGAGACTCGCTGAAAGGGAGACTTTACAAGATGGCACGTGTTCAGCGAGTTTCACTTTGTTTTTTTAAATCGAGACTCACAACAGACACGTCTAGACCTTCAACAATGGGGAGGAGGGCAGGCGCAAGAGCGGTCCATCCGCTCGGTGGGAAATGATTGGCTGGTTAGAGTGATTAGCAGAGAGACACAGCGGCGCTTTAGAAGGTGGACACAACACTGTCAAGTTAATGGGAGAAAGGCAGCGTGTACCCTGTGGTGCACGGTCGATGCTAAACCAAACTCCCTGCCATCGAGTCCACGCGGACTCCTAGCGACCCCCACCCCACGTCGTGGGTTTCAGAGACTGTACCTGGGGGGCGGGGGAGAGAACCCAGTCTTTCTCCCGGGTACAGACAATGGGAGCAGATCAAGAAGGGAAGAGACTGACGATGAAAACGAGTCCAGGGGTTGGGTTGGGATGGGATGGTGGGTGGTCACGATCAGGGCTTTTCCAAGATGGTTGAATGTACAGAGATGCCGATCAAATAGCTTGTGGAAGGAATGGGATCCAAGCTCACCCGGGCTCACCTGGGGGATGCTGAAACACGCAATGCCTCTGCAAAGAGGCCAAGGACGCGAAGCTAGCCTGTTCCTGGGAGGTCACCCATTCTTCACCGCACCCTCTTGACGGTGGGCTCATCTCATTTTATGTGCATGGGCGTCTTGACACCGCGTCTCATTTTCTAGCGCAGGAGTAATCGGATAAATCACGAAACTGATCTCGGGCACCGCTTTGTGGCAGGTTTGTATAGAACCGCCCCCAGGCGTGCCAAGAGTTGCGAAATTGAGAACAAAACACACAAAGAGGGGCAAGGTGCCCGATGATCGTGGTAAAACAATAGCTTGCCCTGATTGCGGCTTCCCAGGGCCCAGGCATTGTTCTACGGGTTCCACATGGATTACCAGCTGCTCTGACTTAGGGCAGCCACTTGTATGTCACTGGAAAACCCTACTCCATAAGCTTTTTAATGGCTGGTGTTTCAGAGGGCCAATTCGTATCTCTGGGTGGACTAGAAGACCCTCCAATCTTTCATTGAGTAGCTGAGTGTGTTAACCATGCTCACCGATTAGGGACTCCTTCCACAATGCCCCCAGTCCTCACAGCCAGCCAACCACAGAGCCACCAACAATGGACAGACGAGGAAGCCGATGCTCAGACTGGCTCAAGGCCACCCCCCTCCCCAACGCCCAGTTAAGTGGGCCGAGCAGGCCACTCCACTCAGAGGGAAGGCCTGAGAAGCTGCTCACAGCAGGAGGAGGTGGGACCTGGATGATGCGGACGTTGGCTCCGTGAGCTCAGACCCCAGCCTTGGGAACTGGTAGAGCCCACATAGGACGCTGTAGGGGGAGGGCGTGTGTGGAACACAGGATGCATCGAGGGGCAGCCCACCTCCCGAATCCCCTTCTTCCCAGGATGGGAGAGACAACCGGGAAGCTAGAGAGCCTTTGAGGCTGCCCTTTCCCACTTCTGAAACCCAGAGTTCCTGTCCACGCTGAAGCCACACAGACTGAAGCCACGACTCGAGGCGGGGAGAAGTGGCACAGCGCCAGGAGCATAGGGCACGGTCAGTCGGTCACACAGTGAGAGCGACAGGAACTGGAGTTCCGTGACCACCTCTCTGGGGCCAGGCCCCGTCTCGCGTCCCCTCGTGTCCCCTTCATCACGAGTCTTGGGATGGACTCAAGGGTGACCGATGACCCCCTGGTGAGGCAGGCAAGGCTGGTTATCAGCCTCATTGCACAGGCTAGCAAACAGGCTTCCCAGGGTTGGGGTGCCGAGATGACGTAGCGAGGCCACGACTGGAAGCCAGGCCGCCTGTCTGTCTCATCACCACATTAGACAGTCTGTGCTCTCGGACCAGCACCACCGGTCCGAGTCTGCTCTGGCGAGTCTATTCTGGCTCAGGGTGACCCCCTGCAGCGGTGACAGCGGAGTTGATCCGCTTACCAGGGTTCTTGGTTCTGCCAAAAGCAGGGGGTCAGGCCTCTGGCGGGTGCGGGGTGAAACCACTCACCTTCGGGCTCCAAGTCTAGCCTTAACCACCATCCGGGCCATGCAGGGACCCCTCTGATGCCCGCACAGGGGCACGCTGTGCACATAGCCACAGCCACACCCGTGTCGGCTTGTGCCCGCAGCCTCTCTGATTCCAGGGGCTCCTTCACACAGAGTGCCACGTAGGCAAATGGATCGCCACCTGGAGGGTAATGCAGTGGGATTCAGAGCCACCCCCCCACCCCCACCTACGGCTAGACAAATGCCCCGACTGGCCCCAGGCCCCCCCTCCAGACAGCTGCGGTTGCCCATGCAGGCCGAGGCCGGGGCCATGCAGGAGAGGGCGGCGGGTGGGGCACGCAGGCGACGCCTGCTGCCACCGTGGAATGAATGTGCTGCTTGTCAGCTCTTCCCGGGCAGCAGCACAACGCGGTGCCCTGTTTCTTCTGGAACGGGAGAGCTGCGTCCGCTCCAGCCCTCATTTTCACATCTTTCTCTCCCCCACGCACAAGGCCCGCTTAGTTCTGGGGAGCTGGCGTGGCTGCCAAGGCGGGCTTGGAGGGAGAGGCCTTGAAAAGTCACTTCATAAAGTATCCCCGCTCATCGAAGCCAAGCCAGGAGGCCCTGGAGGCTGACTTCCCAGACACTACACACCCCACCCAACGGCGGAGGGCAGTGGGGGGTGGGGGGTACGTCCTGCTACAGTCCACCCTTGTTCAGTGCCTGCTGGGAGCCCCAGAGAGGTGGACTTCAACAGGGAAGACACTGGAGCATCCTTGGCACCAAACCTCAGTTCTGGCATCTCCCTGTGGGCAGCTGAGCCCGCATGATGCAGGATTTGAAAGGGGCTCTTTCTCTGTGGGGCCACTGGGGTGGCCGGGAGGTGGCCAGGCCTCCTGTCACCCGCAGTAGCTGACACAGGCAAGCACAGGCGGCGAGCTTAACCTGGAGTCTGATGCCAGTGGAGAGAGGCCAGGCCCTGGGGCCAGGAGAAGGCTGGCAACAAGGATCTGAACACTGATCTCCCTTGTGTGTGTGTGTGGGGGGGGGGGTATGGGAACTTCACAACCCTACCTCTCGGTGCCTTTACCCTGTCCTCCTCTTCCCACGGATCCATGCCGAGCACCCCCACGTGCCCAGTGCTGCGGACGTACGGCCTTGGCTCTACTCTGTCAGCAGCTCCTGTCGAGTCAGCGCGGCGTCCAGGTGGCCCACGAGCAGCAGGAGGAAACACCGACCTACCCGTTGCCTCCACACAGCCATCGGCTGCTTGGGTCCGGCGTGGCGGCCACTGTGTATTGTCAGTGTCTTCTGACTACAGGGGCTCATCTTGTAGCACCCTATGGCACAAGGCCCTGCTGTGAGGCCTGGAGCAAACAGATCACCAGGCCTTTCTTCCGCTGTCTGCAGAAGCTCTGCTGAAGCCTGTCCACCGCGAGCGAGCATGCTAGTACGTGGCATGGGGGCAGCAGAGCTCCTGGTGACCCAGGAGCTACCACAGTATGGCAGTCTCAAATGCGTGCCACTGATTTTTCAACCCTTGCAAGCTCTCTCCCAGGCCTCTAGCTCCGTGGCCCCCCACCTGTCTCCTCTGCTGACTCGGCCTCTCCCAGAGTCCCTGGGAATGCAGTGCACAGAGGCAAACAACCCTGTCCCTGGACTCTGGGAGCCATCACACTGCCCACCCCTGGGACCTAAAGCGGGCTGAGATGGGCGTACGTCTTGCAGGAGAGCTCTCGAAGCGGACAAACAGCAGGGTTCAGACGGCCGCAGGGGAGCCGAAGAGGCACGTGTCCCTCTGGAAAGCCGTGGAGGAGCACAAGGAGGGAAGAGCCCTGGGGAAGAGGAGCTGTTTTCACACCCACCTTCTCCAGGCTGGGCTTAAAGCGGAGAGCCAGAGGGACCCTGAGGTTGGCTAGGAAAGGAAGGAAGAGGTGAACAGCGGAAGGCTTATGGGCGAAGAGAGAAAGAGAAGCAAAGGCCTTTTCTCTTCTGTGTTCACTGAACACATCATTTCCTGTACTTGGAAGACGCTCCGCTCCGGGCGCGGAGTTGGGGAACCACAGCAGGGGCTGCCGGGTCGGTTCCCACTCGCAGAGACTCTGCACGACACAAGCCCCCTGCGCCATCCTCACGGCGGTTCCTGCGCTGGAGCCCATTGTTGGAGCCACTGTGTCCATCTGTCTTCTCTCTTGCTGCCCCTCTACTTTACCAAGTATGATGCCCCTGTCCAGGGACCGCTGTCTCCCGATTCCATGTCCAAAACAAGTGAGATGAGGTCTCACCACCTTTGCCCCTGAGGAGCATTCTGGCCCTCCTTCTTCCAAGACAGACCTATTGGTTCTTTTGGCAGGCCGTGGTACCTTCCACATGCTTCACCAACACCGAAGTTCAAATGTATCTACGTTCCCTTCGGTCTTCCTTCATCAATGGCAAACTTGCCGATGCCTAGACGGCTACTGAAAAGACCATGGCTTGGGTCGGGCGCACCAGAGACCCTAAGGTAACATCCTGGCTTTGCAGCATTTGAAAGAGGACTTGAGCGGCAGATTGGCCACATGCGATGTGCCGTTTGAGCTCCTGAATGCCGCTTCCCTCTTGACTGCCGCTGCATGAGCACTGGTCGAGGATCCAAGCAAGATGACATCCTGGACAGCCAGCTTCTATCTTTTCTCCACTGACCATGAGGTCACCTATCGGTCCAGGTGTGAAGATTTGGGTTTTCTCTACATTGGGTTGTCGTCCATCCTGAAGGCTGCAAGCCCTGATCTTCATCAGCAAGAGCTTAAGCCTTCCTCCCTCTCAGCATGCCAGGTTGTGTCAAGCCTGCGTCTCACAGGTGATTAAGCCTTCCTCCGCTCCTGATGCCACATTCTTCTTCCTATAAGTCTGCTTCTCCGAGGACCGGCTCGGCATACAGATGGAACAAGTGTGGGGAGAGGATACGCCCCAACCACCGCTCTCCCTAATGTTTCACCCTTGTTCTGGTCACACAACTGCCTCTTGATGCCTGCTCAGGTTCCCCTTGGGGACACAATGGGAGAAGAAGATGGAGAACAGAGCCACGTCTCTCCCCTCCAGGGTCTTCCAGGGTCTCTGAAGTCACTGCTGTGTGGATGCTTGCACTCCTTTGACTCTCATGCGTCAGCATCAGCTCGATGGCAGATAGGTGGGTTTCCTCAGTCTCCCAGTCTTAGCTTGTGGTCTGTGGGCCAGCAGCTAAATTGGGCTTGTGTGAGATTCAGTGGGGAGTACAGACATGGGAATCAAAGGCCTGGGAGCTCTCTTCCAGGCTCTGTGTACTTCCTGGCTGTGTGACCCTGAACAAGCCTGCACAAGCTTCAGTTACAAACCACGTGCCACTAAGTTATCTCTTCCTGTGATAGGCAGGTTTATTGACTGGAGGGAAAAGAGATAAATGGCTTGGAAAGGCATGCCCCTGGCTCTCTTTTTCTCTGTGGATCGGGACCAGCATACAGCTGCTTTAGCTGATTCTCTGCCTCAACTTGTGAGCTACACTACCTATGGGACAGCCAACACTTGGATCTTGTCACTAGAGCTTGAGGATCCTTCACGACCCACTTCACCACGCTGCTGGTGCGTACATCACTTGAGTGTGAAGCTGGTGGATCCTGTCATCTTGTCTTGCTTGAGTTCGATATCCCATCTGGGCCTGCTTCACCAAGCTCCTGAGCTGCTGACTGTTGGTGACCCGCCATGCTGTTTGCTGCCTGTTGGGAGAACTACCTGCATTGCCCAAGGGAAGACTCCGCTGTCTGCTTCCTTGACCACGGACCCAGCAGCCGTCGGGAGTTGAAGGACTTCCAACAGATTAACTGTTCCACAGAAGTGAGTTGAACTGAGCCCTCTGTACTGCTGTGTGGCTGTTATATTCCTTCATGTTGTATAAATCTCTGTGTGTGTGTGTGTGTGTGTGTGTGTGTGTGTGTGTGTGTGTGTAAAATCATAAGTATCCTGGTTTTATTTCTCTAAAGAACCTTGCCTAACACACTTCCCATACACGTCAGAGTGGAAGTACATTCCAGGGGGTTTTCTATCTCTTTAGGACTAGATCGTCAGGCCTTTCTTCAGAGGCAGCCCTGGGTGAACCCAAACTTCCGGCCTTTCAGTGATAGTAGCTGAGCTTGTGAACTGTTAGCACGACCCAGGAACTCCAAGCCTCAGGTTACCTGTGTGTAAACTGGTAATACCACCAATGTCTCCTTACAGGACTGTGCCCCGGGAAAGGATCTGTATTGGCACGTGGGCATGAATGCACTGCCTAGCCCCGTGAAGACACCAGTGGGCAGAGCCTGGGGGCAGCATGGCATGGCTCTTCTAGGGTCAGGCTCAACTTCCTCCAGATGAAGATTCACCCCAGAGGGTTGTACTTGGGCACTCACAACACCCCTTAGTCTGAAATTTTCCAGCTGGTTTCCCAACTTCCAGGATCTAATTAAACTACTCCTCTAGCTTATGCAAGGCTCATTGGATGGGACCAGAACATCCTTGGTTGGTATATTTTTGGGCTGCTAGATGAATATGAAATTCTAGCTATGCATGGGCCTCATGTGTCATGCCAAACCCTACTCTGAGTTCAGATGCCAGATTTAGATGGCTCTGAGAACCCAAATTGGGCTGGAGAGATGGGAGTCAAAGGCTCTGCCCATAATGACACACATGCCAAACGTCTTAGTCAGGGGAAAGAAAATGCAAATTAGAACGATATCTTCAGAACCACCTTCTAAAAGCGAAGCGCAAGAGCCGGAAGCCGCCGGCCAATGTCGACCAAAGCCTCCTCCCTGGGAGCTAGAAAGAGTAACGGGTCAACCTCCAACTTACAATTTAAGTCTATTTTTAAGTTTACTGGAAAGCAGAAAATAAGAATGGGATCCGAGCGAGGCCAGCACACAGACAGCAGCTTCTAGGCAGGGAAAAACAGAAGCAGACACACGGACACCTAGCAGTATGGCCCACACATACTCTTCTCTCCGTGGCCCGGAAAGGCCCCATTATGCACGCACAGAGAGCTGGCAGCGCTGGGGGAGACGCTGGTTGTACCCCGAAGTCATCCTCCCAGTTCTTGCAGGAACCACACAAATAGGCCAGACATAGGAGAAAGGATCCTCACTCAAAAAGCTCAATGGCTTTTTTGTTTAAAAAGATGTTATTACTATTGTGGTTGTTGACACTCTACACAGCATAACTCATACCAATCCAACTGTTTCGACAGGTACAATGGAGACCCATTCCACAGTTTCTACCTGTACAATTCTCTGACATTCTTTGAGGGGGGCAATCATTCTCACCTTCGGTGCCTAAGGTATCCCTCCCCCATTAACATAAACACACCCCCGAGAGGGTCTCTAGGTAATCTTTCGAGTTGAGTTGCCGCTGCAGCTTGATCCCATGTAGTTACAGTACTTCTTCAAAGAGCAAAATGCTCATGGCAGTTATGTTTCGCTGGATAAGAGAGAAGCGCTAGGAGTGGAACACATCCTTTGGAGCCCGAGATCCCTGCTCACTGAATGCCCTTTCCAGGAGACGGAGGGCTGTGACACTGCGGGAGCGGCAAAGAATCAGGAGCCAGAGCCTGAGACGGAGCGCTGGGTGTCCTAGCCCATAGAGCAGGGAAAGCTGAATGCTTTGGGGCAGAAGGCTGACTGGTGGAGTGGGCTACCTTCCGGCACTTAACTAGTGTGGTAGTCAACTAATCTGGTGTCAATTTAACAATTAAGAGTGTAGGGGTGGAGTCTAGGCTGTCAATCTGGAGAGAGCCAATGAGACTTCCGTGGGCATGGCCATCTCCTGAGAATTCTGGGACATCTGGTACTTCCTCCTGGAGACGGAAGACACCTCTCTCTCTCTGCCACTCCCTGGGAGACACTGCAGATGACAAGTCACATGGACGCAACCAGACCTCGGAAGCTGGAGAAGCCACTGAGAGACCCCTGCCAGCGCTGAGATGCTTACAATGCCACTGGACCCCAAGACTTTCTACCCACTGGCTTGTGATCATCCTGTATTTGGCTTCATTGCATGTGTTTCTTGAGTCTGAAGAGGACATTATAGATTGGTATCGGACATATGGGCTAATATCAGACTTATGGCCTTGGACTAGACTGGGTTGGGATGTTTTCTCAATGTTCAATTCCTCTTGTATATATACCTCTCCCTTATATACATATGCATGTTGATGAGTTTGTTTCTCTAGTCTACCCAGACTAACACAGCTAGTTAGGGGAGCTAGGTTTGCTGGCTCACAGAGCTGGAGCTGTGTGCCTCTGGGTTCAGGATTATGCAGGAATGGGATGCCCTTTGGGTATACATTGGGAGCCCTACATGAGCTTTGTCACACTGCCAGAGCAGGGCAGAGGCCAGGCCAAGAAGCTGAGGGCAAGAGAGGCCTGCCTGCCTGTGGACACACGGAGAAGCCATCCTGTCTGGAACAGCTGTATCCTGCACATTGCTCACCTAATAACTTCTCGGATAACCTCCTCATCGTGAGCACTGTCTGGGAATTCAGCCTGGCTACTGCGATGCATTTGTGAACCCAGCTGAGAGAGAAGGATAAAGGGTGGAGGCCGGTTTGACCTGAGCATCTTAGGGATCGCCCTAGGCCAGAGTACATGAGGGTGACTTTCCTTCCTTGTGCAGCTGGTGGCAGCCCAATGGGGCACCCAGGGCATGTACTTCATTCCCCATTGGCATCAGGAATGGGGGACACTGCCACGGCTACATTCTTTCATATAAGACTTCACTTACTTGCTATTAATTTATCTTCACAATAGGGAAACCCTAACCCTTCTGAACGAACCTTACGTGGCTCTATAGATTCGGTTGGTAAGTTTGGGGAGAGTAAGTTTAAAAAAAAAAAAGTATTGCTACTGGGTTCCAGTTCTTACATGCACAGGTTTATGCAAACAAAATACATTTAATCGAGTTGCTCCGATCAGGGCATGGCTGCAGACAAGTTCTCTCAGTAGTCTCATTAGGGTACCTTAGGGGGAAAAAACAACAAATCAAAACAGTAGGTTCTGCAGGGATCTGTCAGGCCAGTTAAATTCAAGGCAGACACGTCGGCTCAGAAGATTAGAGAGACCACTTGTTGGCCTTCCCAAGGGACACTCTTGACAGATTTTCTTAAAGGACACAGTAGAACGGTACTCTATAGGCTGATTGGGGGAAACCTGATCGCCAGGCCTTTCTTCCAAGTCACCCCTGGGTAGACCTGAGCGTCCAACCTTGCAGTTGGCAGCTAAGTGTCCACACCACACAGGGACCTCCATGTTCACTCTTACGCGATAGAAATTTGCTGGGCTAATCATTATTAGCAACAACGGCTCAATACACCACAAACAATAGCTGACCTCACAACCCAACGTGCAAAGATAACACGGTACAATCTTATTCCGAGGGCAGTCCCAGGAACAGGTAGAACAGACACAGTGGGACCCATTTCACAGGTAAAGACAAGGCTGAGCGTGGACCCCAGTGATTTGCCCATCGTCCCAGCTGGAAAGCAGCAGAGACCAGACTGCGAAGCCAGTCTTCTCCCAGCTCGATCCAGTTCACGTGTCCCTGGAACGCTTCACAAAAGCAGAGAAAGCCCCCCCAGATAAAATGAACATGCAGCACCTCTGCCCCTGCCCAGCTCTGCACTGGCCCCACCTCCACCCAAAGACATGTGCTTGGTTAAGGATCCGGATACTTAAGCTAAAAGGCTAAATATTCGACTGAAAGACGTACCTGCTATTTGATGCACAGTATTATTAAGAGGAGGTTAATGTCCAATAATGACCCAAGAGCTGGACTCTGAAGCACATTTCAACCCAAAATATCAATTCACAGTCTAAATGGACCTCCGTGGCTACATCAGAATCCCTTGATCGATTCAGTAAAACACATCTTAGATATGAACACGGGGTCGGAAGTGATGTATGTGGTCCAAGGGAGATACCCTGTTTCTGCAGCCACATCAAAAGCTAATCAACTGCTTGTGCTAAAGTGCTCTGGGACCCCAGCCTCGATAGCACCCATCTCCACTCCCCTCCCAGCTCTGACTCGGGTGCTCTGGCACTCCTAAGGCACATTGCCAGTGGGACCAAATGTTGAGGCTCCGTGAACCCACGGACAACTAAGAAGGAGACGTCGACTTGGATCCTAAGAGACTATGCCTGGGTCTCGTCTCCTATTCTTCTTGTCGAGAGAGGTCAAGAGGAATCCCAGATAGAGGTGGCCCTGGGAGCCTGCAGGAAACCTCTGACCGATTAAGGCGTGGTAGACCGTATTTCGCAAAGATGACCTGGGTACCACCTGCCGCCT
>NW_022103901.1:26943781-26948992 GCF_000313985.2 Echinops telfairi
TTCACTCTTACGCGATAGAAATTTGCTGGGCTAATCATTATTAGCAACAACGGCTCAATACACCACAAACAATAGCTGACCTCACAACCCAACGTTCAAAGATAACACGGTACAACCTTATTCCGAGGGCAGTCTCAGGAACAGGTAGAACAGACACAGTGGGACCCATTTCACAGGTGAAAACAAGGCTGAGCGTGGACCCCAGTGATCTGCCCATCGTCCCAGCTGGAAAGCAGCAGAGACCAGACTGCAAAGCCAGTCTTCTTCCAGCTCGATCCAGTTCACATGTCCCTGGAACGCTTCACGAAAGCAGAGAAAGCCCCCCCTGCAGATAAAATGAACATGCAGCACCTCTGCCCCTGCCCAGCTCTGCACTGGCCCCACCTCCACCCAAAGACATGTGCTTGGTTAAGGATCCGAATACTTAAGCTAAAAGGCTAACTATTCGACTGAAAGACGTACCGCTATTTGATGCACAGTATTATTAAGAGGAGGCTAATGTCCAATAATGACCCAAGAGCTGGACTCCGAAGCATATTTCAACCCAAAATATCAATTCACAGTCTAAATGGACCTCCGTGGCTACATCGGAATCCCTCGATCGATTCAGTAAAACACATCTTAGATATGAGCACGGGGTCGGAAGTGATGTATGTGGTCCAAGGGAGATACCCTGTTTCTGCATCCACATCAAAAGCTAATCAACTGCTCGTGCTAAAGTGCTCTGAGACCCCAGCCTCGATAGCACCCACCTCCACTCCCCTCCCAGCTCTGACTCGGGTGCTCTGGCCAGTGGGACCAAACGTTGAGGCTCCGTTAACCCACGGACAACTAAGAAGGAGACGTCGACTTGGATCCTAAGAGACTATGACTGGGTCTCGTCTCCTATTCTTCTTGTCGAGAGAGGTCAAGAGGAATCCCAGCTAGAGGTGGCCCTGGGAGCCTGCAGGAAACCTCTGACCGATTAAGGCGTGGTAAACTGTATTTTGCAAAGACGACCTGGGTACCACCTGCCGCCTTCACTGGCTTTTCTGCCACGTGACCTCCCCACTGTCCTGCATATCAAGACGTGGGGTGTCTTTGTCCACCTCGGAAACTGGAGTGGCCCTGTGATTGCCTGAGCAATGAAACGCAGGAGTGATGCCTGGCCAGTTCCCAGCATCACCGGACGGTCTGGAAGCGTTCTCGTCCTGCTTCTGAGAAGCCACCTTCCACGCGATATGCGAAGTGCCACCCCCCTGAGCCACCGTGCTTGGAGAACTTCAAGCCAAGGCCAGAGGCCCTGGAAGATAAGGTGTGACACGGGCGTGGAGAGAAGGTGAGGGCGGCCCAGAGCACCGGAAATCTAAATGAAGATGCCATTGTGAACACAGATCCTCCCCCTCCAGTCTCCCAGCTGACACCACACAGAAAACCACCCCGCAGAGTGAGCCCTCCTTCCCGACTCCCTGGCCCACAAAAGCAAGAAGGGAACAAACGCAGAGAATAGCCTTAGGGAGGCCCAGGAGGCACGGACCAGTCCCACGGAAGCACAATGCCGCTAGATGTCAGCAGCACGTTCACTGCGTGGCAGCGCATGAACTATACAGCCCCCTGACTCTGGCCTTGAGACCCACGTACATTGCTTTCAGTTATTGCTTACAGTGACCCCTCAGTCAAATGGCTCCAAGCTTGGAGTTTCCATGACTCGAACAGCAAAGTTAAAAAAAACCAATCTGCTCGGGGTTGGTGACTGAAAGGGCCGGGAGTGGCAGTCTCCCCTCTCTGTGGACACGAAGGGGTGATGCTTCCATCTAAGCACCGTGCTCTTGTTCAGACAACAACGAGTGCTTGTGCTGGTGCATCAAAACATTCATCGCTGTGCTGTTTTTGTACTTTATTTGCAAAAAAGATCACAACCATGGTGTGTTCTTCTGGGTAGACTAGAGAAACAAATCCAGAGATGCTGATATGTGTATAAGAAAGAGCTTTATATAAAGAACAATTGTGTATTGAGAAAACATCCCAGCCCAGTCCAGATCAAGTCCTTAAGTCTGACATTAGCCCATAGGTCAGATACCAGTCTATAAATTCCTCTTCAGACTCACACAACACATGCAATGATGCCAAATGCAGGAAGATCAGGGGCCAGTGGGTGGAAAATCTTGTGAATCCAGTGGTGGTGGAAGCATCTCAGCGCTGGTATGGGTCTCCACGTGACTCCTCCAGCTCCAGGGCTCTGGCTCCTTCAGCACAGCTCCATGTGGCTTGTCAACAGGAATGTCTTGCAGGGAGTGTGTGTCCCGTCCCCAGTGAGGAAGACAGAAGTTCCCAGAACCCTCAGGAGAAGGCCAGGCTCACACAGAGGCCTCATTGGCCATGACATGATTGGCGGGCTAGCCTCCACCCCTTCGAAGCTGACAGATTATGTAACTACTACACGTGGCTCCAAAGAGAGTGAGTGATGCCGGCAGTCACTCTAAGAGAACTGTGAGGCCCACAGTAGAGAGAAAGAAAGAAATCATTGTAGAATTTGAATCAGGTCGCTGCTTGTCTGATTTGGCGGCTGAAGACAACAGGCTAAGTCGACATCATCAACATTTAAAAAAAAAGTGATTAAAGCGGCTAATGTCGTGAAAGGCATGACATTGTTAACTAGGAAACACAGACCCCGGACCACGGAAAGCTCAAAACGTGGCCGTTCATGTGGATCAATCGGAAATCACTCGAGGCCGACAGCATGTCCAAGACGCCTCCACAGTGCGTGTAAAGGGTCATTTGGGGCCTCAGAACCATTTATTTCGCTTTCTGTCATTTCTTATGGGAACAATATGTTCAGTTCGTGAACTTTCCGGTGTTCGAACACAAATTTGGAACGACTTGCGTTCGACAGCCGAAGTCTCACAGTGTATCAGTTCTCAATTATCGTACAAAAGACTGTCTGAAACCTGGGCACACTCAGGGGCTTGAAACCACCATTCTGGTTCCCGGTGCTCGGCCGAGGGGCGCCTTTCGCCACCCCACGAGGACACGGCACATACCAGTGTCCACCGCATACCCTGGTAGCCCCAGCTCAGTCACTCGTGGCCTACACAAGCCGTGGACAGAGTACGGACACTGTGGCCAACTGCGAGCACCCCATCCCGCTGCTCTCCTGTTTACCTACTGGACTTAGAAGCTTGTGCTGTCCCTTCCCCCGTCCCCCGTGGGGCCCGGCTGCAGGCAGTGCTACCTTTGACAGCTCAGCCTCGATGTCACTGCTGTGTGTCAAGGGCAGTTGGACCTGCTCCTTATCACCGAACACTACCAGTTGGGCTCCTTCAGAACCCATTCTGATGGTTTTCCCCCCTAGAGAGCATCTGTGTAGTCTGAATACTAATGAGGCTCCAGTACAAAAGAGGGGCCCCCTTCCCCAGTCCGGCGCTATCCCTGGGCACTGGGCAGTGGCACTGAGGGGGCAGCCCAATCTCACTCCCCAGACTTTTGCACAAGAGTCAGTACTGGTGGCTGCTATTTTATGGGCAATAACAGCTCAAGAGGCCACGCTAAGAGGGCCCAGGAACAAGGCTCCCAACATAAGCCCCTCTTACAGACAAAAATCCACGGGGACCTAACCAGGGGCCGCTGAGGTGAATGCTGTTCTCCAAGGAGGCTGGGGGCTGGCCGGGCCTCAGTCTTGCTCTCTGCACTCCCTAAGAGCTTCAGACCTGTCCCTTCAGCCCAGAGGACGCTGGGACACTCCTCTTGCTTTTCTGTCTTTGAGAAGCCGGCCGCACATAACCTGGATGTCAGAGCCCCAAAGATCTGCGCTCGTGCCCTCTGCCATTTCCTAGCTGTGTGACTTTGGGCCAGGCACTCCCCTGCTCTGGTCTCTACAGCCTCAGAGACCCAGGAGAAGTAACGCCATCCCTTAGCAAAACCTGCCGGGACCGAACAAAAGAAGGCCCAGAGGGCTATAATGGACTGCGCACAAGCTCTTCGGGAACAAACTAATTTTCAGCATCTTGATAGTTTATATTTAGGGAGAAGTGTTTTAGAAAAAAAAAAAACCGGCTGCATTAAAATCTGGATTTTATAGCTTAGGTTGAGGCTAAGTTTTAAAAAAAACGATTTAAAGAAAAATATTAAGTCGCGATTGCTGAAGCTTTTTTGACGAGGAGCCAAAAGTTGGTAGTTTGACCCCACTCAGAGGGGCCTCAGAAGACAGGACCAGTGATCAACTCCCAAGAGGTCAGGGCCACGAATCACCACAGAGCAGCCATGCGCCGTAGGCCCAGGGTCACGCTGAGCCAGAAATGGTGAGGTAGCAGTTAACAACCGCGCTGTGGAAAAGTGTGATGCGGACACTTCAGAAACACAGGGAGGAAATAAGGGATGGCCCCCGGCTCCCACCGGTCCCTCTCCTGGGAAGAGGCCTCACCCTTGACCTTGACTGACCCTCACAAGGGTCTGGTCAAGGTTAAGACCACCCACGTAATGAGGAAGAATTGCCTCTAGCTCTACAGGTCCTGGTTTCCCTGTAAAGTGCCTTGTAACCAGCTGGACTGGCCCACCTCAATAAAATGCTACTCTGGGCTCGCAATTCCCCACAGTTCCACAGCCGTATGTTGCCCCCTCTCCCTGTGTTTAACTCCTGCTGACAGCTGATGAGATTTAGAGGCACGGGTATGAGCAGGGTGATCGCTTTTGAAGGCTCTCATCAGCACAGTCGATACATTTTAAGAGCCAAGATGCAATTTTCCTTGGACCTTCCAACTAGATTGGACACCAGGTAGCTCCCCTCCAAACACCGGCTAACTCCGGACTGAGGCTAACTTGGCTGATAAGGAATATTAGCATTTGCCAGTTCATGGCTGAGGAATTCTTAAACTCCTCTGTGGGCATGTAACATTCCAGCTCCCAGAAACCAAAGCCCGCACATACATGTGGCGCACCCTCGCCCATGTGTTGGAAAATACCCTTTGTGGATGGTTCATGGGAAACTTACCTGAGGCTCCTCAACTCCCATCTGCTGCCAGTCACTCCATGTTTTCCCACACCTGCAGCCCACGCCTCCATGCTCCTGCACAGGCTGTTCCCTGGGTCTCAGATGCCCTTCCCAGTCCAGCCTCTGTCTACCAAGATACTGGTGGAAAAGCCTCCTTCAAACCCATCTGAGATATTGGTGACAAATGCCATGATAGCAATCAATCACAGCTAGCAGCAAAGAGGGTGTGGCAAACTATGCTCCAC
>NW_022103901.1:26949380-26955398 GCF_000313985.2 Echinops telfairi
ACTTTATAGACTGGTATCAGACAAATGGGCTAATATCAGACTTATGGCCTTGGACTGGACTGGGTTGGGATGTTTTCTCAATGTTCAATTCCTCTTGTATATACACCTCTCCCTTATATACATATGCGTGTTGATGAAATTTGTTTCTGTAGTCTACACAGACTAAACATTAGCATACACTCGTTTACATATTGTGTATGGCAAACCCAACCAAATCCGCCGCCATCGAGTCAATACTGACTCCTAGTGACACCCCCTGTGGGTTTCTGAGACTATGATGGTTCACGGGAGTAGAAAGTCTTTCTCCCCCGGAGCTGCTGGTGGTTTCGAACTGCCAACCACACGGATTGCAACCCAACACTATACCACTCTACCACCAGGGCTCCTGTGGCTTTGGCAAACCAAACCCAGGCAGAACTGAGTAGTTCTGACAGAGAGCTTGAGGCCCAGCAGCCCACCCCATTGACCATCTGGCCCTTAAAACAGAAAAAGCTAGCTTCTGGCCACACGAACCTGGAGGGTCGAGTTGAGTAGGTAGGAGAGACCACCTGCCCAGAAGAGATGACAGTGGAGTGGAGACAAGGACGATGAGACTGCGTGAACAGTGCAAACACATCTTCATAAAAGTGTCTCGGACGGAAGGCCCGGGCAGGGGCCTTCACGCGCCCCTGATAGGTCGGTCAGGGAGGGCCAGGCTGGCTGAGCTCGGGCAAAGGAGGTGCCCTCCAGACCCGGCAGGGCTTCCTGCGAGTACTCGTGCCTCGCTCTGAGAGTCCCCGGGGGTGTCCAGGCTTTAGGGCAAGACGTCTGAGACCCTCCTCATGGCAGAGGAGGAGGTGACAGCACCACAGCGGGTGATTCATCACAAACGTGATGGGCTGTCCTAGACCATCTCCAGCACGGACACCGTCGCCTCATCAGGGTGCCGTGTTCCGCTTTTCATGCGCCCGCCCCACCAGCACACGGCCCACAGGACTGCCCCCACTGCTCGGGCAAGAACCTCCAGATCCGCTCAACCGCAGCCCCAGGCAAGAAGCTTCCAGAACAGCTGAACCAGCAGTCCATGTACGAAGCACACCCACACACAACCCCCCACACACACACAAAGTTAATACGATTGAATAGGCTCTCGCTGTTTCATCTCTTACATGCCAAAGACGTTCACTCACTCTCAGAGCGCAGGTTGAAGACCCTCATGGCAGCACTGAGGCCAGGTAGGTGTTTCTTGAAAATATATGGATTTAAAAATGTCGGCCACCCCTTAAAACTACCTTGGCTACCCTTGGGGAATCAATTTCTTCGGACATAAATCTATTGGAACCTCAACCATGTCAATCCACAGCCACACCCCTGGCATCACAGTCTTGGGGGGGAGGGTGGGTATAGCTTCCCAGTGGGGGAGTGAGGTCAGAGGGTAAGCTTAGGGGATGAGGCAGGAGTGGGGAAGCCAGACAGGGCTGGTTTGGTCTGAGCCTGTCTCTTGCTGGCTGTGTGATCAGGTAGCACCCTCCGCTTTTCCGTGAGCAAAGCCAGAGTGCAGAGTGAGGGGAAGCAGGAAGCCAAGGACCAGGTCTGGCCCCGGATCCGACATACCGGGCATGCTCCAGAAAAGGCCCTTGAGGTGGCTGCCACACCACCCCTGGCTTGCCAGGGCTCTGGCTCCCTCCTGCTCCAGACCCCAGCCTCGTGCCGTGCTGTGGTGACTTGCCTGTTTGCCGTGACACGGCGAGCTGAGTCACTGAGGTTCCAAAGGCCAGCAGGGTCCCCCGGGAAGGTCAGCTCTCCATGGAAATTGCAGATGAAGACGGAGTAGCAAACAAATGCTGGCTCTCTAGTTTCCAACACTGAGCCAGTGGAAACCTTATGGACCAGAACAGAACACCACCAGGTAGAACGCTGAAAGATGAGCCCCTCGCTCAGAAGGGACCCAGCATGAATGCACAGTAGAGCTTCAACAGTGGACTCGAATGAGTCTCAGACTCAGTTGGTCCTGGAGATGACAGAGGAGCTGGCAAGGGGGCATCCTGTCATCCTTCCTCAGCACCAACGGGCACACACCCGATGACAGGCCTCATCGTTGACGGGTAATAACCATGATCCCCAACATGTTCACTGGTCTCTCAAATGTCCTATAAGCACCTCTTGTCATTGATGCCATCTTCAGATCCTGGCTAACTCACCAGCCTACACCCCCCCACCCCCGCCCCCTGCGCCCTCCCCACGCCAAAGCTCGACACCAGGGTTTCAGGAGCCTCGGGCCACACAGTACTTTTCCACCAAATCTGCCAACCTAAGTCTCTTCCTGTCTTTCCTTTTATTTTTTTTTCCTCTCTTTTTCCTTTCTTTCCCAAAGGCTCCTGATTAACCATCTTTCTAAGGGGAGGAAAGAAATCACAGCAAATGTTCCTTACTCTGGTCCCTGCTGCGTGTGGAGGCCGCTATTTCAGACTCAATCAGCTACCTGCAGGGTCCCTGGATGGAATTACTCCCTACAGGTACCAGGAGGACACAACACCGTCAGGAAGCTTCCATGACTCACCTGTGACCTAAAAACCCCAACCTCTCGGGGGTCCTGGAGACCTCAAACACTCCAACATGCCCCGGATGAGAGCGCATGTCTGGAAGAGGCTCTTCCTTTGCTGGAAGACACATGCGTACTCCTCCCTCTGGGGGAGGACACCCTCATTCTGACCCCAGGGTGGAGGGGTGGACGCAATGCCCAAGCTCTGAAAGCAATTCTATTCAAGTGGGGGGCATCCAATGCTACCCTACACGACAGATCACCCGATTCCCTTGAAAGCCCCTCTGTATGAGCAGACGTATGTCTCTAACTGCTGAACTCAAGAAATCACCGCCGGCCTCGGCCGTCCCCTGCAGCAGTAATGCGAGCGGAGAGGGCGGCAGCGAAGGGCCAGCTTGGGGGGATGACGAGAAGCCCATCAGTGATCAGTCACCGGTGGAGGATAATTGGGCCCCTGACTAATCTGATGGCTTGCATCTCCCTCTCCTCTTCAGGGGAATGAGGTGCGGCCTTCCATCCCACCCCCAGCTTCCACGAAGGTGCAGGGCTCAGTGCAAAATGAAAACACTGGGCCCCTTGTTAAACAACAACACAACACAACAATGTAGAATTCCAAGAAGGCAGCTGCAGAGCATGACATGGGGCCAGGGGCACTTCTGAGCGGGATCGGGAAGAAGCCGACCCTCCTCCTTGCTGGTAGCAGGGCAGGCAGGGAACTTGCCATGTGGGGGTCCACTTGAGAAGGGGGGCAGGTTCTCTAGCGCAGCTGGTAGAGATCACCCAGCAATTCAGAAGGACGTGGCATCCCCAACATGCTCCGGGCAGTGGCACTGCATCTGGTGGCGGCGATGTCGGAACATGGGGCAGCTCCCCACCGAGCTCAGCACGGCCTCACCGTCGGACCCAGCGACCCCACGCGTCCTGATCTGCTCCCAACATGAAGCCAGAACCCACAGGAATTCCCAAAAGAACCGAGAGCCAGACCTCACAGGGAGGCCCCTTTGGGGGAGTGCCACCAATAGCCGCTGTCATTAGGTTTTCCCAGCCGGATCACAGACTGTGGCTTTGACCCGAAAAAAAAATTTATTTTTAAAATAGCACCTCTCTTTTTCTCTAATTTGTTTACCCATCTTCTGCCTCTGAGCATCACCATGAGTGTCCTTTCCTACAAAGCACAAGATGAAACAAGAGCTGAATTCGCCCACCAGTCAAAAAAAAAAGGGACAAATGGCTGCCATCGACTTGTCAACAAAGGAGGCGGTCACATTGCAGACAAGGCCCTGAAAGTCATTCAAGGTCAGTCATCGTTCAACCCAACCCAACCCCAGGCCGCCGGGTCCATTCGGACTCATGGTGCCTCTAAAAAGGGTTTCTCAAGAGGTCCATCGTCAGGGGAGCAGACAGCCTCATCTTTTTCTGGCAGGGCGGCTGATGGTTTGAACCGTCCTGCGGTCGGCTGGGCAACAGGTCATGCAAATCAAAACCACAAGCTGTCATTGCGACCCACCACGGCGGGTCGGATTCAAAAACAGAAAACGGCAAGAGCTGGTGAGGATGTGAAGACACGGGACTCATCATCTGTGGCTGGGAGGGCTGTGGAAAACAGCTGCGTGGCTCCTCCAAACGTTCTCGGCAGGGCCACCATGCAACCCTACCCCTAGGGGTATGCAAAAAACGAACTAGCAAACTGGAAGTGGGCCTCCAAGCAGATGCTTGTACTGTTGTGCTCACTGACGGCCACTCAGCCACAATAGCCAAATGGTGGAAACAGGCTAACACTCCACCCACAGACCAAAGCATGAACAAACAGTGACACAAGGATCCCATGAAATACTACTCCACCACCAGGACGGTTGAACCTGCTACAGGGATGAGCCTTGAAAACATGGTGCTGGGTGTACTATGTCCATCCCATAGGAATACAGAGTGTATAACCTCCCCCCAAAACCAAACACACTGCCACGGAGTCGATTCCGACTCATAGCCAACCTACAGGGCAGAGTAGAACTTCCCACGTGGGTTTCTGAGAGTATAAATCATTATGGAAGTAGAAAGCCTCATCTCCCCGGACTGCCTGGATTTGAACCGCTGACCTTGCGCTTAGCAGTTCAACGCATAACATGCCACCAGGGCTCCTTATATAGTCCCACATATGTGAACTAGCTAGCACCGCAGATGTATAGAGACCGGAGTTGAGCAGGGACTGCCAGGAACACGCTAGGAGCCCTGGTGGTGTAGTGGTTACTCGTTGGACTGCAAACCCACCAGGCCAGCAGTTCAAAACTCCCAGCTGCTCCTCAGGAGAAAGATGGGGCTTTCTATTTACATAAAGAGTTACAGTTGTCTCGAAAACTCTGCCCTGTCCTATAGAGTCTCTATGAGTCGGCACTGACTCGATGGCAGGCAGTGAAACCCAGTGTGAGGGAGGCAGGCGAAGGAAGCCAAGCACCAAGGAAGGAAACATCAGGGCTCTGTTCACTAAACCAAACTCGCTGGCTCATAGCCACCCCTTGTGGGTCTCCGAGACTGTAACTCTTTACAGGAGTGGCAAGTCCAGTCTTTCTCCCTCAGGAGCTTCCTGTGGTTTCGAACTGGCGACCCTGCAGATCGTAACCCAACATACAACCACTGCACCACCAGGGCTTCTGAGGTTCTGTTAAGGGTGATGGAAACATCTGGAAAAGAGCAGCGATGGTGGCTATCCACAGATGAAGGTGAGTAATGTCCAAACTGAGCATGTACAAACAGGCTGAAATAGTGATAACGCTGTTGTGTTACCCACGCGTGCCCACACAGCAACAGTGCCGTGAAAAGACGAGGGGGAGGGAGGAGAAACAAGCACGCAGAAGATGCGCCTGTGTGGTGGAGCAGGATAGACTATGAACCTGGGGGTCTCAAGGCTTTCCATCTGGAAGACGAAGTGCCTAAGACTGAAGATTTATCTAATTTCTGCCATCTTGTCGAAGCAACGCATCTGAAGGAAACCCCAGTATAGATTTTGGTCGTCCTGTTTGTTTATGTGCTTTACAGTGACATGACCCCACCGTTTATAAGGTCTGTAAAATAAGAAAGGGCAACCAGGTTAAAGAAACAAACTGGCAGACCATCTGCAGAACAGAGGCAAGTGGATTTCAGGAAGACCCAAGTCCTGCTTTGTAAGCCAACAGGTCTGTTTCTAACCCCCGGTCCCCCTGCTACCCTAGCTGTGCACATGCTGTGCACAGCACTATGAGGAACTGGGGTGGCTGAGTTCCAATACAACTATGAAAATGCAGACAGGTAGTGGGCCAGATTTCACCTGGGGACCTTCATTTGCTGACCCACTGGTTTAAAACAGCAAAAACAAAATCCAGTCGCCCTCAACTCAATCCCCCACTGGCAGAAAGCAGCTGTAGTAAGCAGGTCAGAGCAGCACTGTGCTCTCTGTGGCTGTTCTGAGGACGAAGATCACCAGGCCTTTCTTGTGCGGGACCTTGTGCACTGCCTGAGCATTCCCA
>NW_022103901.1:26956502-26966430 GCF_000313985.2 Echinops telfairi
GGCTGGGGGAGGCAGGCAAATGGCACCAGACTCTCTGGGGTCTATTAGCACCCAGACACTGGGGGAGCACATGTGAAATTGGATCTTCCTGCATGCTGCCCCAGACCCAGGATTTGTTTCTCTCGTCTACCCGGATGGAGTCTACCCAGACGAACACACTCACTGCCATCAAGTCGATGCTACCCCAGAGCAAGTCGTGTGGGTTTCTGAGACTGCAACTGTTGATGGGAGTGGAGAGCCAAGTCTTTCTCCCGAGGAGCCGCTGGTGGTTTTTGAACTGCCAACCATGCCGATCACAGCCCAATGCGTCACCACCGCCCCACCAGGGCTGACCCAGTGATTCCATTCCTAGGAATCTACCCAAGAGGAACACAAATGGGTGTTCACACAACCACTTGGACATGAATGTTCAGAGCAGAGTTAGGCGATTTAAGCCCATCTTTTGAAGCCCGTCAAGCCGTGGAAACAACCAATAGTTTGCTGACTGATGAACGGATGCAGATGGGGTTCATGCAGACAATGGATACCACCCAGCGGCAGAAACAGAGAAGAGAACTGATACAGGAGACGACCCACTATGAACAGTGTACCAGGAAAAGCAGCCAGATCCAAGAAGTCATGACACATACACACCCGTTGATACCAAAGGCCCAGAAGCTAACCTGGGGAGACAGAGTAGATGGGTGGTTGCCTCGTGGGTGCCATGTTGGGCTGCTAACCATAGGGTCAGCAGTTCGAAACCACCAGCTTCCCTGCAGGAGAAAGGTGAGGCTAGTAAAGATTTACAGTCTCAGAACCCCACAGGGGCAGTGCCACTCTGTCCTACGGGGTCTCTATGAGTCAGTAGCAACTGTACGGCGTGAGTGAGTGAGTGAGTGAGTGAGTGAGTGAGTGAGCGAATGGACCCAAGGAATCATGGGTGATGAAATGTTCTAAAGTTAGATTATGGGGATGGTTGTTCAACCAAATATATGGATTTTATGATCTGTAAATCACGCCTCAGTGAAGTTGTTTGGAAATATTCATGGCACCGTTCCTTCACAACTTTTCCTGCTTCCCCTCCACCTAAGGGTCTGATAAACTGCACGAGAAACACAGCACGCTGCTCACTGTCGGAGAAGCCGCTGGACGGGCCCGCCAGCATCATTCTCCCCGCCGGAAGAGAGCAAATGCAGACACCCAGTCCTCAATTTTCACAGAAAACCCAGCTGCATCTGTGGGCAGCGCCGGCCCCTGCCCATGAAGATGTCTTCAAGATTCAATGTCCTGAGCTCCCACCCAACCATATCTGCTCAGCTCCTAAAGGATCCCATCTCAGGGGGAGTTACAGTCAACCTGAGTTCCATCAACTGTACTGAAGAAAATGACAAAGAAAGCTTGCCCTATTGAAAGCCAAATTCCCCCTCACTGCCCCCTCACCGCCACACACACAGGCTCACACCCCTACCCACCACCACAGGGGTTTTGACACATGCTGTCACCTTTAAAAAACAAACCAACGGACTCTTTGGGGTCACACTCTAATGCCAAAAGCAACTTCCATGTGCTTGGAAGCAAATAAAATCTCTTAACTGCAGCTAGAGCATTTGGCTTTCCTCCAGATGGTACAATAAAAATCTTAAGAAATGTTGAGCTATTACAACATTCCTGCTTCGGAAAAAACAGGAAAATCTAAGTCACTCATAGGAGATGATCCACTTCCACTGGATGGAAAACCATAAAAAATAAGGAGGGGTGGAGTGGGGGTTGTCTAGTATGACCCTCCATGTCCATATCAGCTTTGTCCCCTAGCCCAGGTCAACCAACCACGGCCACCTCGATGGTACAGCTTGGTGTCCTGGGCAGAAGCTGGGCCTGGGAATTGGGAACTGAACCGGCCCCGTGCAAGATGGGCCCATGATCTTGGGTCATCTAGGGGCCAGGCTCAGATAGCTGAATCCACCAGGTAAAGAGGGTAGTGAGGGGCCGGGGGTGGCGGGAGGGATGGAATTGGGGTTCGCACCAGGGACTTCACAGCTACATGACAGTAGCCCAGAGGTTTCTGGATCGGAAGTCCTGGCTTCACAGCCAGAGACCCCTCATCATCTCTTTCTCTTTTTAATTAAAAAAAAAATGCAGATGCTGGAGAATACTATGTACATATGTGTGTGTGTGTGTGCGTGCGTGCCCGCGTGCGTGAGTGTACCTCCTGGTGACGAGGCTGGATAAGTCTCTCAAGTGCAGGCAAATGACATCTTAGCTTGGATCCTTTCAAGAACTCTATTTGGTGCCTTTCACGTTTCACGTGGCAGATTGAATTTCAGACATGTATTTATGGGTCTGGTCTGCCCTTAACTGAGTGCTGCATAAATCCCATTACAGTATCCACTTTAGCGTGTTTAGGGTTTTCTAAGCCAGAGCTTTATCTAAGTGGACAGCCCCAGAATGACCTTCTCTGGCTCAAAATGCCCTCCTCTCCCCCTTTTGGTCGACTGTCTCCATTACCGTCAACGTCACACGAGGTTTGAGGAAAAGTTCTTCTGGGTCCAGGCAAGAACCGGGCATGCCCCAGAGTGGGGGTCCCGAAGGCGTGGAGTTACTCTTCTGGGAGCCACAAGATTTCCTGCATAAGCCCTTCACCTACACACACACACACACACACACACACACACACACACACCCCTTTCTGGAGTTGAGTGGCCCTAACAACATCATGCGTTCCTGTATGTATTGTTTCCCATAATGCAGGCGTATGGCTTGCAATTTCTGAAAACATCATTTTTAAAACCACAGGAGAACGATGCAACCAAAGGCCTGGGTTGGTGGCACTACACCAGCTCTCCTCCAGGGCTCAGGCTGGGCACGGGAAAGCCGGTGAGCTGAGCGAGCGAGCGGCAAAGTACATGAATGGCGGGATGTGAGGACCATGTGGGTCATGCCTTGCCCACGGGCGGCGCTCAGAGCTGCCTGGCTCTTTTGTTCAGACTCTCGTCTATTCCTGTCCTTGCTCTATGGGCACAGCTAACCAAGTGCACTCTGGACAGGCCAGTGGCGTAGGGCGGTGCCTCTACGCTGTCTTCTGAGCAGACAGCGCAGAGGTTCTGGACACCCCCATGGCAGCAAGGGGTACCCCCGACTTTGTGCCACCAGTCACATCAAACTGAAGGGTCCCTCCTCTTGGATCTGTCCTGGAGCTCCCCAGTCAGCACGGACTCATGGAGAGGCCGCCAGTAAGGTGGTCAGCAGGGGTCCACCTGGAAGACCCACTGGGTCTCCCAGAGCCAAGGGCTCAGAACCTGGCACTCTGGTGCCTGCTCCTTTCCTCCTGCCCCACAGACACAAACAGGTTGAAAGATGGGGAATAGCAGCTGCTGCAAATGCAGAAGTGTTTGAGCCGAGGGCCCCTGGGGGCTCTGCCAGGCCCGTCACGGTCTGAAGGCAGCTCTGGGTTGGGTGGGGTTGGGTTTCCTCCACATTTGACCTCGGAGCTCACAGGGGTAAACGCTTCTTCGGAAAACCACCGCCGCGCCATCACTGATCATGCGGCCAATGTTTACAGGTCCCCAGCTCCCCGGGTGAGAGGCCCCACAGGGGCAGTGACAGAGAGTTAACTGTACTCAGCTACTGACAGAAGTCTGGAGGTTCAAGGCTACCCAGAGGCTCCGCAGTAGAAAAGCCTGGGCATTTTCTCCTGGAGAGCCAGCCCCTGACACCCCGAGGAGCCAAGTTCTGCTCTGACACCCAGGGGGCACCGGGCATCAGCGTCGGCTCGGGGACCCTTGGTTTATCGGGGGTTTGAATGTGCCAGGTACTAGACTCCATGCTGGCACCTAATGATGAAGCCACACAAGTCAGGCCTTGCCTTCAGGGGCATGAGAGTCTGGGGACCACACAGCACAGAGAGCAGCAGGGGTCTGGCTTGGGGAAGTGAGAGTGCCCGATGTCCTGGCCATATTATGACATCACTCAGCCAGTGCCCCTCTCCACCCTCCCCCACCAAAAAAACAAAAAAGAAACAAACAAGACTGGGGCTGTTCTGTTTCAGTCTGAATGAAGCCAGCCACTCCCAGTGGGGTCCACCACAGGCCAAGCAGAATCCAGAGCATGCAAATCTGTAAGGTCCTTCTTGGCTTACTCTTTGAAAGACCCTCCCTCTCCTCGGCCCTTCTGGTCTTCTCATCCCACCTGCTCTGAACTACTGGGGTTAGAGGTCGGCACAGTTACTGACCGCCTGGTACACATCACAGGAAGCATGAAATGTGTGATTTCACCCAGCCTGCCAGCTACAGGGGCTACTAGCTAGCACCAATGTGCCCACCTTTCGCAGAAGGAAACGGGAGCCCAAAGACCCAAAGGGGCGACCTAAGGTCACTCAGACAGGAAAGAGTAGAGCTGGGATTTGAACCAAGACTGTCTGGCTCCAGGGTCCCTGGAGTGTAACCCTTCCCAGAAGTGTCTGTGATGGAGGGCCCACAGAAGAGGGCTCAGCCGCTGTTGGCAGAATTGAATGTGACCATCTTATTTAAAGCTAGGGCGAGCACATTCCGATGTCGAGCTTCGGGTTGGAAACCAGGTCATCCTATAAAAATGGAAAACAGAAATATACCCGGAGGAATTTCCTGGAGTTTGGCGTAGCTACCCTGAAAGGCATCGGTGCCATCTGACCGGGGAGCTAAAATGTGACTTTGATACATTATGGGATTCAGTGAGATGCGCTGCAGAATCACATAAGCAGCTGGGTCTGAGGCCCAGCGTTCCCAGTTCCCACCTCCAATGGCCACATCCCATTTCTGTTCAGCTCACACTAGAGAAGAGCGAGGTTTTGGCCAATTGCTTGGAGGTGGGGATTGGGTGGGGGGCAGGACTCGGAGGCTCATTCCATCCCAGTTACCACTGGTGCAAAAGGCTGATAAGGAAACCAGCAGCATGAGTGACTGCCACCCCACCTCGGGCGCTTCCTGGGTGGGTCTACCTGCATCGTTGCATTAGTCCTTACAACCACCTCTCGCTGCAGGTAAACATCATGGGACTCGGCTCACAGAAGGATACTGGGAGGCTCTGCCAAGAGGAGACTTTGCTGAGACGGGCTCTGGAGTCAGGCCGCCTGACTGTGAACGTTGAGGCCTGAGGTGGTGTTTGTACCTCTGTGCTGCAAAGAACTCAGAGGATATCAGCTTGAAGCCACACGCTGTCAAAGCCGCGCCATCACAAACTTGGGGGCAGAAGTCCAGGGCCACCTGGAGCCTCCTGAACGGCGCTGCCCTGGGTGAGACTCCCACCAGGTGGCCACCCAGCAAACTTCCCAAGCCCAGCATCTTCTGCCTCCAACCTGGTCTGGGGCTCCGTGGAAAAACCAAGGGGCCATTTAGGGACAAGTAATCCCCAGGGAATGTCTGCAAATGGAGCTGCTCTGGGAAGTGGCCCCACGATGTCACCCACGTCTGCTTGGTGTGTGCGGATGGTCCACGGGCAACGCTGGGGAGTCTGTCTCTCAGGGAGGATGCCCCAGGACACACAGAACCAGGTCCGACAGAGCGAACACCACCAGCTATCCAACTCAGGGCACCCTGCCAAAGTCAGAAAGAACTGTCCTAGAAGCGGGCAAGGACTCTTCCAGACGTGTGCGGGATGTAAACCCGGACGGTTTTTAAGCACAGGCAAATTCAGACTCATGGATTCCGCCCATCCAATCCCCAAGGCCACGCCCCACGTGGCGCCCATCCAATCCCCAAGGCCAGGTCCAATAAAAGAGAGGAATATCCAGCGCCCAGTGGTGCAGCCAGCCATTCCACCCCGGACCCTGGCACACTGACCAACAGACTCTTCTAGGAACCCGCTCTACAAACTGGCAGAGCCGAGAAACCCTGGCACCAAGTGCCAACAGGGCCGTTAGGAAGAGAGATGAGGTTGAACACACAGCAAGGAGGGAGAACATTTCCCCCAGTAGGAGGGAAGGGACCTGCCTGTATTTTTTAAATGTGTTTGTGACAAACACTGCGTGAATCCCCGTCACGGAGCGTCGTCCTCTCTTTCCCTGCCCCTCCACTTTACCAGCCATGAAGGCCTCCTCCAGGGACTGGTCCCTCCGGATCACGTGCCCAAAGTCCATGGAGATGAAGTCTCACCGCCTTTGACTGAAAGGAGCATTCTGACTGCATTTCTTCCGAGACAGATTAGGGGGGCTCCTGCCCATCAAAGGCTCCTGGCTGTGCAACCCTTTGCTAACCAGAAGGCTGACGGTTCAAACCACACAGTGGCTCCTCAGAAACAAGGCCTGCCCATCTGTTTCCATCCAGATTCCAGTCAAGAAAACTCCATGACACGGGAGTCACCCTGAGTCAGAGACAACAAACACAGGAGACAGAACATAGCAGCGGTTCAGTGTTAGGATTCTCACTTTCCCTGGGTGACTCAGGTTCAATCCCCAGCCAATGCACCTTGGAAGCAGCTACCACCCACTTGTCAGTGGACGCTTGAGCGCTGCTCTGATGCCGAACTTCCAGATTGAGAAAGACCAGGAAGTCAGCCAAGAACGCCCAGGGGATGTCAGTCAACACTTACCTTAACAACAAAGATGAGACGATTGGGGGTGGGGCGTGGAGGCAGTAGGGAAACTAGATTAGTAGGAACAGGAGAATCAAAATGGAAATCATGGGACCATTCGTGCCTTGTGAAGAATGTAACTGATAGAAATGAATAACGTGGACACACAACGTCCGGGGCATCTAAATTGCTGGGGAAACCTTCCCCCAAAGAGTTATCAAAACCAACCAGCGAGGCCTGGGCTAGCACAAGACCTGGCAGCAGTTCATTCATGGAACACCATGTCTCCATGAGACAGAGACCACCTGGCAGAGCCAGCAACAGCAATGGACAGAGAGGTCAAATTCTTGCCGGGGCCATTGGCTATATGAGGAGGTTGACCACAGGACAACAGGGTATGAATAGAGGTATTGCCCAATGTTGGTTTGATGGCTGACATGGAACAAAATATTTAGTTTTGGACACTCAAGATGGAAAGAATGATAATAAATCAAAACACCTCACTGTCACACGTCGAGGTCGACCCTCCGGTCTAGGGTGCCGGTGCCTTGTCGCACAGGCTGTTGAGAAGAGCCATGGCCAATGTGACCACAGTAAACACACATAAGTAGCCGTGCTCAGCTGCTAACCACATGGCCGGAGGCTCACACAGCGGCCACTCCAGGGGAGCACGGACCCGGCAGTCACCAGCGTCTGGAAAGATGGACCGCCTGGGAAACTCAGGGGGCGGATGTTGTCCGTCCCCTCGGGTGGCTATGAGTCAGCATCAACTCCACAGCGGTGGCTTGGGAAGCAGATGTCTCAGAGGTCCCCAGGGAGTGCAAATGGTATGCACGTAGCCACAGCGGGAAGGTGGTCAGTTCAAATCCGCCCAGAGGTGCTGTTCAAGAGGGGCCTAGGGATCTGCTCCCACAAAGGTGACAGCAGGAAAGCCCACAGAAACACTTGTCCTTGGGAATGCAGGGGATCACATGAGTTGAAACAGCTCAACTTGAATGGCTGCAAGTAGACACAAGAGATGGTTGAGCGCAGCGACCCCCTGTGACCTGACAGCGTAGACAATGGAATGAATGAGACATTCTTGGGTCCACGGGCAGTTCAGCGGCTCAGTGGCTGGGAGGCCATGAGTGAGTCACAAAACCTCGGTTTCTGGTTTCTCATCTGCAAAATGGGGATTATAATTGGGCCCAAGTCAAAGAGTTAATGTGGTGAGGCTCAATGAGATCCAGCATGTTCAGTATCTGAAACATACTGAGCACTGAGTAAAGACATGAGTTATGCACTAGGCTACTAACTGCAAGGTCAGTAGTTCAAAACCATCAGCCGCTCTGCTTTCTACTTCTGTAAAGAGTTACAGTCTCAGAAACCCACAGGAGCAAGTTTACCCTGTGTCGGTTCGCTATTGAGTCAGAACTGACTCGACGGTAGTGAGTTTGGAACTCTTAGTTACTTCTACTATGAAGCGCTGGTGGTGCAGCGGTTACACAGTGGGTTTTGATCTGGATGGTCAGCAGTTGGAAACCAGCAGCAGCCCCAAGGAAAAGAGATTAGGCTTTCTACTCCCGGAAACAGTTACAGTCTCAGAAACCCACAGGAGGGACACTATGAGTCAGCATTGGCTCAATGGCAATGAGTTAGTTGCCTTTACTAATTAACAGACCTGGTGGTATAGTGGTTACATATCGGGCTGCCATCCAGAAGGTCAGCAGTTTGAAACCGGCAGCCGCTCGATGGAAGAAAGAGGGGGCTTTCTACTCCCATGAAGAGCTAGTCTTAGAAACTCACAGGGACAGTTCTATCCTGCCAGCATTGACCCAACAGCGGTGAATTTGGCCTGGCTTTTCAGTATTTTCGTCATCCCTGTGAAAGGCAGTCTAGATGGGGTAGGGCAAGTGCAGGGCCACACAGCACCACATCCTCCTCCTGACCACAGCTGTGTGATCCCAGAGCCTGCCTTTGAATCCAGATCGGAATTCTCAACCCACTCCCCCAGTCAACTTCAGTCCATCAGAGTAGGCAGATGGATGAAAGAAAGGTTTCGCCCGCCCCCCACACCCATCCCATCAGAAGCCCCAGTACGCTGTGTTAGGCTGCTAACTACAGGGTCAGCAGTTCGAACCTACTAGTTGCTTAGATGGAGAAAGATAAGGTTTCCTGCCTCTATGGCGACGTACAGCTTCAGAAAGCCATAGGGGAGATTCCACTTCATCTATAGGGTTGCTGTGAGCTGGGACAGACAGTATTTTCTAAATGACAGTCATGCCTCCAAGGAGGATATATTGGTGATACCAATATATCTCTTACGCTATTGTTTACTCGACATTGACTTGAATTGGCATTTTAAATGGAAACGTTGTAACTCTGTCCTAAATGCAAAATCAGTTATCATGTGTCCGAGCAAGACCATCGCTCATGGCCACAGGCACTTCCCATCTCATGCAGAGCATTGCCTCTTGGGTTCACCGCAGTCCTCCCCACTCCCTATTGCCTGACACCCCTCCCACAGCCCTTACGCCGTAACTATTTGTCTGCCCTTGGAGAAGTTTGCGTTTCTGACTCTGGCTTTAACTCTTGAAAGACCTACTTCCATTTTAAATTCCTGGACTCAGTTGTTTCCTGGTTTATGTATTTGTTTGTTTGTTTGTTTGGGTTTTGTGAGATCCGGCACTCAAAGCAGCCAGGACACGAATAGATGGTAAGATTAAGTCTCCTCTCAGGAAATCCTCAGCTATAGTGAGAGCCAGATCATGGCTGAGGATAGAGATAGGGTCAGATCAGAGAAAGATAAAGACCCACCTATTGGGTAGCTCTCCCTCCACATGTGCAAAACTGAGCGGGCAGAAGCTTCCAGAAGGAGGTCTTAGTTATTTCACCCCTTTCCCAAAACACAGACACTGTTCACCAATCGGAGGGGCCCGTCTTCCTCACCATGAAGGATTGCACTAGGAGAGCCATGCATTCTGCCTCCTTTCTTCCTAAGAACCGCCCGCCCTTTAAGCCGAGGTGGCCTAAATATCCGGAGGTTCACCAGCTGCCACAGGCAGACTGGAGGGTCAGTCTTACAGCCTTGAACTCTTGGAGGGCTGGGGCTCTTCTCTTGCCCCAAGGAAGGGGCCTGCAAGGAGTGCTGGGAAGGACTGCGGAGCCTCCTCCCATAAGCCTCTGCAGCTCTGTTCCTGCTTTTCCTTATGTCCAGCGGAGGCCATCTCCTCGTGGCCTCAGCTCTCAGAGAGGAAAGCCATGCTACCATCTCCTTCCCACTAAGAAGGAGAGACTTCGTGGGCTACGTCTTTCTCAGAAGTTACTGAGCATGGCAGAGGATGGGTTTCAATTCCCCTCTTCACACGGTTGTCCGTTGTTTTCTAATCTCCCCCCCACCCAACTCGGTGCGCACGTGTGACCTTAG
>NW_022103901.1:26966814-26968448 GCF_000313985.2 Echinops telfairi
CTCCTCCTCCAGCTTCAGGAGGTTCGATACCATTCTGACGGCTCCTCTGTCCAATCCACCTCCGTGAGCACCCTGAAGAGACGTCCACCTGGCGTCGACCGAAGAAGAACATCACGCAGCAGAATGGGGACAGCCGCCCACCGAAAGACACTGTGCTCACACGCAACACCCTGTGTATCAGGAAGAGGCAGCCTTTCGGACCGAACAGGGGAACCTTTGTAGTCATACCCGAAATGAACTCCAAGTCCTGTCTAATAGCGAGGCGGGGCTTATGTCAACACTCCCACCACCCAAGTCATTACAAAAGGTAGGGGTGCTCTAAAACTGCCACAAGGGAGACGTTCAGAGAGAGACTTGGGGCTCCCTTGGATGGTTTGCTCAGAGGGGGCAATGTCAGACGCCCCGTGGTCCTCAGGACCCTGACAGGCAGGGGGGCGCCCTGCAGCCTGCTTCTTGCTAAGTGAGAAATTAATAGCCCCTGTCACCGAGGGACGGGAAAAATCAGTGTCTAGTTGAACATGATCCCCCAAAGCAAGCCGCGTGATACAAGTGCCCTTCTTTTTCACCCCAATACTGAAGGCAGGACTTCCCCCATCTCATCCCTCACGGGGGCAATCTCCCACCCCCACGGCTGGGCCACCTCACTCAGGGACAACGGGCCTGCAGCGGCCACCTGAGACTCTCAGAAAGCGAGCCCGCAAGGCTGCCTTCCCATCAGCTACCGCCGGACTGTTTTACTGAGAAAGAGAGCAGCTGTCTTGTTTGGTTCTCGGCTCTGCCACGTCCCAGCTGGAGGGCCTGGGATAAGTCCTCAGCCCCCGTGTGCCTCGGTTTCCCCGTGTCGCCATACGTCCTGGATAAGATGGCCATGAGATGAAATGAGTGAATAAATGCCCGCCCCATAGAGCGACTGTTTCCAACACATCACCACGACCGCGCGGAGCCGCGGTGCCCCCGTGGGTTCCCAAGACGGCAAAACTCTTTACAGGGGTTCTGCTCATCTGCCTCCCGCCGAGGAGCTGAGGTTCCAAACTGCGGGCCTCGCGGTTGGCAGCCCAACACATGCCACCGGACACCACGAGGGCTCCTTACAGAAAGGCCTAGCATACGGCAAGTCATATTCCACGGACGTCTGTTCTTCTGATCACTCTGCCCCAGGGGAGCTCTGTGGGGGGAAGGAGGCATGCGCCTAAGACCCGGAATTGAGAATTCTCGCAGAGCCCTGGGGTCAGGACCCCTGGGCTGAGGTCAAGCCTTCCCCCCACAAAATGGTCACGGAGGCTCCCAAGGGCTGGCACACAATCGGTGCTCGGTAAGTACCAGTTGGGTGAATGGCGTGTGCGTAAACTTTCCCTCCTCCATGTGAAGTGAGTTCCCGGAGGGAACTTCTGACCAGGAGGCTGCCAGGCAGTGAGGGAGCCGGGAGCCCCTTCTCGGCAGCTGCCTGGACAGGTGTGTGGGAAGCATAGGCTGCTCATCCAGCGGGTACTGAGAGGCCACAGCGGAGCCCCCTCGGGGCTGAGCACCCACGGATGCTCCTGTAAGTCCCAGGGCCCGCAGGCCCAGCATGGAGGCTCTTCGGAAGCTGGGCGGCAAAGCTGCTTCAGAAAAGGCAGCTGATTAATACCCTCGGA
>NW_022103901.1:26968825-26978274 GCF_000313985.2 Echinops telfairi
CAGGAGTGAGTGCGAAGCACCCAAGGGAGAAGGAAGCACCTGTTAACAGATACAGATGACGGCCACGCAGGGCCCCCACAGACAGCGGGGCAGCTGGGGCACTGCACAGAGGTTGCCAGCTGAGGAAAAACTCCATGTCCCACTGTCCTGGGCCGCCCTGTTCTGGGGAAGGGGACCTCTGTTCATGGACCGAGACCCAGCCTCACCTGGAAGGGCCACTCATCTCCAACTCAGGCCCACTCAGCCACGCGTCCAGCCAGGGCTGCTCGTGGTCTCCCCAACATCACTCGCTCATTCAAGTCCACTTTCCCGTGTGGGTGTGGAGTGAAGCCAGGTCTCTCTCCCACAAGCCTGAGAAGGCAGGGAAGTGTCCAGGGAGCTTCCACTGGGCCTTCAGGTAGTCCTGATGCCAACACCTGCACTCAGCCCCAGACTCAAACACAGCTCAGAGAGTGGCCGTCCCCCGGGGCCTCTCAAGTCCCTGACTTCAGTGCCCGCCCGGGGAAGAGGGAAGAGGCTCCAGTCCCATGTGCCTCCTGCAGGGCGGGCAGGTGCCCCCTGAAGGCCGATGAGGATATGGTCGCAAACCTCAGGTGCCATCAGCCCCGTTGGCTGCAAGGGAGGGAACAGGATACGCCCTGAAGCACTCTCTTAGGAAACGCGCTACATCCAGGACAGATGCCCACCAATGCCAGGCTAGATCGGAATGGTCTAGGGTCCAGCCAGGGCGGTCACCTGCCCGGCCCTCGGGGTTTTCTGTGTACATTGAGGAGACTCCTCAGCCCGCCTCTTCCTTTCTCTCTGAGAGCACTTATTTACATCCTGCTCAGGGACTGGCCAACTGCCACCCAGGGGCCAAATCTGGGCCCCCCTGTCTGCTTTGATAAAGTTTTATTGGAACACGCTTATTCATGTATGTACCACCTACAGGTGCCGTCTCACAACACTGCAAGAAGCCACATGGCCTACAGAGCACCCTTACAGAGAAAGGATGTTGACCGCCACTGGCCCCACATTTATTGACATTTTCATTTTAATGTTTACTAGTTACAGTCTTCCTTACTGAGACCCCCTCTCCTAGAATGCCATTCCCACAAAGGCAGGGGCCTCTCTCTTGTTCACAGGTCGGGTTTATTTCAAGCTCTTAAGCCAGGGTCCGGTGGGCACTAGCGCTCGGTCAACACCCTCTGCACACACGAATTCAGATGGTCAGATTCCAGGCATCGCACCGTACGGGGCCTGAGCAAGCAGCCGTGGGGTTCCGGGGCCCTGGCAGGTGTGCAGGGGGCCAGAATGTGGGCTCCTTTCCCCTGCACCCCTTCCACCTGCACACACCGGTTGTGTGGCCATCACCTGTCCCTTATGTCCATCGCCCTCACCCCGCTTCTTTCACAGGGCTGACAGGAAGACCAACTGAGAGAACAATGCTTTCTCTATTTATGCATTTAGTTTACCGCAAGACATTCATTTGGTTCATCCTGACAAGAACCTCTCTTTCCGTGTGTCTATGCCCAGTGGAACCACACCATGGACTTATCACAGCTGTGGCCTGCCACCGCACCCACCCTCCGTGAGGCTGAACCACTCACCTTTCAGCCAGTGGCTCAGTGTTTCACTGTCTGCGCCGCCAGGGACTCCTGACACTCACAGATGGGCACCGAGGGGCGAGACTGCTGCAAGCTCAATGAGTCAGGGGCCGATCTAGAATTCAAGCCCAAGCCCAGGCAGAGCCTCGGTTCCTAATGCTACACATCCCCTGGACCCGACACCAGTGTCCTGCCCTCTGCCCAACTCAAGGGGTGAGACACAGCCCTGTCCCCCCTCGATGCTGTGTGTGCACAGGCAGGAGCAAGGCAGGCGGAAGCTTACCTCCCACGGGACATGGGCTGAACACTCAGGAACGTGCACCCGCAGGTAGACAGGGTACCGTCTGACCTCCCCACAGCCCACCCTCCAGGGCGCTGAAGGGAGGCAGCGAGTGCCATCTCCAGTCAGGGGGTTAGACAAGGATCTCAGGGCTCTAGGAACAGGGGGCAGCATACCCTTGCCAACTCACCCTCCCCTCCCACCTTCCCCAGAGAGCCTCAGATCAGAGGCTCCCCAAATGCTCTCACAACTCAGTTATCGGCAATCAATTATTCATGACCTCGCTTCCCCCACACTCAGACTGTCACCGTTAGCAAGGCAGTTTCTGGACTCTGGCCAGCAGCCCGAGCTGCCTGCCATGCTCGCCCACATCCACGTGAGGCAGAGAGGTCGGGAGGAGGGAGAGAGTTGGGGCGGGGGGCAGCCGAGGGTGGCCTCCAGCCCGTCCTGTGACTTACCCGCTCTGGGGCCGAGACTGTGCTCAGTGCCCCACTGAGACACAGAACTCAGGGCTCCAAACCCTCTACCGACCCTGGAGCAAGGCCACATGCTTTCAGTGAATGCCCCCAGCTCCTAAACAGGGTGCTATCCAGGGGACAGCTCCTGAGGGCCTTCACGGCACTATCCACTAGCCCCATCCCCGGGAGAGGAGAGACACCCCCTATCGGACACCTCGGGTAGGAGAGGCCGGCTGGGGATGGAGCACAGCTCTGCCCCTGGCACAAGCCTCGTTTTCCTCTCCCCAGGCAAACCTCAGTGTCCCCGTGTTTTAAAAAGGAGCCTACTGGCGTCCATCCCTGAGTGCCGTGAAAAGGATGGCGTAACACATATTTAGGGGCCCCGCTTGGCACATGTAGACGCTGAGGGGCTGCACTTTATCCTGAGACCCTGCGGCTCTGCAGAGAGGTCGCTGAGTTCCCCACAGCATCGAGGTGAGAGGGTCTTGTGACGTGGAAACCCATCTATCACCTGGAAAATTCACCCCAAATTTCAGACGTGGTAAAATACCCTTGAGACATGTATCTTAGTACGGAAGTAAACTGTTGTTGGCATTATTACCACCACACTATTATCTTTAGATGAAAACCAAAGGGTGACAAAAATGTAACCTGACTGACTCGAGGCCACGGCTGAGCTGGGAATAGAACCCACAGCCCCAGCACGCAGAGAGGGTAGACATGGGGGCAGAGGCAGCCTCCTCCAGGGAACGCTTCCCTCTCGTCCCCTCTCTCCTCGGACAATCTCCATAGGAATAATGCGCACTCTGTGGAGTTTAAGGAGCCGTGGAGGCACAGTAGTTATGTGATAGCTGCTGCCCGCAAGGTCAGCAGTTTGAAACCACCGGCTGCTCCGAACTTGGAAACTCACAGGAGCAGTCCCACCCTGTCCTGTGGGGTTTGGCTGAGTCGGAATCGGCTCACTGGCAGGGAGTCTTTGGATTCATGGGAGTGGTCGCGCGCCCAAGCACTGTGCCACGTGTCCTATGTGCACAAGGGGCTCCAAGGAGCCCGGGGGGATATTCCATTGTCTTGTAATTCCATTTTACCCATGAACTTTCTGAAGCCCCCTTGTCTAAAATGAACTCATTCGTTTCTCCCGCTACAACCCTTCCTCCTTTGCAGATGGGAGAAATCAAAGCACGGAGACTGTGGACCTAACCTAAGGCCACACAGCTATAACTAGCAGAGTCAGGATTTGAACTTAGGCCCTCCTGTGTCAGAGCTCATGGGTGAGACCATTACATTGCACTATAGTCCCAACTGAGACAGAGAGGGGCAATGTCTGAGAAAGGTATAAACCACTCATATTTCTCTCTCTCCTACACACACACACACTGCAGGAAATAACACCTCTGAACCCAGAGAGCACCCGTTGTGCCCACTTCTTTCCTGTGACTGAGAGGAGGGTGAGCCCGAGCCTGCAGCTCCACCCCGGACTACACTGCCCAGCCTCTTACTGCCCTACCACAAGGGAGGTCTAGATCCTGCCAGACCCACACCGGAGCGCAGGCCCACAGCTGGGCAAGGGGACCCTCTCGGGTCTACCTTGGCTCAATCGGTCCTCAAGCCCATCCTGGGGGCTTAGCACCAGGTAATGAAGATGGCCAATAGAATGGTGCAGGGCAGCCTGCCTGGGCAGTTCCTTACCTGTTGTGCAACTTTAGGGAAGTGACTTCTCCTCTCTGTGCCTCAGCACTTCCACCCGTATAACAAAGACTTCAATCATGTTCTTGTCACACCGTGTTGGAAGGGTTCAAGGTAAATGCTTGGTCCTTCACCAAAAAGCCAACACCAAATCCACGGCTGCTGTCTCCAAGTGACTCCACCAGACAAGTCCAATGGCGTACACTGTTACTCTGTATCTTTCTCCCACGGGGTAGCTAGTGGAGTCTATCCACCAACCTTCTGGCTCGGGGCTGAACTCTTGATCACTGTATGCCCAGAATGGGAGCTGCAAGACCATGGCTCCTTCCTTGCATATTCACTGTCCCCTCCCCAGAACTGAAGCTATGAGAGGTCAGCTGTTCATTGCATTACCCCCAGCTGCTGGCACGTACCGCCCTGGACGATATTCGTTGAGTGAACGGATAAGTTGTCTGTGAATGTCTGTCAGGCAATGCATTCACAGACAAGCACCTTCAATAAACACACCATGTGGGCCAGAAGACCACAAGCAGACACGGTAGATTAACGGACGCTGCTGGAGGCACGTCCAAGGGAGTCCCCAAAGAACACGGTCCACATCCCAACTCTGCCGAAAGAGGATGAGCAAAATCATCCCAAGGACCCTCTCTCTCTCCCCAAGCTAACCCCTGTGGTCACTCCATAAACAGAAGAATATTGGCTTAAAAAACGCAAGAGACACTAGACATGGGCTAAGCGCCCTGGAAGAACCCTGGTGGTGTGGTGGTTACAAGTTGGGCTGCTGCCTACAAGGTCGGCAGTTTGAAACCACCAGCTGCTCCTCAGGAGAGAGGAGGGGCTTTCTACTCCTGTAAAGGGGTTCAGTCTTGGAATCTCACGAGGATAGCCCTACTCTGTTTTATAGGGTCACTCTGAGTTGGCATTGGCTCCAGGACACTGAGTTTTTGGTTCTGAAAAGTGCCCTGGGGCGTCTCAGTGTATTCTCTGAACAACCAGACGCCCAGCTAGTGTGAATAGCCTTCAGGTGAGAGGACAATGGGTGGGTCAGTACCTAACAGAGAAAGTGCATGCGGTCGGGTGGCCTAGTTGTGGATAACTTCCCCCAGACCACCTCTTCCGGACAATATGAATGTCATGACTCCAGTGGCCCACAGGTTTCTGTACGTGATGGCTGTCATCACCGACGCATTGAGCAACTGCTGGGAGTTAGGGAGACGGCTGACTACTCAGGCTTTAACACTAAGGCACAGTCCATGCTTACCAACACACCTATGTGCACACACGGTTTCGTGACCTCTGCGGTGTTTTCACTAAGGACCCTTTTCTGATTCCTGGGGCTTCATTCTCCATATTCCTTTTAGAACATTCAGATTTAGCTCATTTCAATCACGTTAATCTGTTATGTTTAATGTTCAACGTGAAAGGGCTTTTCAAATGGGCTATTAATTTTCCTCTGGGTATGGTTTTAGCTTCGCCACCTAGGCCTTAATATGTATGAGGTGTTCTCATTTTCATTATCACCATCTGAAATTCCACATTTCATTTCATCCTTGATATAAGTCCTCTCTGTGAGTTTTGTTTCAATGTCTAGGCTAATAGTTGGTGGTTTATTGATTTGTTTGGGGGAGGTTTGGGTTTTTAATAAAGCCTAGAAATGTATTCTAATAAAGTCTAGAGGTCTACTAAGTTTCTTCTGCAACAAAGTTCACTATCAAGTTTAAGTAAGGAGTCGTAGACTATTTAGAAATTAGTCTTTAAAAATAATCCAAAACAATGTCCCCCAGAATCACACACACACACACACACACACACACACACACGTGCGCGCGCGCACGCACACTCACTTCTTCGCAACAAGTCCCACATGATTACTTAACATTACACAGTTTTAGTTTTTCAGAAGCACACATCCAAACAAAAGAAACTCTTCGGCCAGGAGGACAAGGATCCAAGCCAGAATAATTTTCCAACCTAGAAACGTCACCCTCAGGAATGGAAACCCCAACAATCAACGGCCTTGCAGGCAGGCAGCCCCAGTTGAAAGATGCAAACAGAGGCTGCCCGAGACGCAGTCAGAAACACTCAGTTTCCATCAAGGTCAGATTTCAGCTGCACTCACGTCTTTTGCAACTCAATCCAACTTGCTTCTCCCCATCCCTCCAAAAAACCCACCACAGAAAACAGCAGTGTGAAGTTAACTTGGTTAGCATTCCTGGAGTGTGTCGTGTGATCAGGCGGCACCAGGAGACAAGCTCCGAAACAGCCCCCCTGTACGGAGAACAGCAGAGGGAGCTGATGCAACCCCTCTGCAAGTCCCAAAAAGATGAAGAATTCCTTTTCCTGCCAACCCACACCCACACCCAGTCGTCAAGCCAATTCCGACTCATAGCCACCCTGCAGGACAAAGTAGACCTGCCCCGGAGGGCTTCCAGACTTTAAATCTTCACAAGAATAGACAGCCTCATCTCTCCCCTGTGGAACAACTGGTGGGGTCAAACCGCTGACCTTGTGGTTAGCAGCCCTAACGCATCACCCGCCGGATCGATGGGCCAACCACCCCCCCCCCCCAAACAGACTCACTGCTGACTCGTAGCGAGCCCCTGTGGGTTTCTGAGACTAAAGGTTCACTAGAGGAGAAAGCCCAGTCTTTCTCCCTCGGAGCTGCTGGTGGTTTCAAACTGCGGGTCATGAGGATTGCAGCCCAACATGTAGAGAGATGAGAAGACCCTAGGAAATCCTGATGGTCTTCGTTCAAACCCTGTCAGTGCCTTTGCCGGCAAATGTGGGGCAGCAGACTGAAACCGACGCAGGCGCTGAGCCAAGACATGGTGCTCCAAGCTCCAAAGCCTGGAACCCCGTGGCCCCAAACCAAGGCCATGTACACACATGCAAGTCCCTGAAGGGACATTTCAGCACCTTGTCTCCATGATGCACAAATGACACAGGCTGCAGATTTTGTTCAGGATGAAGAACTGTCCTTCTCCGTGTCCCGGCAAGAAAATCGGAACTCGCTGGCGAGAAAGAGCAGTGGGTCCGAGCAGAAAGTGACGTGCCAAGACGCCTAATTCGGCAAGCTCTGCTTCCCTGCATAATGATCACAGTTCCTTGGGCAACATCCTATGGCTTCCGAATAAGAAATGAAGCGGCGACACTATTCTCTAAAGCAACTGAAGCAGCAAGCAGGGGCGCAACGCACGCGCCAATGTCCTTGCGGGTGGCAAGAGGGGAGAACGGAGGTCCATTCAGGGTCCACTGACCCTCCTTGGCACCAGACTACTTACTTCTTAAGAAGCAGGCCTTGGTTTAGAATTTCCACCTAGGAAGGAATCACCCAGGTTTTAACGCCATCGTCGGAATGGTAAGGCTTCTCAAATTCAAATAGATTTGTCAAAGAAGACACCATTAAAAAAATAAACGAAAGACAGTTAGCTCAATACCCTCCCCTTCAGGTTCAGCCAACAGACATGTGTGTAAACGTCCGGTGAAAGGCTAGCCTATGAATATTCAGAGCCACATGAATGGTAAGGGCTAAACACTGGGAACTCCCAAATGTCCGTCGACTGAACATGTAAGTCATCCTCTGTTTCGGAAGGAACAACTACAAATAAGTACAAGGTCAGCAACTTTTCCTGCTGCCGAGCTCGAGGCCACAAATATGTTCGCCTTCCTGGGCCGTGCTGTCGCGGTCAAAACCACAGGACCCTGTACCGTGGCATTGATGCAGCCAGAGGCGATGTGGACATGAATGGGCAGGGCCATGTTCCAATAAAACTTTATTGATGGACAGCAAGCTCTGAAATTCACATTTTTTTTGATTTGTGTTCTGTCGTTTAAAAATGCAAATTCAAAAAAAATAAAAATGCAAACTCCCTTCTCAGCTCCTAAGACGGTGGCCAGTGATGCCGGCTCCCGGCAGTTCCAGGTGTGTCAGGGTAGAACTGTGCTACCCCAGGGCTTCCAGAGGCTGAGGTTTTGCAAGTGGATTGTCCAACTCTTGCTTCCCAGGTGCCTCTGGGGCTACTTGAACTTCCAACCTTTCAGGCAGCAGCCACATGGTATTCACCACTTGCACTGCCAAAGGAGACCTTGCATGGGTCTGGTAAGTGAGGGGATGGAATCTGACCCTCCCCCTGGTATGAATGGATTCTAGAAACATGATGTTAAAGCCAAGAAAGACGGACACTAACATGCACAGGCCACCCGACCCCCTTTCTCAACTCAACGAAAGGTACAGACTCTAGTCATGGGAGCGGTCACCTCGGAAGCAGGGGCTCCTGTCCTGGACCTAGGTGCTGGCTCCTGGGGCTTGGTCACTTTGGGGAAATGCTTTGTGCGCTTAGATGTTGATGTGTGCGCAGTCTAGACACCTGTCTACTATGGCCTGAAGTGCACCTCCAAGATCAAGTCCTAACCTTGTCCAGAAAGAGGACTCTTCCTCTGCTGTGTTACTGAGGCCAGGCCAGCGCAGGGTGGGTCCTAAGTGGAATCACTTCTCAGTGGTGCCTGCTAAAGGGAGTGGAACGGACACACAAGATGGGATGCAGGGCCAGGAGGGGGCCCTTCTGCAAGCCTGCCCCCGGGCCCGACCAGGAGCAAGTGGCACCCCTAAAATGACATGGTCATGACCTCAATTGGGACTTTCAGCCTCCAGAAAGCATCTCTCTGTTCCTTCAAGAAACCCACAGTGGCAGTTGGTTACAGCGGCCCCAGTCACTAAGACAAGGTTGTACTTGAAGAGAAGCTTAGCAAGTCGTTACAATCAAGGCCGGGCCACTCAATCAGCTTCAGAACAGCAGAGTGAAGATAATCACAGCAATCAAATTAAATTAGCTAGGACTCCTTCACCCCTGCCAGGTACGGGCTGGCGCTGGAGTGCTCGGCGTGCCTCCTAAGAAGCGAAGGATGGGAGCCGCTACGCCGAGCGGTGCTGGAGTTTGTTTCTCGGGAGAAGTGCTCGTCGTCGTGGTTTAAGGAAGGGCACGCCCACGGGGCTCTGCTCTGGGCATCTTCCTCTGGGTGGGTGGGAGAAGACGGAGCTCACCCCACCCCAGCTCGTCCTCGAGTGGAAAGCTGCCATCAGTACCGTGAACATCAACAGCATCTGGCGAAGCATGTGGTCCTTCAACCTGAGCTGGACCCACACCCAGGCAAAGGCGCAGACCCACCTTCCCTGTGATTCCCAGAGAATATGAAGTTCATTAGTTTTCCTCACAGTCAGCAGCTGAGTCTCATGAAAATCCGTGCTCGTAATTATCGCTGTAATGATTATTTTAATACAAATCAGCAGCTTATCAAAATATTCCCCCTCTCGATGCTGCCTGGGCTACAGCACTATGGATGGAGCAGGGGAGGCACCCCTGCTCTGCGTCACTGATGGGGGGACCTTGGACATGACCAAAGCCCAAAGATGCAATACCGTTCCTGCTAACACCCAACACA
>NW_022103901.1:26978824-26991239 GCF_000313985.2 Echinops telfairi
CCTTCGGCAGGTCACTCCCTCAGTGATTCCAGCCATGCAATGGACACACAGAGCCAATGTTCCTCCAGGTGAGGACCACCTGGCCCAAGTCCCCTGGGCACCCATTCTGTGTGCCTCACACACAGTCACATCACCGGAGGGCAAACAAAGAGCCTGGCTTTGGCCAATGCCTTCCCCTTCTTTGCCTCAATGTCACCTGTAAAATGGAGAGGCAACAGTCAACTGCTCCCGGTTCTTGCAATGATGAAATCAGATAAGCTATGAAAGGCTGCTTAGCACAGTGGCTGGACTAGAATAAACAGTCAATAAAAAAAAAAAACCTAAACCCAAAACACTGCCAACCAATTGATTCCAACCATTGGGTTAGTATAGGGTACACACTAACCCTATAGGGCAGTGTAGAACTGGAGGGCTCCGAGGCTGTACATCTTACAGAAGCAGACTGCTACAACCTTCTTCCCTGAAAGGGCTGGGGGGTGGAAATTGCCTAGCCAAATGCTTAAGCACTGTGCCCCCAGGGCTCGTTATTCAAGAAACACCAACGCTTATGATGGTTGATGCCCCTGTGCCTGGGTGGTGTCCACAGTTCACGTGCTTCGCTGCTCACTGACAAGTTGAAGGTCTGAGTCCACTGAGAGCTGATGCTCCGTCCCCAACACCACCCACAGGGAACCCGCAGTTCCAGTCTGACACGCAGGGGTCACTGTGAATTGGCAACCAGTGGTGGTGACTATGATGGCTATTTTTTATTTTGGGGACAATTGTCAACCCAAATCCCAACAGTGGTCTTTCCACAAAAATCCCATGTAGAGGGGTGGGTGCATCTCCCCTCTATTTAATTGTTACCTCTTTGGGAACAAAAGCCAAGAGGATGTCAAATATTTTAATAGAGGCTCCAAGGTAGATCTTGATTTTTGGATCAGTGCTTAAAAAAAAAGAAAAAGAATTGGCCACTGATTAAAATGAAGGAAAGAAATCAAACCCTGGTCATTGGTCCCCCTGTGGCCCAGACCTAGTGAGCCCCTGAGTGGCAAAACTAGTTAAACACTCAACTACTAATTGAAAAGGTTGGCTGTTCAAATCCACCCAGGCATGTCTTGAAAGGAAGGCCTGGCAATCTACTTCTGAAGGGTGATGGCCTTGAAGGCCTTGTGGTGGGCAGTGTACCCTGAAACAATGCCACCTGTTAGTGGACCCAGTCCCAGTCCTCCAGAACCAAGTCTACCTGTTCCCTCCCACATCCCAGCACCTGCTTGTGAGAGGCGCTATCTGCCAGCTCACTTCTATCCTTTCCATTTCTCCTAACCCCTGTGTTAGTTACAAAATCTGGGGTCAACTTGAGGCTATTAAGAGCGAAGGGGTGGGGCTTAGCCTGTCAATCAGGTCACAGTTTGGTGACCTCATTTGAAGACACTATGGAGATAAAGAGCTCCCTGGAGGCCAGACCCACACGCTCTGCTTCGTCTTCCTGCTGACAAGACACATGGAGCTACACTGATGGAGCTAGAGCCCTGGAGCTGGAGGAGCCACATGAAGACCCACGCCAGCGCTGAGATGCTTCCACTGCCACTGGATCCACAAGACTTTTTCACCCAGAGGCCTGTGATCTTCCTGCACTCGGTGTCATTGCACGTGTTGTGTGAGTCTGAAGAGGAATCTATAGACTAGTTTCAGATATATGGGCTAATATCTGCTTTATGGACTTGATCAGGACAGGCCTGGGGAGTTGTCGCGATAGACAATTACTCTTTGATATAAAGTTCTTTCCGATCCACATGAGTGTCTCCCTGGATTTGTTTCTCTAGTCTACCCAGACTAACACAACCCCATGGAAAGTCAAACCTTTCCTTTCCTCCTAACCTACTAAGGAAATAAGGGACTCTCACTCATTTGCAAACCACCCTGCCTTTCTCGGAAAACTGTCCCTGAGGCCACCCACCCTACTCTGTGGCCCCTCCCCCTCTAGACGGGCGAGGGTCAGATGCCACAGTGCGGAGCCCACCTCTCTGCAGTACAACGGAAGGAGGGCTCTTTTCACCCTGGAAATGGAAGCCTCTCTAACCCTTGATGACTGGCAAGCGGGTTCTAATTGTGTTTTTTCTGACAGCTGGCACTTCCGAGCTGGAGATGAAAGAGACCGTGAATAGGCTTGTGTTTCGAACAGAACATCTGCACAGCACAGTCCCATGGTAAACAATAAACAAAACACCCCCACCTAAAACGTTCCCATTACATCTCTCATTAACAAAGCCCCAACGCCCCAACTTGATCCATCTAATCTGGTCTTTGGACTATCTTTAAATAACGTCCACATTAGCTCTTCCTTCCCCCCAACGTGTGTGTGTCATGACTTGATTCTGGTTGAGTGCGAAGACATTGCCCAACGAGCCCGCTGTCCTTGGCCCCCACTTTCCTGACTTCTCCCCTTGCTCGTTATAAAATATTCATGCTCCTCGTCGCTCTTAGAAACCGTGGCAAGAGCTCAGCCGCGGTTCTGTTATCCTGGTTCCGAAGAGGAGCGTTAGTTAATGGTGTCATTAGGGGCCCATTTGGGGACACATTCATCACGGCTAATTTCATGCCGGAGTACAGAAACCCGGCATGCGAAGGACCCAGTAAGGAGTCGAGAGACACTCTGGGAGAGGCCACACCCACGTCCCAGGGGACCCTCGAGGAGTAGTCTCTGGGCCACGTTCCCTAGCTAGAGAAGCAACACATCATCAGAAAGGGCCTATACCAGGCACGCTGATGCCCGTGGACACAGAGCACAGTACTGGGACTGTCTGATATCAGTTGCTCCTGAAATCTAACTTAAGTCCAGGTCTGCCCTGAGCACTGGGCTTTGGAAAGGCAGATCTCTGCTGAACCATGTCGGCAACTGGAAAGATTCGACAGGAGCCGTAGGGGACAAGGTGTTGATGTTAATGGGGGAGGAAGATGCAGCATAGGAGGTAGAAGGGCCGGAGCACACCCAGAAGCTGTCCCTGAACGGCGCGCGTGTGAACTGAGGCTGCTGTGTGTTTTGCTGTGGGGAGTCTCCACAACAAGACATCCTGGGGCTGGGGTGAGCTCAGCACTTACGCAAGGTCGGAGTTCAGAACACTTAGGAAAGGAAGAGGAAGGGAAGCGGCACTGTAATGTTGGGGGGCGCTGGGGGGGCAGTCGATGGGATGTGTGAACCGTTGAATGGAAGGCTGAGTGGATCCATTCACCATAAAAAAACAGGAAGATACTTTCTCTGTGTTACTGAGTCTTTCTTTGCAAAGGGCCCAGCACACAGGAACCACTGAAAAGCGAGGGGCAGGGGGAACCTCCAGTGGACATCACCATGTCCCTGTGCTCTGGGACTGGAGGCCCGCCTTCCTTCACGTGGGGCTTTCTGATCTTCAAAGTGCTTTCTCCTCTGTTAGTCACGTGCCATTTTTTGCTCCCCATGAAGCCAGTGGACCTACTGGGGCCAGCATCCCCTGACGCACAGCCTCACAGACAAAGGCCCATCCAGGGCAGCATCGAGACCTGAGCCCAGAGCTCCGGAATTTTCCATGCTTTCCCCTGCTCGCCGTCGTCTCCTCCCACTGCACCCAACTTCCCAACTTAAGTCACCTCGAGGTGCCAGGTCGTGGGAAGAAGAAAAAGCAGGGGGCTCAAAACTCACACAGCCACCCTGCCTGAGGGGAAACCGGCTGGTCAGATTGTAGAAGACCTAGTGACATTTCTGCGGAAGGCCAGTGTCTACTGTCGGTGAAGGGTCACAGCAACAGCCAAGGAGGGAAGAGAGCCAGCACAGGCCCAGGGAGTCGGGCAAGTCGGGGCTATGAGGAAGCCGCATGGGGGCAAAGGAGAGGTGAGCAGAGAATTCTACCTTTCTGTCTTCACAGTGAACACAGACACCTGAGGGCCTGTCTGCCAGTGGGGGCAGCTGCACCTCCTCCGCTGGGCCAGGAAAGAAGGCCCAGTGCCCACAAGTCAAACCGTGTGATGAGTCACAGGAATTGCAAAACTCCGTGTGGTCTTGCGACACGATGATCTTTCCTTTGCGGCGGCGCTGTGTCACAGGAACACATTGAGCAGGTCTCCCCCCGAGCCCACTCAGGGACCGTGGATCTGAGTGCCTGTGTCTAGGAGGGGAGATGGAGCGCTGACCACTGGCCACAGCTGCCCACCTCATCCCATATGTCCAGACAGCAGTGCCAGTGAGGGGCTGTGCACACCTGAAGCCTGACCGCAGGACACCCCCAAAATCACACTAGTTAATCCCCCTCACCCACCCTAGCCATCTAGGTCCCCTCCACCTGCTTCCCGGGCAGCTTCATGCTGGTCTCTGGGCTCCTCCCTCAGTCGTGATCCAGCTCTACTGCACAGCAGTGATGGGACAGCAGGAGAGGGGAGGGCAGGCCTGCATGTCCAGAAGATACAAGAGGCCACCATGGGGACAGGGGGGAGCAGCAGTGGGCAAGGCTATGGTTTAGGACAGTGGTTCTTAACCTTCCTAATGCCACAACCCTTTAATCCGGTTCCTCGTGTTGTGGTGACCCTGCCCCCAACCATAAAATTATTTTTGTTGCTCCTTCATTGCTGTCATTTTGCTACTGTTAAGAATCAGACGACCCCTGTGAAAGGGTCGTTCGACCCCCAAAGGGGCTGCAACCCACAGGCTGAGAACCGCTGGCTTAGGAGGAGCTTATCTGTGAATATGCTGTTCATCAGCAGGGGTCCTAATGCTCTTCCTCTAGACTGGTCCTCTGAGAGCACAGGTCAGTGTTCCACAGCCGGCACGGCACCTGGTAACTCGACTACTGGCCTGGTGGGTGGGTGGGCGGGCAGAAAGATGGGAAGTGGGAAGAAAGGGTGAAAGGATGGATGGATGAGCAGCTGCATGCATCCGTCAGACTGAGCAGGTGATGGAAGGAAGGATGACTGGATTGATAGGATAGACAGAAGGGTGAATTGATGGACTGGACAAATGAAAGAATGAATGGGTAGATGGAGTGCACATATGCTTAGTGCATCCATGAACACATGGATTGCCATATAGATGGGTGGCTAGAAAGATGGATGGGTGGGTGGATGGATGATGGATGGGTAGATGGATGATGGATGGGTGGATGGGTGGAAGGATGGATGGATGGGTGGGTGGGTAGATGGATGGATGGAAGCACAGATGCATACATGCATGGATGAATGGGCACACAGTTGCATACATGCATGATGAAAACATGTATTGACATATATGAACAGATGGGTGGTTAGAAGGATAGATGTAAAGATGAATGGATGGGTGGATGGGTGGATGGATGGATGGATAAGTGGATGGATGGATGGATAAGTGGATGGATGGATGGATGGACAGATGGAAACACACAGATGCATACATGCATGCTTGGAAATAGGATGGATATATGGGTGAGCAAGAAGGAGGGTGGGAAGTGGAATGGGAAGTAGGGAATGCAGGAGGGGGTAAAAGGCAAGGGATTTGCTGACTCCAAACTGGGCAGCAACAAAGAAGCCAGCCTTCTGAGGCACCACTCAGGTTCAATTCCTAGCTTGGCCACTTCTCAGCAGTTTTGACCTTCACCAAATGTACTGTCTTAGTTCTTATTTTTTAATCCGTGAAGCAGAGGTGACAAGAATAGCCCTACACGTACAGAATCCTCAGATCATGTCTTTAGAGTACTCGTCGGAGTGTCTGACACAAGGTAAACACTCAACGAACAGAAATCAGCAGCAGATCATGACCACTACCATCATCATTATATTACAACGCATGTGCTTCTGGAGTAAGGGCCCCTTGTGCATCGGTTCCCCACCCCCACCCCTGCCCTGCCCAAACTCAGGTCTTCTGAGCTTAAGCAATGTGCCACCTGGCTGCGGATTACAGCAAAGGATTCCTCGGGGCCAAGAACCCCTTGTTACCTGATTACCTCGTTAGCACCCCTTGACACATTAGCTGGGATTAGGTGTCCAGATAAGCCAGCAGTCACCTGGCTGGGACAAGGCAGGTCTGAGTCCAAACAGACTTTTGTTACCCTCAGAGGACCCTGTGGGCTCCCCGTGCCAGCTGCCAGCAAGGCCCCCTCCTCCCCTGCTCCTGGCAGAGCTGCAGCGGCCAGGCTGGTTCCCTGCCACCTCCTATGCAGAGTCTCTGGTTTCCGATAGAGGAGGAAGGCAGCTTCACCACAGAGATCCGGGTACAACGCGATGAGTATCTGCGGCCCAACGGGTAGTTTCTGTTGTAGGAGGAAGGATGTGCCCACGAGACAATCTGTTTGGCATGTTTGGGGCGGTGGCGCCTACAACGGTTCACCCTGGCTCAGCTGGTTGCCAGGCCAGGGGCTCCTTCGGAGAGCGAGAGCGCCGCAGAGCAAGTTTATCTGAAGGAGTGGAGCGGCTGCCCACAGGAGGAGGGCAAAGGGAAGACCCTGCCCACTGCAGCCAGGAGGCCCAGGCCCCTTTGCTTCGAGCCCTGGTAAATGAGAGCGAGACTCCAAGAGCCTTCTCCGGCTGAGCCCACCATTCACGGGCAGGCATTCCGGCTGACGCTCCTGCGGAAGTCAATCCAGTGAGGGCGCTTTGCCTTCCCCAGGACTGTCACACCCTGCCCTTGAACGGAATGTTCTGATCCAATCAACCACTTGCATGCTTCCTTCAGGGTGTCCTGGGAGTTCCAGAATCGGAATCCCCACAAGACACTTGCAGGAGGAAGGTTGTACAGGGGAGCAAAAGGTGAAGCGCTCAACCAAACGTTCACTGTTCACACCCACCCACCCAGACAGGGGTCTCGGAGCCAGACCTGGCCCATCGACCTCAAGAACTCAGGGCCACACGGAGACCTTACGGGATAGTTCTGCTCTGAAACAGCAAGGGGTTGCCCCGAGTGGGGATCAACTGGAACACAGCTGGTGGTGGTGATAGAACAGAAGCATTAGGGAAACACAGACGACAAGGGTTCGAATCCCAGCTCGGCCGTTTGCAACTGCACCTTGGGCGCGCTGCTCATGCTCCAACGCCGGAGTTTCTCCCCCGAGCGTGAAGGTTAAAAGACGACATCGAGCAATCCTGAGAACAGAGTCTCCCTAGCAGTGGTTCTCAACGTTCCTAAAGCCGCGACCCTTTCATACAGTTCCTCATGTGGTGGTGACCCCGCCCCTGAACCATAAAATTATTTCTGTTGCTACTTCATCACTGTAATTTTGCTAGTTATGAATCGGCTGACCCCTATGAAAGGGTCGTTGGACGCCCCCCAAAGGGTCACGACCCACAGATTGAGAACCGCTGGTCTATAGGAAGCACCACAACCGGCTGTTGTAATTACAATAGCACACACCTTCAAGGGGTAAACGTTTCACGCGCACACAAAGGGTTTGAACCGGTGCTTGGCACATAGCTCCTGGGAGGGCGGCTTTGGGAGTGGGACCTTCTCTTAGTCTCATTATTCAGAGGTCTGAGTCTACAAGCACAGTCTGTCTTTGGCTTCTCCGGGGCTGGCAGATTTCTGAAAATCTGCAACCAGAGAGAAGCCACGAGGCAGAGAGATTTGTCAAGAATCACAGGGCTGCATCAAAGTCCTCCAAAGGCCTTCAAAGACAGTCTCCTTTGGGGGCCTGAACCCCGGCACTGCGGCTCCACCGCTGGTGACAGTCACAAGCCAGACGCTTTAGCACCGGAAACTCAGTCCCCTCATCTGTGGAATGGGGGGCAGCCGCGGTTCTAACTCAGAATTTGGAGGATTCCTGACACAGAGGAGTGATGTCTGCCAAGCCCTTTTATTCCACCCATGAAACCCATACTTTGTAGTTAGGTGTCCCTAGCTTCCATTTGTAGGGCGCGACATCTCCTTTGGATTTTTAATATAGCGCATGCAAAACACCTGCACGATGCTTGGCATACAGCCGGTGCTCAATGTGTGTCGTCGGCACACTCCAACCCACACACTCCCGAGGAGCTGGATGCAGCCTCCAGCCTGGGATGGCACTCAAGGCCCACTCTGGGGGGTGGAAATGAACAATTGTAGCAAACTGGTTATTTTCAGACAGACCCGGAATGTCCTTTGATGATCAACAGCTCCCCCTTGGGGGTTCGTTCTATACCAGACCCCAAAGAGGTCCGTGTGTACATTATTCTCTGTCTCACGCTCACCCACCCTCTGAGGTGCAGAAAATACAAGGGGCCTGCCCATGATTGTGGCAGCCACCGGTGCAAAGCTGGATTCGAACCCAGGGACGGCAGGCCTGAGGATACGTAAGGGAGTGGCTCTTTTTGGTGCCTGACCTGTGCTCGTGACGTTTCCTCCTCTTCCCACCTTCTTTCCTTTGAACCTGAGGGACCTGTTGCTGCTATTGATGGCTTTGATTTCCCCTAAGACTTTTCTCTTTGTCTCGGGGAGACAGGGACCTGGCTCAACCAAAGCAGTGAAGGTAGAGGAAGAAGCGCATGGGACAACTGCCAGGGTTCCTGCACCCAACGACAGAGCCCCATCAGCCTCCCCCCTGCAGCCCCAAAGCTGCGCCGTCCGATTTTTCTGCTTGTTGACTTATGTCCCCGTTGATTGTAAACAGCTCCAGTGAGCAGGAGGGCCCCTGCTACAGATGTTGTTAGGGGTGTATTTGTACCCTGGGAAAGCACGCGTGCGCACGCACGGCGCACACAGGCACAGCTGCCCACAGCAAATGTCCTGATCCAGTGCCATCACAGCCTGGACAACCCCCACCACCTGTGAAGGGTTGCTCCAGTTCCTTCTCTGAGAGAGAGTAGCATGCCGCCCCCTAGCCTTCTGGAAGATACAGAGGAGACCTGATAAATTGTATTAAATGGGAGAGGGTTGGAAGGACATCGAGGATCTATGTGAAGAGGGTGGCTTCAAAGAGTTTGCAGAAGGGAAAAAAAAACCACCATCATCTTCTGATGCCACGTGTCCATGAACGTTTGGAAGCCCCGTTGTAGAGTTGTCATTACACTCACATCTATATTTGCATACAACCCACCCTCATGTATGTAATAACTTCTATTTAGCTATTTCAATGGTTTCCCAGTATATGATTAAGCAGATGGCAACATGCGCGGTCAGGTAACTATCGTTCAGTGATGCATCTTTCTGTACACAACAGCGCAGTGCTCAGACAAAATAAAACCCCCCGAGCATGGGAAGATGAAGAAGGGAACGGAGAACCATCCGTAAATTGCCCTCTGGTCTCTCAAAAGTTGTGAGTAGAGGGGAAAAAAACCTCTATACCTCTGAGCTATTAGAAGCAGAGGTGATGTGGATACAGCGAGGAGATTTTTCAAACTCACCGCCACCATCTGAGAGAGTCCCTTATCTGAGTAATGTAGAGCAAGAGGAATTTCAGCCTGGAAAAATCAACATTTCAACGGGGTCAGACAATACAGAAACCCCGTTCTGCTTTAAGGGAGGTAGGGGGTAGGGGCGGGGATGTGGAGGGCAATTCAAAATTAGGTTTCTTCAGTGAAACTTCCAGGGGAGCAATTAATCTCAGGCACAAGGACTTCAAGAGCAATGTGCTTGTCTGAGCCTCCTGCGAGCTTTTTCCTTCTCCCCTATGCCCAGCAAGGGCTTTCCCCTCTGCTTCTTCAACTCTGAGAGGAGAGAAGAATCACAGCTTACTGCAGAGCCAAGGGGTGACCCGTGTCGAGACCACTATCATTCTACCAGACAACCACGTATGTTAGAGCTGGCAAGGGGGGACAGAGGGTGGGGGTGGAGGGAACAGGGGGAACCTGGCACTTCAATTCCACTGCTGGGTCCGCCCATCCTTCCTGGCTTCCTGGGCTTGAGAAGCTGGGTGCTGCTTTTTGGCATCTTAAATGCACCCAGCAATCCAATCAGGGTCCTTCTGCTACAAATGGAGTGGCCCCCAACATAGCATGGGGTGTGCTGAGACACTGAGAAACTAGGTTTATATAAAGGAGCATTTTGTAAACCTAACCACAATACTCTCGTCAGCAAGAGCTATGTTCTGGATTTTGCCTGACACTGAGACACACCCACCACCGGCTTGCTGGAGTGGAGGCACGTCCACCAGATGCAAGGACCCCCTCACCCACTCCACCCCAACCCCACACCCCACTGGGAGCTCTGGCTCAGGAGCAGCACTCCCAAGACATGTGGCTCCCAACTCTCTCTATAAGAGCCATCTGGTAAAATCGTGTGATTTTTCTTTCTTTTTCTTTTCTTTTTGTATGACCTATCCTGCATCTGCTTTTAAGGCGTCACACGGGCAGCTCTGGCGGGGTCTGGAAGACAAGCTGCCCATTGGAAGGGTCTCCGTGGCTTTCAAAACTCTCTGCCCCTTCTGTTCCATTCCTTGCCTGTAACCCAAGCCCCTGCTCTAGCAGACTTTGGGAACAGCCTGCCCCCTTCTGGTCTCCTTGAGCTCCACAGAAGGGCAGGGCTGGGTGGGCACCGCAGCTCCACCCAGCCCTTCTGAACTGTGGCCTGAGTGCCTACAGGGGTGGAGATGGGAGAGGGTAGGTGGAGAGGAGACAGGAAACAGCAGGTGGAGAGGAGAGAAAGGACAAAGGTCAGCAAAGATGAGCATATCTAGACCAAGAGCCGACAGCAGGGCAGACAGCCACAGGGAGGGGAAGGCAAGAAATGATGGCCGATTCGCAAGGTACAGGAGACCATCGATGTGTGGCTAGGGTAGGGGGCCTAGTGACTGAACGTAAAGAAGCAGCAGAGTTTCACAAACGCAAAGGAACTGGATTTCCCAGAGACATCAGAAAAGACCATCACATGCTCCCAACTTCCCAGGGACAAACCTTACTGGCTTGGCTGTCGGGCGAGGGCTCGAGATGCTGGCCTGAACCCACAAAGAGGCCCCGAGGACTGGGTGCACGGGGAAGCTATGAAGACGGACGTGGGCAGCCCAGCCACCTCCCTTCTCTCTACTTGTTTCAACAGGTGCTATTTTCACCCAAAGGCATCTATCTACCCAGATGCAAGGGATACTGTAAGCCCATCCCCTTTTCCCCAAACCTACATGTTCCCAAAGCAGGCACATGCTTCTGAAGCTCCTCCGGCCCACCTCCCAGACTGACGCCCAACCTCAAAGGCACTTCAAGTTGCATTTCTGCCCCAATACAGCACTCTGGGCTCAGGGAGTTCAGAGACAGCGTCTCTGAGTGCCCTTGGCCGTAAGAGAAGAGGCTGAAGGTTGTTGGGCGTGTTCCGATTCTCCATCAGGAGTCCCACCCCACTCTCTTCCCAGCGACAGGCACAGAGCTGGCAGGCAGGCAGCAGCATGAAATGCCACCACACCGTCTCACTTCACGTCCTCAGCTCCCAGGCACACGGAGGGCAGGCGGCCAGCATGCTGAAGAAGTTCAGCGGAACAGAAAGCCCTGAGGCAGACTGCCGAGAGAGCTGCCAACGTGATCAACAATACAGACCTACACTCCCCTCCAACGAGTCTCAAAAGACACCCTCCTTCCCTCGGTATCTGCTCTCCCTCAAAGATTAGGGCATGGCTGAAGAATTGAGCATCGGCAGACAGGCAGACAGGCATGTAGGGCATCAGGAAGTCTGCCGACAGACACACGCTCATGAGGAGCTGAGCCCCTGGGCCAGGGCGGGACTCTGACCTCCCCAGGCGTGGCTGACCACCCGAGAAAACGTGGAAGCATCTTTGAAGAAGTTGGGGGCCGGGATAAAGCCTTGTCACCCCCCATTCATCACCCAGATGGTCCAAGAAGGAACCCTTCACAGCCCGGATGAGCAGAGAAACCCCAGAGAAGCCACGGCACTGTCACTGGTCAGACCAACGGCTGGTGACCGGAGCCAGCCACACAGAGACTGGGATAGCAGATAGCGACAGACAGGGCAAAGGACGGTCCAGGCTCTGAGGCTAGGGGGCAGGATGAGGTGAAATGAGAAAGAGGGCCTTAGGTGGCAAGGTTAGAGGCATTCAGGGGCAGAGGGTAGGCAACAGGGACAACCACAGAAGCCAGGGGACCCAAAGTGCATGGGAGCACACACAAGACTGATTCAGGGGCATTTGGGGGGCCTTGGGGCACCGGCCCCAGGACCCCTTCCAGACAGAGCCAAGGCGAATGACAAGGAGGCAGGCAGGGGGGACTGAGCTGTCTGCACCCAGCTCTAAGAGGCGGCTGAGCACCCTGGTCATCGACACCCACAAGCACAGAGCAAGTCAGGGCGCCCCACGCGAGTGGCAGGGGGCAAGGACCCGGCCAGGATCCCGTCCTCCCAAAGCGCCTCCTTCCAAGGTAACTTCCCCAGACCCCAAGGTGGCAGTCCTGACTCCTGGGGCTTGGAGGGATCCCCCGTGCCGGTGAAACTGGCGATGGAGTGGAGCCACTGGGCGTGGGGAGTCCCGATCTGCAGGGCCAGGGTGCGCGGGTGGCTGGGGGCGTGTGGGGCGGGGGCGCGAGTGGAAAGGGC
>NW_022103901.1:26992153-27008577 GCF_000313985.2 Echinops telfairi
AGGAGGGAGAGGAAGGGGGTGGGGACAGCCAGAAAGGACTAGCACCCACCCCCGCCCCCTAAGAAGAGTAGGATTGGGGTAGGGGCGGCTGGGGGAGGGGACATTCCCAAAGCAGAGAAAAGGGAGACTGGGCCTGAGGAGCAGGGAGCTTTGGGGAGGTGGCCGCTCAGTCATGGGGGACATCAGGAAATCTAGGGATCCTGAGACCCTGCCAGTGAAGAGGTAACCAGTGAGTCAGTGAAGGGGCCTCCCGACTTGATTGGGGGCCTAAAGTTTGGATGTTGGTCCTGATGCGCGCGGCACGTGGGGACTTGAGAACTACGTATCAAAAGCATGCCACCAGGGTCCTGTTCCCCAGCTCCAACTGGGACCCCTCACAGGAGAGGGTGGGCCGAGGCTCCAGGAGATCCCAAAGAGTCTCTGTGGAACTATAAGTGACTTCTTAATCACAAGGATATGCTAAGCGTCCCACGGAGTCACTTCTCCGGTCCCTTAGGACTCCCAGGCCCAGAGACTTGAAACCCTGTTGGCAAGCCATCCTGTCAGGAAGAGAGTCGGCCAAGGCCCTTTCTCAAACATCCTCCAGCCAGCAGGGAACCCTCCATGGGCCTTATCCCTATCCATCCAGAAGCTGGCTTTCCTGTCTCCCCAGAGAACATGGGGCCTGCCTTGAAAGGTGGGGTTCCTTCCCATCGTCTTTGAACTGCCTGGGTGACCTTGAGCCAGGCAAGACTGCTCCTGGGGCCTGAGCTACCATTGGCCCGAGTTTCATCCCCAGCCTTCTCTGACTCAGTGTTTCCTGTCATCCCAGCACCACGGCACGGAAGAAATATGAGTGATTGGATGGACGGGGCGGGCACCTCTGGCAGAACCTGGTCGTGTGCGCTACAACTGCAGATCAAGCCCTCCAATTGTGGACGTCATGGTGCGAAGCTCTGCCCCTTGTCTGTTGCCTGTTAATTTCATCTCCATTTTTAAAGGGATGGGAAAAAAACCTAACAACGATCGCTATCAAGTTTATTCTGTCTCATAGCGACCTCACAGAACACACTTGAACTGCCTCGTTGGGTCTCCCAGCTGTGGGCTTAAGTGAGGCAATAATACCACAGCTTACTCCCACGGAGCAGGTGAGGAGTTGGAATCACTGACAGCTAAGCGCTTAACCACTGAGCCACCAGGGCTCCACAGGAAGAAAGCCCACTGCCACCGATGCGTGCTAATCCGATATAGGAAAGAGTCAGCCACACCTTTCTGCCATGGAATAGCTGGTGGCTTTGAACCACTGGCCTTGCAGTTAGCAGTCCAACACCTGACCTGCAGTGCCACCAGGACTTCTTAAAAGAAAAAAGTGGGGGATCAAAGGAGGTCCCTCAAAAAGAGAAGGCAGGGAACAGACACCGGATCATCCACTCAGCCAGCGTGCTTGAGCCCAACCGTGAGTTAGACAGTGAGTTAGGGATGGCGTCCCACAATGAATCAGGTGTGGTCTCTCTCACCTGCAGCAAGCTTGAGGAATGGTTGGGTTGGGGAGTGGTTATGAAAATACAAAGAGACAGACTAGGGACCCCTAGGGAGACGTGTACAAAACTCTCTGGGCTCCAGAGGCCGGGAATGGAAGAAACCAACCAAGAGCCAAGCTGTCTGCCATTGGGTCAGTGCTGATTCATAGCAACCGCCTCTGGGTTTCTGAGACTGTAACTGTTTACAGGAGTAAAAAACCCAGACGTTCCCTCTCGGAGCTGCGGGTGGCTTTGAACTGCCGACCGTGCCCATCAAAGCCCAACATGTAATCACTATGCCACCAGGGCTCCTAGAAAAGACATTGGGGGAGGAATGACAAACATTGAAAAAGGAGCCCATTTAATAAGCCTATCTACTCGCCTGGCCAGAGACTGTCATATGCCAGCTGACGGGAATTCTGCAATCAGACAAGAATCAGCCTTAATATTATGCACAACCTAGCCCCCCAGGACTTAGTGTTCGGCATCAATCTATCAGGACCCCTGGTGGTACAATGGTTTAAGCCCCTACCTGCCTACTAAGCAAATGTCAGTGGTTCTGTGATAGGACATGTTGGTCTTTTGAGTTGGAATTGACTGGGTCACCGGTTTATTAGTCAGGAGTATTTTATTCCAATAAGAAAATGCCCATTCTGTCGTAACGACAGAGTGTGCTGGGTCATGCATTGAGCATTTCCGTGTGCAAGCTTCAGGTCAGGTTGGATTCAGCTGCTCAGAACGACCATATACGATTCCTTCTGCTGCTGCTTCCTGCCTTTCCTGGGTCCTACACCCTCCTAAGGCTCCCTCTTCACGATCACAGAAGCAGGGGACTTGCCTGATATTGTTCTGGCATAGGTGTGGGGAGGTATCTCCCAGCATCCTCCTCAAAGATGCAGCGAGTCTCTCTGATTGGCCACCCCTAAACCAATCACCATGGCCAGAAAGGTAGACAGCTAGTTGGCAGGGCCAGGGTCCCTCACTTCACCTCTGGGCTGGAGGGAAACCTGCTTCCCTGCATCCATCTAGATCTTCTATAGAGAACCAGCTCTGCTGGGAAGGGGGGATGGGTGTGAAGAAAGTAGCCCCATCATCTAATCCATGCAGCCGCAGGGAGACTGTGAGATCTTGGGAAGTCCCCTCCCATCCCAAGGCCTCGATTTCCTTTGTAACAGAAGGGTTGTCATGACCCCAGAACTCTCCCTCTTGGAGTTTCTCATCGCAGCAGACCATGCCAGGGGAACCCTGGGTACTCCTGACATGCTTGGTTCAAAGTCTCTGCCATCGCTTCCCCCGAGCACCAGCGCTGTGATGCTTCCTCCACGTGACACATTTAGTCAGAGCCCTTTGGGGCCCGGGCTGGGGCTCAACTCCCTCGGGTCCCAGGCTTAAGAAGTGAGGTTACGGATCCAGGTCCCGGAGTCCCTGGAGAGAAAGAGCTGTTTGTTTATCTGGGCTCATAAAAAAACCCATAAGAAAGAGGTTTAAAAGCTCCAGGCAGGTTATGGACGCCATAAACAGCTTATGTGATGTTTCAGGATGAAAAAAAAATCACCAGCGAAAGAAGAATGGAGAAGGCCAGCCCCTAGGGTTACCGGAGCCACCTTTCTGCCAAAGACAGGCCACACCTGCAGCACCTGCAGGTGAGGCGATGAGACCAGGAGCAGCAGAGTGAGAGAGATGAGCCCATCCTTGTGGTGGAGACGGCAGTGAGCTTCAGAAGTTTCGAAGTGCCCACCTCGGTCAGAGGGATCGGGCATGGGCAGACCTCCAAGACAAGACAAGCCAGGTCAGTCACTTTGCAGATACCAAGGGTACCCAGGCTGGCATCATGCAGTCATGCTGGAAGAAAGCGACAAGTGGAAGGTCGTGCCTACGGCTCTCGCCACTGCAGCAAGTCTCCTAGAACAACGAGAGCTTATTCACTCAGCCAGGATGTAGCGGCCCTGTTATGTGCCGGGCGTCATATGGGGCTGTAACGAAGGGGGCCTGTAGGAATTCCCCAGAGGGGCAGTGTTGGCTCTGTGGGAGACAAGGGTTCGAGTCCTGGCTAATGCAACTCATGTCCACCTCCCCCCACTCCATCACTGGTGGTTTACCGGTATGTGTTCCAAAGATGCTAGACAGGTCTCAGTAAATCTCCTGCGGAGCACCTGGTGGTTTCTGAACTGTCGACCTTGAGGGTCGAAGCCCATGTGTCACTACCATGCCACCAGACCTCCTTGGCAGCTAATAGGGAGTGCAAATGTTAAGCCTTCCATGAGCGAGCAGGTTGGCAGTTCAAACCCACCTCGGGAGACAGGTGCGGTGATCAGTTTCAAAAGCTCTGCTCTGCACACTGGGGGTCAGAATCCACTCAAAGGGAAAAAAACAATGGCTACCTAAGATTCCCCAAGGAAGTCAATCAACATGCAGTTTTGAGCTTCTACACGGGAAGGTCCTGGCACAGTGGCAGGGGCTCTCGGGGGAATTACGAGAAGAGGGGGCTTTGTCGTCAAGGAACTGTAACATATCCGGGGGGTTAAAATGGGTCGGAAGCCAACAGTGGCAATGAGCAGAGCAATTACGACCCGCAGCACTAGACATGAGTTTTCAACAGAAGCTTCCAGGGCCAAGCGCTTGCCTTTGCTTTGCCTTAGTTTATCGTCTGTAAGCTGGAGACAATCACAGGACCATTCTCGTGGTGGTTTTGTTGTTTGTTGTTATTGGCGGTGGTGGTGGTGGTGATCATCTTTAAGCAAACTAACTCCTGTAAAACATTTATTTCTCATAGAGAGTGGGACACAGCGAGTGCTCGATACATGTTAGATATTAATATTTTTATTCATGCCAGCAATGCCATTTGTGCGAGCCAAAAGGGTGGGTAGTTTGAAACACACACACACCCCTGTCCCCCAGCAGCTCCACAGGGAAAGGCCTGGCCCTCCTCTCCAGTCTCAGAAAGACAACAGCCTAAAACATGGGGGTGGGGGGGTGGGGGGGGGCGTTCTGCTCTTCCTCCTGCGGTGGCTAGGCAGAATCCACGTGTTGGCACCTGCCAACAGCAGCGGCAACCAGAAACGGAACGCCATTTGCAGAAAGCTGCCTTCAAGCGAGCCCTCAGTTTGGGTGGGACACAGCAGCCCCACGGTAGGCCTGGTGCCACGCTCCCCTCAACTCCAGGGCACCGTGCCCAGCGGCAGACATGACGCGGGCTTGCTTCTGGGCCTCACACACAGCTCCTGTTGGTTACGGGCAGGTAAGGCCCAGCCCGCAGGTATTCCTCGGGCACCTGGTGGGGATGAGCCGAGGAATTCCAAATTCTCACACCTGGGTACCAACCCCACCTTGCCTCCTTTCCACTCGTGTGATTTTAAACAAGTAAACAGCACTGATCTTCAATCTTCTCATCTGCACACCAAAATCCAAACTAAACTCAGTCTTGGTGTCAATGCTGACTCATAGCGACCCCCCTGTGGGTTTCTGACACGAACTGCTGATGGGAGTAAAAAGCCCAACTGAGGCCTGTGTCCTGAGGGTGCCCAGGGACAGGGGCCCAGGGTGTTGTAGACAGCAAAAAACTAAATGCAAGGGTGTGTGGTTCGAACCCATCAGCCGCTCCACGGGACAATGACGCGGCAGTCTGCTTCTGGAAAGAGTCACAGCCTTGGGGACTCAAGGTCAGCAGTTCTACCCTGTCCTATAGGGTCGCTGCGACTTGAAATCGGCTGCCAGCAGTGGGTGTGATCTTGCTGACGGCTGCTGTATATACAATCAGGGTGGCTGATCCACAGCAGTATGGAAGGGGTGTGGGCCTGCCCCCACGGCAGGCTCGGCGGTAAGCAGGGCGAGACCCTGGCATGCCGGCCTCTGACTAAGAGTCCAACTCAGCCAACAACACTTGTTTGTTTATTCCGTCACCAGTACACGGCTGTTCCCTCTTGTTTTTCTTGAGCCTGTTCCTACCTCCCCTGCGCCGCCCCCCGCCCCGCCCCCCCAATTGACAAAGGTGGCACTGGGGGTTAAACACTTGGCTGCTAACAGAAAGATCAGCCATTTGAAGCCACCGGCCATCCCTTGGGACAATGATGTGGCCATCTGTTCCCTTAATGGTTGCAGCCGAAAAGGCCCAGGGGGCAGTTCTAGTCTGCCCTCTAGGGCTGCTTTGATTCAGAATCAACCGAGTGGTCTTGCCCTTGACAAAGAAAAGCCCCACCTCTTTCCTTCGGCACCAACGTTGAAGTCATGGAGGTGACCCACCTGTTTCTGCCGACCAGCAGGCAGAGGGGCACACAGGAGACATGCCCACCCCAAAGGGCTGTCCTCTCTCCCAGCAGGCACCAGGACTCACCCCACCCCGCTCCACCAGGAGGAGAATTCTCTGATGAGAGCTGGGGCCTGGGCACCCGCTGAGCTTCCCAAGCCCTCTGTTGGCGGCACGGCGTCCACTCAGCTGACCAGCAGAGGGCGCCGAGGTAGCAAATAACTCCTCTGACCTCACACTTTCCACTTTGCGTGGGCAAGACTGGGAGACAGCCGCAGAAGCGGGTGTCTGATCCGGCGCCCACCACCCTCAGAAGGAAAGAAGCCCTGCCAATTTGCAAAGGTTAAGTGATGTTATGGGGGAAGGGATAGAGGGGGATCTGGGAGGTGGGGGCAGAGGGGTGGGGAGGAGACCCCTGTGGACATCAGAAACCATTCGCTGTGCTGACGGGAGTGTCTGTCCTTGCTGGGTGCCAGCATGCTGCCACTGGTCCCACACGCCGTCCATCACTCTGCACACCCTTTGATGTCTGGGCAGGATATACACTCGAGGATCCAGTCTTAGACAAAGTCAGTAGGCATGTTTTTCTTAAAATGAAAGTGTGTGCATGTGCGCGTGTGCCCGTGTGTGTGCGTGCGTGCGTGCGTGCGTGCGTGCGTGTGTGTGTGTGTGTGTGTGTGTGTGTGGACTTACGGACAACAATGGCGATGGAGGTGGTGGTGGTGATCACGGTGGGCATTTATGAGTACCGACGGTCCTGAGAACGTAGATAAAATACATCAGCACTTACAGAGGACTTTACACCCAAGGACATTGTCAGTTCCATGGGAGGAGTCTCTCCTTCCTTGCAGGAAACACAGGCTTGATCCCGGGCCATTGCACCTCACACACCTCCGTCGCCGGTCGGTGCAGACATTCGTGTGGCTCTGATGCTGAACAGGTCCCAGCAGGGCTTCCAGACCAAGATGGACTAGGAAGAGAGGCCTGGCAATCCACTCCCTGCCCCCACAGAAGAGGAAACCAGCTCCTGGAAACCCTGTGGTTCAGAGCGTTCTGATGTGCCACCATCCTGGAGGGACAAAGGAGCAGGCTCCTGGTGCTTGGCTGGTGACCACTGTCCCCCTGAGGACGGCACTGGCTGCTGGGGATCCTGAGTGAGTGAGATACCGAGAGGCCTGCCCAGGGCTGCAGCCGACAGGCACCAACAAGGAAGTGTGTAAGGATGTCAGAGTGGAGAGTGCGCTGAAGAAGGCAGCATGGGAGCCGTCTATGGAGGGAGTAGAACAGGGCACTCCTAGAAGCAATGGTACGGCCTCATGCACTTGACCTGTTTCGGGAGAGAGTCCTTTTATACATCAAACACCATCCGTTGGCTCAATAAATGCCTGTCCCCCACATGTCTGTCACTCGGTCAGGCTGTACATGCCGCTGTGATGCTGGAATCGGTGCCATCAATCTTCCCAAAACCACCGGGGTCACCCCTGGTGAGCAGGTTCCTGCAGAGCTCCAGATGAAGAGGAGGCTGGGAGGTGGGCAGAGCTGTTCCACAGAAAACATGATGAGTAGCAGTGGAACATTGTCTGACATCGGGCCAGACGATGAGCCCCTCCGGTGGGGAGGCCCTTGAAAGGTGAATGGGGAAGAGTGGGCCCCTCCAAGTGCAGCCCACCTTAAGGATGGGGACCTTCATCTCTTGATGGGTGTGACTCGAAATGAGAAGAAACAGTTGCAGCCTAACCACAGACTTGGTTTTTCAACCTACATAGAAATGCTTTTGTGATGCACGTACATGCATGCAATGGGTGTTTGATCCATCATCATTCTTTTTGTTATTTTGGATTTTCTTAAATAAGTTTAATGAAAGCAAATGTTTGTGTGGGGATGATGAAGTAGAAGTGGGTTAGGGAGAAGTTCCCTAATAATTAGAAAAGACCTTGAAGAATTCTAGCATGGAGAAAATGGTTGCGAACATGTATGTATTAAATATCAAACACGGTTGTTGTTGTTTCCCCAACTGCCCTTTTATTTCAATAATTTTACTCTCGTTCCTTGCAAAGCTTATCTGAGTTGCAAGTGCTTCTGTCTAGCTTCTGTAAATGGCAGGCTCAGCCCTAAAACTCCAAACACACCTTCTCCCATCCAGTATGTGGCCTCTTCACACCCCACATCACAGCCAGCCCCTCACACATCAACCCCTCTTGCACCTCCTATTGACGCCCCTCAGCATCACTGTGAACCAGGTCTCTCTTCCATGCACAACTCAAAAGCAAACTCATTGCTGTCCACTTGAATCCAGCTCATAGCAAAGAGTAGATCTGCCCCATAGGGATTCCCATGTGGTGGCAATTCTTTTGCAACCAGGCTGCCACACTTTTTCCCAAGGAACAGCTGGTATATTTGAACCCAGACCTCTCCATTAACAGCCAAGCATTTCAACCACCATGCCATCAGAATCTCTTGCAAAATTAGAAATCCACCCCTGTGTTGGTCTGGGTAGACTAGAGAAACAAATCCGTAGAAACTCGTCTGTATATAAGAGAGGTTTTAGATAAAGGGTAATTGTACATTAAGAAAGCATCCCAGCCCAGTCCAGAGTAAGCCCATAAGTCTGATATTAGCCCATATGTCTGATACCAATCTATAAAGTCTTCTTCAAGCATAAGCTGAGTGCAGGATGATCACAGGCCAATGGGTAGAAAGTCTTTGGATTCAGTAGCATTGTAAGCTTCTCAGTGCTGGCAGGGCTCTCCATGTGGCTTCTCCAGCACCCAGGGCTGCCTCAGGGTAGGTCCATGTGACTTCTCCTCAGGGATGTCTCTCAGGAAGTCTGGGAAAAGCAGAGAGTCTCCCATCTCCAAGGAGGAAAATCAGCAGCTCCCAGAATTCCTAGGAGAAGGCCATGCCCACACAGAGGTCTCTGGCTATCTCTGGATTGACAGGCTAGACTCCACCCCTACACGCCTAATCCTCGAGGGGACACCAGATTAGGTAACTACCACAACCCCCCACCATAAAGTGCCAAGGAAAAGGGGAGTCTCTTGAGAGTGCCCACCTGCAAGTTGACCCTGTGTTTTCTCTTCTTGGTTGGTTTTCGTTAGGGCTATGATACACCCAAGCAGAAAGCGGTGATTCTTAACTTGGGTTTGAACCACCAACCTTCGGTTAGTAGTCCAGGAATTAGCTATCCATTCCGCCCAGGGACACCTTTCTAATTGTTGTTGTTAGGTGTCATCGAGTCAGTTCCAACTCACAGCAACCCTATGCACAACGGAACAAAGCACCGCGCAGTCCTGGGCCCTCCTCACCATTGCCCCTCTACTTGAACTCCTGGTTGCAGCCCCTGGGCCAAGCCACCTCATCGAAGGCCTGCCTTTTTGTCGCTGCCCCTTCACTTTACCAAGCAGGATCACCTTCTCCAGGGTCTGACCTCTCCTGACACCACGGCCGAAGTCTGTGAGGTGTAGTGTCATCGTCTTGCCTCTAAGGAGCTCTCTGGCTGTACTTCTTCCAAGACACATCTGTTTGTTCTTCTGGCAGCCCATAGTCCTTTCGATAGCCTTTGCCAAGAGCATAGTTCGCACGCACTGAGTTTCCCTTGGGCTTGCTTAGTCAATGCTCAACTTCCACATACATCTGAGGCAATTGAAAACCCCACGGTATTTAGACCTCGCTGACGTGCTTACTCTTCAACACCCTACAGGGGTCTGGGGCAGGAGATTTGCACCACGCAATGCATCCTTGGAGTTCTTGAGTGCTGCTTTTCCATGAGCCTGGATTGTGCATCCCAGCAAGATGAACTCCTTGACAACTACCATCCTTTCTCCATTTTTCACGATGTTTCCTCTAGATCAAGTGGTGAGGGTTTTGCTCTTCTTTACATTGAGTTGTAATCCATATGGAAGGCTGCCATCCTTGATCTTCATCAGCAAGTGCTTCAAGTCCTCCGCACTTTCAACAAGCAAGGTGGTGTCATCTGCAGGTTGCAGGTTGTAAATAAGCCTTCCTCCAATTCTAGTAGCTAGGGGTAGCCAAAAATTGAACCCAACCCAACCAGGCCACGACCAGCAAGTCAATTTTGATTCACAGGGTTTCGGAGACAATGAAATCCTTCTGGGAGCAGACAGCCTCATCTTTCTCCCTGGAAGAGGCTCGTGAACTTGTGGTTAGAAGCCCATGGCTGATCCATGGCCCCAGGCTTGAAGTTCTCCCAAGGACAGGATTTTGTTGGTGAAGTCGCCAAGATGTCTTTTGGAGGAGAGCCTAAGTCAACTGGGAGGGCTGAGTGCCCATATGCTCCAATCCCATCCTCGCTCAAATTCTTGCAGAACTTATCTCCCCCCCCCCCCATCCCTTCCCTTCAACTTCGTGGCTCTCTTTAGCAAAGAATGTCCTCTCTGGCCCCACTTCCCTGGTCAGCTTCTCCACGTTGATGCCCTCCCCACCCCACCCGCATAGCAGACGTCCATAGAAGAGGACTCACTGTCTCCAAGTCTCCCCTCCCTGTTTGCTCACACAAGTCAGGCTTTTGACACCTCCCCACACACACCCAAACGGCTCCTAAGGTCACAAATGATCTCATTGCTGCTAAATTCAACAGTGAGTTGACTGACTGCGGTGACACAGCACACTGCCTGTTCACTCCTTCCTCCTGGGCAGACTTTCTTTCCTTGGCTCCCAGAACAGCCTCCTGGGGCAATGTCTCCCTTTCCCTCCTGGCCAGTCCTCCTCAGTAGCTGAGGCAAATTCCTCTTCTTGCTCACTGTGGTTTTTCCCCTCCCCAGCTTTCTGGAGTGGCTTTCCCCAAGCTTTCTTCCACGACATCCCTTCTCAGGTGACTGCTCACTCACTTAGCCATCTGGCTGCTGGAAAGGAGCCCTCAGGGGTGCAAACGGTTACACCTTAGAGGTTGGCAGTTTAAACCCACTCATTGCCACTTGGGAAGACATGGCTGGCAGTCTGCTTCTGGGAAACCGTGCGGAGCCAATTTCTCCTCATGCTACAAGGTGGACCTGACTCAACAGAAGCTAACAACTACAAGAACAATAACACATGCTGAACATTCATATATTCATCTCTCCACCCTATTGTCTGCTGAGCTCCAAACTCCCACATCCCATTGTTTACTCAACAGCGCCACTTGGAAGCCTACCAGACATTTCTGTCAATACCTGTGAATCGAACAGAGAGTTTAGCTGATCTGTAAACTAACCAATTATCACTCCTACCCCCACAGTGGGATGGGTTAGATTGCACCCCAAATCTAGGCAGTGAATTCCTGGTCCCTGACCCTGTGGTTGTGACCCAGGTTGGAAATAGTCTGGTTGTTGTTGTTGTTGTTGTTAATGGGGCCATAACCATGGAGGGTGGACCCCAAACCTAATCAGTTACCACTTCGGACGGTAAGTCCTAAAGAGTAGCTACAAGAGATCCAGTCCAGGCATGCTTGGGTTTATCCCACGCACAACTGGGAGACGCAGAACCAGGAAGAGAGTGTATGCGGACACACTCTGAACACTCATAGCTAAGGAGTCTGGGAGGCCGAGGCTTCCTGTGGAGAAAACTTTCATGTTCATGGGTTGGAGATGCATCCTACTCACATTCTAAGTGAAAGTTATTCCCCACGATGCCCCCCTATAATAATGCCAAATTTAAGGTGCTGTTTGCAAACACATGGTCACTGACTATACACTTGGAGGTCAACTGCTTGAAGGTTATCTGCCGGAAGGTTGTCTAAGACAATCAGACCCTATTGTCTGTCCCACCCTAAGTAGGGCCCACTCCCTTCTGATAAGGATTGTTCCCCTGAAGGGAAGCCCAAAGACACCCAAGGTCAAGGTTAGGTTGCCATCTTGATTCTGGAGCCGGCCCATTTTGTTACATTTGCACCTTCCTATCACCTGTGTGCCCCAGTGCCTCCCCTTCCTACTGCATGTACGTACACCCCTCGCTTGTTCCCCTCCTGTTACTCGTATGCCTATTTTACAACCCCTTCCTGTTACATATGTGCTTACCGTGGCCTGCGAGCCCGAGATGATATAAACTAAACTCGTGAGATTACATGACGCTTCTCTCTGCGCAGACCTGGCTCCTGAAGTCATGACTGAGAAGCTGAACCCTTGCATGCTTTATCTTGTCTGATGTCTCTTTAATGTACCCCTCAATTACACAACCACCCCTTGGACTGATTTGGTTGTGAGGAGGCTGGTCCCACACACAGAACTTGCTTAGACAGGTCTCTGTGACCAGTGGAGGGCTGCAGACAAGGTCTCATGACAATGACTTCCAAATAAAGGTCCCATCCAAACAATGGTTTCAGAGCGTGTCTACCAAACCGGTGAAATTCAAGGCAGGGGAGTCATCTCAGCAGGTTGGCAACTGACTTTTGGTCCAGCTTGGTATAATTGGTAGATTTCTTCAAAGGGCACAGGCAACCATGGGACTTACTGTGATACATTTGGAATGAAATCGTCAGGAAAGTTGCCTAAGGAGCCTTTCCCCTTGCCGGTGACAACCCACCTGCTCATTTTCCAAGGGCAGCCAGCACTGTCCCACGGGAATTTCATTGGGAAACCTCGCCCCACCCATCCTCCAGTGCGAATCCTGCCCCTTCAGGTGGCTTTTGTTCCAAAACCTCAAAGAACATGTCACAGGAACGCAATTTGGAGCGCTCAGGCTGTGAAAAGGACACTTTTGACCTGACACGAATCGAAGCTCACAGATGCTTCAGGGAAGGGTTGGAGGGATGGAAACACTGCCTTCAGACGTGTATAGACCTGGGTGGAAGATATGGCATCTCAATATGGCTTGGGGTTTGTTGTTGTTGTTGTTTAATAAAAGTTTTTGTGGGATTATCAAGAGACTTTTCCCCAGCTTTGTCTCCCCCAAAGACATGCCAAACACCAGAGGCTTTTTGCCAGCATACAGTGGGAGGTCAGATGCTTAGAGACATCCTCCCAGAAGGCAGTCAGTTGCCAGACTGATAATGGTTTCTATGGAGATCCAGAGAACAGGTCAAACCTGCTCAGTGACATCCAAAGTAAGGCTGCCATCCTGAATCTAGGATCCGCCCTTCTTGTCACACGTGTGACCCCAGCCCCTCCTCTACCTATTGCATTGTCCCCCTCTCATTGCTGTATAACCTACACTGCAACCTCTTCCTGTGATGCATGTCTTTACCTGTCATTTAGTGGGCTTGCACTCCCCCCAAAGGTATATAAGCCTTGCTTAGCAATAGAGATTCCCCTTGGCCTCTCATTGGCTCCCTCTCCTCTCTGGTCCTCGCTCCCCTGTTCCCTTTCCCCTAGTCCTCCTTCCCCTCCCCTTCTCTCTTGCCCTCCGGTCTCCCATCTCCATGTGGACCACCAAGCAGGGCTGAGGGGAGCACGCTACTATGAAATGTGTCTGACTCCATTACTTCAATCTCTATCTCTCATGCTCTCTATGGCTTTATTATAATATCTATATATCTCAACTGTACAATTGTGCTTATCGAACCCGTGATTAGTTATAGGGGGCCAGCCATTCCCCCCACAAGTTTCTATGATTTTGTAGCCATACCTTTTTTTATGGTCACTGCTTTTAGGTTGTCGCCTTATTTTATTGTGGATTGGGTGAAGGTTCCCAGAGCAGAGCACCCATTTTCCATTCAACCATTCGGACACAGCACGCTGCTTCTTCTCCTGGACGGTCATCCCCACAACATCACGTCCTACTTCCCCCTACACCCTCCCTGTGTTTCGTGTCCCCACCCCTCCTCCGTCCAGAGCCTTCTGAAGTCCCACTGTTTCTTGAGACACCCTGGCATCCAAAGACTGTAAGAGACACAGAGACAAACTTGGGGGATCATAGACACCACATGACGGTCATCCAAAAGCCAGGGCCGCCAAGGAGGCCCAAGGGGTGACTCCGCTGAGACCCCGTGTGGGCTTTCAGCTCCCTGGACTTGGAGAACACACGCTGTTCTTTGCAGTGATTGGCCGTGTTTGCAGCACTAAGAAATTCAGACACAAACATCTCCTGGGTGTTGACAGAAATCATGAGACTCCTCAGAGGGTAGACAAAGGACTATATTATTCACGGCCCAGCTGGCAGCATCCACTTCAAGCCTGCACCAGTTCCCCTGGCCGTCCCCCACCCCCAGCTTCCATCGGAGGGATCCCCGTGGGGCCCAGGATGAAGGCCGTGTGCACAGCTGAAAAGGCTCAATTTGGGAAACCCCAATATTTTATCACAGGCTGGCAGCAGCCGGCCCACCCGTTGCCCCCAGACAGACACGCGATCTTTAGGATCCTGGACAGTTTGCTTCACTGGTGGACACCCCACCCCACCCCGTCTTCCCAGACTGTCCACTGTACAAGTGTCCTCAGAAAGGTGGTCCAGATGGGAAACAGAAGGACAGACACATGACCGGCCCTCGGAGGACCACCTCCCAACCAGATGAGACTGCTTCAAGCCCCAATCCTCCATCTTTCTCCTGGAACTTCCTAAAAGGCGTACCCTGAGTTGTCATACCACCACCGCCCTGCCGCCCCCCTCAGCTCACACCCAGTGCACCAGCAAATGCTATAAGCTCCACCGTCCAAATAGTTCCAGAATCAGGCCCTGCCTTCCCGCCCCACCCACCAGCCCCACTGCAACTCCTAGCCCCCATCATCTCTCTCCTGATGTTGGCAACCGCCTCCCAATCCACGTGCCTGTTGCTAAGCATGCTCTGTTCTCTACACAGCGGCCAGAGAACATGTGATCACTTGCATGAGGTTCTGCCATTTCCCCACTCCAAACCCTCAAGGGGGTCCCCGTTTCTCTCAGAAATGAAGCTCAAGCCCATGGAAGAGGCCCGGAGGCCCCCCACCCCCTACTGACGCCCATGATTGCACGCCCCAGGCGGTCCACCCCTTGGTTCATTCTGGTGTGAGGCTTGGGATGGCTCCTGAACAAGCCCTGGTAAACTCCTCCCTGTGGCACTTCCCCTGAAATGCCCTCTGCCTGGAACGTTCTGCATCTAGACCTCTGCCAGGCTTCCTCTCTTGCCTCCCTCAAGGCTTCCAAGCTGTTTATACAGGGTCGCCTCGCAGGGGAGCGTTTTCTGATGATCCCACTCCAAGTGCCCTCCCTCCAGCAACAATCCAATCCCACCTGTCTCCCCCCACCGCCCCCCAGCCCACCTTTTACATACAGCTCCCCACCCTCCAAGAATTTGAGAGACAATCAGTAATGAACCCTGCTTACAGCGGCCTGATTTCTTATGTTGGGTGCATCTTATGCAATGCTGCGGGATGTAAGTAGCTGACTTTATCATGCTCGGATGTTCATGCGTACATGTATGTCAAAAATCTTTACAACGAGAGGATTAGCCGAAGGCTTGTGGTTTCTCTTTTCTTCTGTTTTCACTAAACGAAATCAAGGTTTAGGAAAACACAGACCCACATTTGCTTGAACACACAGAGCCGAACGCTGATTGCCTTGCTCACGTCGATGCAGGAAGTAGCGAGACATTGTTGTGAAATAAATGAAAGAAAAAGGCAAAGAGTGATGTGGACCAAAAAAATGATTGAGAGACGAGCTAATGGCAAACAACACTCGGAGCAGTGCCAAATGCAAACTATCCCAAACAAAACCCACCAACAATATCATAAAAACAGTGTATTTGAAAAAATATATCTTTTCTTCCATATTAGGCAGATAAATAGGACTAAATAAGAATGTGGAGAGATTGCAACCTACAAACTTAATTTAAGAGATACAGAGAGAAATGTACTTACTGTAGGATAAAATGAATATGATGTACGTATATCCATGCCATCTATTTCTCTTAAGCCATATTCTTTCTGATCACAATCCATTAATAGAAATACATTTTTGAACAACTTAGGCATTGAGAAATGGTATCCTAGAAGACCTTTGGATGCAAAAAAAAAAGAAAAGAAACTAAAATTTAGTATTTTTGTACAAAGAAGGAAAGAGCATTTCTATGTCAGAATTTATGGATCCATGAAAGAGCTATAGGCAGAGACAAATCAGGAGACTCGATGCCTTCATTATCAATACTGACTAATAAAGAATGAAGGAGCCTACTGTGAACTCCAGGATGTTAGAAAAGTGTTTCTGAATAGGAAATTAATCATGATGAAATCTACATGCAATGGTGGGGGGGCTGGGTAAGCACCTCAGTAGCAGAATGGGAGGAGAACTTCAAACTCTTGATTTTTTTTTTTTTTTTCCAAATACCAGCTCAAGCCCCCACAAACCTGAGTAAGGGAAAAAGAAGATGCAGATGCCAGATGACCAAGCACAATTAAAGAGAAGACAAAGGCAAGGGAGTATTCCTGCAATTCGAAGACCACAGATTTGGTGTTGTGGCAGTTCGGTGCCGTCCAGTCCCTTCCACCCCTATGATCCTGTGCACGGCAGAATGAGACACTCCCAGCCGGGGCCACATCCCAATGGCTCCTGGACATTGTGGCAGCCGCTGGTCAGTCCATCTCCCTGAGGGCCCTCCTCCTTCCCGCTGCCCCTCTACTTTGCCAAGCTTGGCGTCACTCTCCGGGGACTGGTCTGTCCTGACCGCGTGTCTAAAGTATGGGAGACAAAGGCATCCTTGCCCCGAGGGAGTGGCTGGTGCCTGTGCTTCTTCCAAGACACGTGGCTTGGCTCTGAGGGGCAGTTCATGGTACTTTCGATGT
>NW_022103901.1:27010054-27012333 GCF_000313985.2 Echinops telfairi
AAAACAAGACAGAACAAAACCAAGCAACAATGTATAACAAAACAGCAACAACAGGAATGATTAATTACTTGAAAATAATATTAACAAATGACCCCAAATAGATTTTTTTAAACTCAAAATAAACAATTACCCCCAAGAAATGAAAGATTTGCCAGTGAAAAGAATCCTCAGATTAGATGGGTTTACAGTTGAGTTCTATCTAGCCCCGTGTAAAATACAGGTTACTTCAATATTATTTTATAATCAACAGTAACTTCCTATCTTGGCTGCATGATGGAATCTCCTGTGGGCTTTTTACATGCAACTCAGAAATTCCAGTCCACTTGGTCTGTCGGGCGTCAGGGATTAATATATATGAAAAAAATTTTTTACAGCATTGTTAACCAATACGGACCATGGAAAGTCATGGTGGGGGTGGGGGGCACGGGAGAGTCCCACCCAATCATTTTATAACCCAATTTTGTCAAGAAGAGGTGACTAAATAAAGCTTACTTATGAATAAAGAAACATCTTTTGAATAAATGATTAATATAAAACACATAATCATTTCAAAGAAAGAATGTGCTTTGGCCAAGTAGAATTATTCTAGGAATGCAAAGCAGCTTTGAATCAGAAAAAAAAAGTTTCATTGAACTCATTAATTACCTCAGTATATTAAAAGAGAGACTGAGAAACACTTTGATTAAATTTGGTAGTCATTTCTAATAAGCCACCGGAGAAGACATTTATAGAACAAAGTCACCAAGATAGAAGCATTCACCGGACAGAAAGCGTCCAACAGAGCAAACATTTGAATCAGGACACTATACTCAACGCTTCCTTAGACTTCATGACAAATGTATTAAGTAAAGCAATATGATGATTAGTCTAAGCATTAAAAACTGACTGCCACTGAGTCAGTGCTGACTCATAGAGACACCCCTCCCCGCCCCCCAACTGTGGGGTTCTCAGGAGACGGTAATTGTTTACGGAGAACCCAGTTTTCTCCCGCAGAGCTGCTGGTGGTTTGAACCGCTGACCAGGCGGATCTCAGCCCAACGCATCACCACTACACCAGCGGGGCTCCTACAGCATTAAAAAAAGACTAACAGAACCTTCTCTTTGATTTTTAACTGAGGGCTTGCTCGTTGGGTTGTCTTTGGTGCCGTCAGGTTGGTTCCACCTCCTGGCAGTCAGTCGTACACACAACAGAGCAAAATGCTGCCCAGTCGCCCCAGCCTCACAAGCGTTCTTAGGTTGGACCCCACTGTTGCAGCCACTGTGTCAAACCATCTCATTGAGGGCCTCCCTCCTTGTCGCTGCCCCTCCACTTTCCAAGCAGGATGTCCTTCTCCAGGGACTGGACTCTCCTGACGACTTGCCCAAAGTAAGTGGTTCGCTTATAGACTAAGCAAACCTACTGGACTCTAACCTTATTAGAATGATAAGTGTATCTATAGATGGAAAATAACAAAAACTACAACTCTTAATAACTTCTTGATATTCACTGCCATCGATTCATTTCTGACTCACAGTGACCCCAGAGAACAGACTAGAGCCAGCCTTGTGTGTTTTCAAAACTATACCTATTTAGGGAAATAGAAAGTCTCACCTCTTTCCTATGGAGCGGCTGGTGGTTTCAAACTGCTGACCTGACAGTTAGTAGGTCGATGAGTAACCCGCTAGGCCACCAGAAGGCAGAATGGCGCGATGGCCGCGAGTTTGGTTTTCAAGGTTTTCCCCCCTTCTCCGTATTAGCAACAACCACTTTGAACCGGGGATGGAGGAAAATCGGATGGAGAAAATAGCGCAGTCATAAGAGCACCGAGTATAAAATAACTTAGAAAACCACTTAAGCAAAATGGCTCACAAGCTATACAAAGAAAACTATTTTTAAAAAAGCACTGCATTTCTGTTAAGGTTGATGGGAAGATTTCAAGGCTGTTAATGGTAATGGTTGAGCAATATGATGAATATCATTAATGCCACTAAATGATACATGGGTGGCTTGTGGAAAGGGTAAATGTTTTGTTACCTCCCTATTTACCACAAATAAACTAAACTTCACAATCTTAGTAACTTAAAAAAAAACCAGCAACAACAAGATCCCAACCAATACGAGGCTCTTCAGTCTGCAGGTTTCAATAAAAACGGATCTTACCAAAGTCACTTAAGAACACAAAATCAGTTACAATATTAAAAGTTTCCTTTGAAGAGGGAGATTAAGCAACTGAAAGAAGAAACGTCCTCATAGAATGATGAGGGCAATGAATGTACAAATGTGCTTGACACGATGGCTG
>NW_022103901.1:27013969-27022516 GCF_000313985.2 Echinops telfairi
GGGCTAATATTGGACTTATTGATCTGGACTGGGCTGAGATGTTTTTTCAATATTCAATTGCTCTTATATATAACGCTCTTTCTTATACATATATGAGTGTCTATGAATTTCTTTCTCTAGTCTACCCAGGCTAACACAAGCTTAAAATTGGATCAAAGGGGAAAGCAAATGATAAGTTATAACGTTTTGACTCATCTATATCTACCATTGTCTGCTTTCCAATAGCCTTATGCAGAATGGCTCATCTTTCTCCAGTGAGACGGCTGGGGACTTTGAAGGGCTCACCATGTGGTTAGCAATTCAATGTGAAATCCACAAGGCCATCAGAGCTCCTTTACAATAACCAAAGGAGGGGTAAAGAATCAACGCCAGCAATATGCTCACCTTAACCGCACCAAAGCACGCGAGAAAGCCAAATACAAACAAATAAGTAGGCCCTGGTGGCGCTGTCAGCTAAGAATTGGACTGCTAACCTCAAGGGGTGCAGTTCAAGCCCACCAGCCACTCTGAGAGAGAAAAGGCTGTTCGCTGCTGCAAAGATTTACAACCCCAGAAACCCGAATAGAGGGTCACTAAGAATTGGAATTGCCCCGATTCCAATGGTTTGGGCTTTTGGGGTGGGGTGGGGTGGTGTTGATTTAGTAACAGGGAAAACAAAATAAAAACAAAAACTACTCAAAGTGAGCCCCATGTATTACCAAGGTGAGACTTGGATGCGAAAGGGAGACCTGGTTGATTTAAGGTATGCTGCTGGACCAATTGATTTCCCATTGATAGAAAATAATGCTTGGGCTCCTGCCTGATATCATGCACATAAAACTTCCAAATGAGTTCCAGTCTTAAATGTGAGTAAAATAAAACACAGCAAAACAATAAAAATTTTAGAACAAACAAATGCCCAGATAACAGAGAAAGCAGTTCCTGTCAAAATAAAATACCACCCACAGAAAGAAGTGGAGGTTAGGGGTCGTGAGAGAAAGAAAAAAAATTGAACAAAAACCAACTGTTCTAAACCCAGAAAGAGTGAGGCAGGTCTCTGGCATGGTTAATGACACATTACTGTTTAATCAGATAAATAAATGAAACACGGATACTTGCTGCCACTGGGACTCACCTGAATTAACATGATGCTAACGGTTAAGACAGCAGACACTAATGGCCTCATATCGCAGGATTCCATTTCTATGAAATATCCAGACCAGACGAATCCACAGAGCGAGAAGGTGGACTGGGGGTGGCCAGAGGTATCGAAGTTATGTCAGAACCCGCGGAGGACAGACACAACAACAGACGGTGCTACCGGGGCGCCTCATTCGCGCCTTTGCATCTTCTACGTCTGCACCCCTCCCCCACCCCCACTAGGGTATAAGCAGAGTTGTGCTGGTTTTGTGGACTGTTCGCCCACAGTACTGAGCGCTTGGCATATGGTCATTGTTCACTCGATGTTCGTAGGACCAATGAATGACGCTCTCTCAGCCACAGTCCAAAGAAGCTAAAGGTTGACGACTCAAATTGTCCAGCGGCTCTGGGGAAGAATGACGTGTGGAACTCCTTGCTATGGAATAGAGTCGACTCAGTGCAGCCTGCAGGACAGAGGACAACGACCCAATGGGGTTTCAGAAACAGCCATCTTTATGGACGTAGAATGCCAGCATCTTTCTCCTCCCGGAGGGACGGGTAAGTGCGAACCATGGCCTTCTCTGTTACCAGTGGAGCGCTTAACCACTGCTCCACTAGGAATCCACATATGTAGAGACAGCCATCAGAACACCTTTGCAGGTGTAACATCAGAAACCATCTACTGTTGAGCCATGCCGTCTGGTGTTGTTGCCAGGCTGCCCTTGAACCTTGAGACAGAATGAAACACGGCAGTGTCCGGTGCCGTCTTCCCAGCTGGGGTTACGTTTGCCTCGTGGCCGCAGCCACTGGGTCAATCCAGCTCAGGGAAGGTCCATTCCCCCTTTTCAGGGAACTTCTATTTCACCAAAGACGGTGCCGGCCCCAGGAACTGGTTCCTCCTGACGCTATGCCAAAATGCATGAGCCAAAGTCTCATGATCCTTGCTGCTAAGGAGCAGTCGGTGGCACGTCATCCTTCTCCTGGCAGTCCACAGCACTTTCACTCTTCCTTGCGAGCGCTGTGATTCGAAGGCCTTCATTCCCCCTGTGGACTTCCTTATTCATTATACGGCTTTCACATACAAATGAGGGGATTGAAAGGACCATGGCTTGGATCAGGCGCACCTCAGTCCCCACAGGACATCCTTACTCTCCGACACTTTAAAGAGATTTTGTGCAGTGGACTTGCCCAAATGTCATATGTCTTTTAAGGGACCTTGGTGGCATAGTGAGTGTTGGCCCATTGGGCTGCTAACTGGAGGGCCAGCAATTCCAGACTACCGGTTACTCTGTCGGAGAAAGACGAAGCTTCCTAGTCCCATAAATGTTTACACTCTTAGAAACCCACCAGGGCAGGTCTACTTGGTCCTACAGAGCCTCTGAGTTGGAGCTGACTAGATAGCCACAAATTGAGTTGAATGGTTGAATACATCTCTTGATGTCTTCATTGCTGCCTCCATGAATGTTGGTTGTGGGTCCAAGACAAATGAAATCCTTGCTATGTCAATTGGGTCAGTTGGGAAGATTTTGTCTTACTTTACACTGAGTTTCAATTTTCATGAGCAAGTGATGCAAGTCCTCTTCACTGTCAGCGGCCACTCACCCATCAGGGTGTTGTACGGCGGTGGCTGGCACGTTGCTGTGATGCTAGAAGCTATGCCACTGGCATTTCAAATGCCACCAAGGTTACCCACGGTGAACTGGTCTCAGCGGGCCTGCCAGATTAAAAGACAAGGAAAAAGTAATAGGCGATCCAGTTCTGAGGGATTAGTCACTGAAAATGACTAGCCGCCGAACTATATAATGTAAATTATGCCAGAATCATTTGCTGGAATATTTATGCAACAACTAAAATATTTACAGAGAGCTTGCAAAATCATGGGGGACTGCTATGTTTGTACATGAAAAAATCAGGAGATGCGACCTTTATATTTAATGCAGTAACACAGCCATGCTAAAATATGTATAGAAAATAAAACTGGCCCAGGAAAAACACACCGAACTTTAATACCCACTGTCTTAGCATGGTGCATGTATGGAGAATTTTCTTTTCTTGATACAAGTGTTCTGCATTTTCCAAATCTATTTTTTCTGACGTTCCCCTTACTGCGTTTCCCTTTATGCAAATGAATACGTCTGTCTCTTCTCTACTCAGATTCATCCTTCTCTCCCTCCCCACCCCTGCTCACCATCAGGGGGGTCTTTCTTTTAAATTACCTGTTCACCTATGCATCTCTCTAACCTATTATGTATGTCTATTGCTAGTTATGTATATATATCACAATACATGTTACTTATTTTCTTCCCTTTCTCCCAGTTGATCGGCACTTCTCTGTGAATTTCATGGTCTCCTGCTTTGGGTATGAAAACCATATTTTTCTTTTCTTTTCTAATAGTGGGTCATGCCGTGTTTGGTTCTATGGAATTGACTGACGTCACGCAGCATACTATCTTCCAAATGAATCCATGTCATGAGGTGTTTGACACTTTCACCGTTATTCTTTAGGGATACATAGTATTCGACGGTATGTATCTGTCAACATTCAGTCATCCATTCCTTCACCCATGGCATTTTGGTTGGCTCCATCTTTTTGTTCTTGTGGATCGTGTTGGGATAAACATTGATGTGCATGTACCTGTTCATGTTTTGCTTATTGATTTAGGGAATAGCCTGAGTGGGAGGGTTGCTGTGTCAGATGGTGTTTCGATTCCCGTTTGCTTGCAGAAGCGCTGTACCGCTTTCCACGGTGCGCGCACTGGTTTGAAATCCTGCAGCACGGTATGAGGGTTCCAGGCTCTCCACATCCTCTCAAGCGTTTGTTATTTTCTGCTTTATTTTTTTAATACCTTTGCCACCGGTGTCAGTGTGCGGTGACTTCGATTGCCGTTTCTCCTATAGATCGTGATGGCGAGCATTTCTCCATAGGTTGCTTGGCACCTGGACATCATATTTGGTGAATTGTCCATTTGTGTCTTCTGCCCACTTTTTAATTGGATGGGTTGTCTTTTTCTTACTGAGATGTAGCCGTTTTCTGTGCATTTTAGCGATTAGCATTTTATCTAATATATCATTGCCAATTTTTTTGGCCCAGTCTATGGATTCTGTTTTTACTTTTCGGACGAAGCCTTCTGATTCATATAAATATCTTATTTTTAGGATGTCCTAGTCTTCTATTTTGTCTTCTGTTGCATGGAGTTTTTCATTATGTGTGGTAGTGTGTTTATACCTTGTATCAAGGCCTTTAAGTTTCTCTGGTTTTTTGCATGAATGATTTTTATAGTTTTAGGGTTTATATTTAGGATCAATCCATCCTGAGTTTGGTTTTGTATATGGTGTGAGGTATGGGTCCTGATTCATTCTTCTGCAAATGAAGATCCAATTTTGCCAGCATCATTTGTTGAAAAGACTATATCTCCCTCCTGGTGGCTGTTACATAATCTTTTCTCAATTTGCAAAAGGGTGGAGTCTAACCTGTCAATCAGGTCACAGCTTGAAAACCTCACTTTGGAGGTGCAGAGGAGATAAATAACTCACTGGAGGCCAGACCCACCCTCACACTCTGCGTTGTCTTCCTGCTGACAAGCCACATGGAGCTATGCTGATGGCAGCCAGGGCCCTGGAGCTGGAGAAGCCACGTGGAGACCCACCCAGTGCTAGAATGCTTCCTCCGCAGTCCTGTGATCTTCCTTCATTTGGTGTCATTGCATGGGTGTGCATGAGTCTGAAGAGGAATTTATAGACTGGTATCGGACACATGGGCTAATTTCGGACTTATGGACTTGTTCTGGACTGGGCTGGGGTGTTTTCTTAATACACAATTACCCTTTATATCAAGGTCTTTCTTATATATCTTTGAGTATCTATGAATTTGTTTCTCTAGTCAACCCAGACTGACACACCCAATTAATGTGTTTCAGCCCTTTCTAGAATAAATAGATAAATAGATAGATAATCAGGTGTCTGCAGGTGCATGATTTTATTTCTGGGTTCTCTAGTCTCTTCCATTGGCCTATACATCTGTCATACCGATATCAGGCTGTTCTGAGCACAGTGGCTATGTAATAGATTTCAAAATCAGGCAGTTAGGGGCCTCCTACTTTGTGTTTGTTTCCTTTTTGTTGTTGTTGTTTTTGTTTGTTTTCCAGTAGTGCTTTGCTTATCTTGGGCTTCTTTCCTTTCCATATAAATTGGTGATTGGTTTTTACATTTCTCTGAAGATGGTTACTGGGATCTGGATCAGAATGGCATGGTATTTATGGATTTCTTTAGGTAATATTGATGTTTTCACAACATTAAGCCTTCTTATCTATGGGCATGCAATGTTATTCCAATTTTGTAGGTCCCTTTTAGATTCTTGTAATTGTGTCTTGTTCTTATCTTTGGACATATCTTTTATTTCCTTAGTTAGATTTCTTCCTAAATATTTCATCTTTGGGGTGGTTATTGTAAATGGTTGGATTTTCTTAATTGCTTTTTCAGAGTTCTCTTCCATAGTATACAGGAATCCTATTGATTTTTGCATGTTGATCTTGTAGTCTGTCACAATGCCAAAATTTTCAATCAGTTCCAACAATTTTCTTATTTAATTTTTTTGGATGTTCTACACATGAAATATTTATTTATTTATTTTTTACAAATCATTTCATTGGGGGCTGTTACAGCTCTCACAACAACACATAATACGAAAGGATACATCATTTGAATCAAGCACATTTGTACTTATGTTGCCATCAGCATTTTGAAAACATTTTCTTTCTACCTGAGCCCTAGGTATCAGCTCCTCTTTTTCCTCCCTCGGTCCCCCACTAGATATGAAATATTATGGTCTGTAATCAGAGACAGTTTTACTTTTTCTTTGCCAATCTGGATGCCTTTGAATTCTTTTTGGATGTCTTACAGCTCCAGCTAAGACTTCCAGGGCTCTATTACATGAGTGGTGAAAAAGAGCATCCTTCTCTAGACCCCTTTCAGATGGGGAACATTTTCCATATCTTTCCATTGAATGAAATCTTGGCCATAAGCTTTGCACATATGGCCTTTATTGTGTTGAGAAATTTCCCTCTATTCCTACTTTGTTAAGTGTTTACATAAAAGAAGATGTTGGATTTTGCTGTTTCTTTAATATATTTTCTGCATCGATTGACACAATCATATGTTTCTTTCTTTTGTTTTATTTATATGGTATTTTATTATATTATGGTTTATTTTATTTTATTTATATAATTTATTTAGATTGATTACTTTTCCAATGCCAAATCATCCTTGCATAACTGTTAAGAATCCCACTTGAACATAATGTATGATTTAAAAAATATTTTGTTGAATTCTACTAGCTAAATTTTGTTGACAAGTTTTGATACTGGGATTTGGATTGGAATTATACTTTGTTTATCGATTGCTTTAGGTATGTTTGTGTACCATATGGGATACTGGTCTTTAGTGTTCTATATTGGTAATGCCTTTGCCTGGTTTTGGAATAGGGTTAAGGTCACCAGATTTAAAGTGGGACACCATTGACCGGGAGGCGGGGAGTGGGTGGGGTTCTTGATTAAACAATTGGTCTATATGGACCAAATAGACCATTCCCTAGCTTGTCGTGCATTCTTTCCAAAAATCAGGACTTTTTAAAAACGCCAAAAATCGGGACTGTCCCGCTAAAAGCGGGATGTCTGGTCACCTTACCATCATACTCACTTCATAACATTATAAATCTGGTGTCAACTCGTGGAGGGGTGGAGTCCAGCCTGTCAATCAGGTCGAGGCTTGATGACCTCATTTGGAGGTGCCAAGAGATAAATAGCTTGCTGGAGGCAAGACACAGATACACTCCCTGACATTCCTGTTGAGAAAACACATGGAGCTACACTAGAGCCCTGGAGCTGAAGAAGCCATGTGGAGACTCCTGCCAGCGCTGAGATGCTCCCTCTGCCTCTGGATCCACAGACTCTCCATCCACGGGCCTGGGATCTTCCTACATTTGGCATCATTGCATGTGTTGCGTGAGTCTGAAGAGGAATTTACAGATCAGTATTGGACATATGGTCTAATATCGGACTTATGGACTTGATCTGGACTGGGCTTGGATATTTTCTTAATGTACAATTACTCTTGGATATAAAACTCTCTCTGGTTTGAGAGTCTCCCTGAGTCTCCCTGGATCTGTTTCTCTAGTCTACCCAGACTAACACATGAGGTATTGGAATTCCTTGTCCAGAAGCTGCAACTGTTGAAAGTTTAAGCATAGGTAGGTTGTCTGGCAATCGCTGGTTCCAAGAAGGGATTGATATAAACAAAAGAAAAGAACAGGAACACAATCCAAGCTTCCTTTAATAAATATCTATCAGTTTTAAAATTATACAAAACAATGAATACTTTTATATTTAAAATGTCAGAAAGCAAACACAGGCCAGGAATTAATCTTGCAGTGATTAAATGCATGGTGGTTTGGAATTGCAGACTGAATTCCAGCATCTGGCCTCTCTGCTTCAAAAGAGTAGCTATTCCTCCAGCTAAAACCAATTTCCTAAGGAGATCGCCACCAGTGTTGACATTACAGCTCAGTGGCCACCTCCTGCCACACAGTTTTGAGATGTGCCTCCTAGTCAGCAGTGTTCCACCAATTAAGGATTTCTCCAGCATCAGAATAAGCTCTTCAATAATTTGTACTTTATGGAAGTTTCCATGTAACCAACTCTGCGTAAAAAAATCTCCCACTAAATATTATGGATTAAACTGTGTTCCTGAAAAAAATGTGTGTTGGAAGATGGAGCATTATAAGAAGAAACCAGTTGGGGAGTATTAATTTAATTGGATATCAGTAGATGTAATCTCACTTGGGAATAGAGCTTTCTTTATTATGTTAATGAGGTCAGATTAGGGTAGAATGTGTCTTAAACATCATTTCTGAAAAAAATTGGTTTATTGGCATATTTAATATATTTAATTGTTCAACATATTAAGGAGATTTGTGCAGTCATCATCACAATCAATTTCGAAGTGTTTTATTTTTGTTGTTAGTGCCCCATTCCCTGCCACCATCCTCCGCTGCCACCCCCTAGGCAATTATCAAGCCAGTTACTAGCTCTATGAGTCTACCCACTCAGGATTTCATACGCAAAAAATCATACAAAACACAGAATGGAAGTGTGTTAGTCGGGTAGACCAGGAAAACAAATTCATAGACACTCATGTGTATAAGAAAGAGCTTTATATGCAAGAGCAACTGAATATTGAGAAAACATCCTAGCCCAGTCTGGATCAAGTACATAAGTCCTATATTAGTCTACATGCCCAATACCAATCTATAAAATCCTCTTCAGACTCACAAAGCACACACAATGATGCCAAATGCAGGAAGATCACAGGCCAGTGGGTGGAAAGTCTTGTGGATCCAGTAGGGGTGGAAGCATCACAGCGCTGGCAGGGGTC
>NW_022103901.1:27023502-27024936 GCF_000313985.2 Echinops telfairi
TCAGGCGCTGAAGCAAGCACACAGAAATGGAGGAGAGGGAGAGGACACATGGAGTCTCCAGACAACCAGGCGGGAGCTAGGGAAGCGAGGCTACGTCCTCCCCCGGAGACAACAGGAAGAGAGAGTCTTCCTGGGAAACTGTCCTGAATTCAGACTTCAAACTGAGAAATAGTTCATGCTGTTCTTTAAAAGCCCTAATTTGTAGTATTTCTGTTATAGCAACACCAAGATCCTACAGGAGACATAATCTCCCAAGCTGAGGGCCTATCAAGAGACATATTTTCATAGGCAGCCCCCATGTACCTATGTTATGAGCATTCCATGTTCCCCACAAAAAACGTCAGCTGCTGAAGAACGAACCACATTCTGTGAGAAGGAGTGCCGAGAAATTTGGCTTTGGGTTTTGGGCAAGATTGTCTAGTGAAGACGCAGACAGTGATGGCATGAATCAGGTCATTGTCCCCAGCATTTAATCAGGGCCAGACCTTACGCTAAACTCTGTTGTTTGGAAACGGGGGCTGGGCGGTGTGAGTCATTCATTTTGCGCACTCAGTGCGATCCGTTGGTGGTAGTCTAGAATGCTGTTCCGGAGAAGATTCTACTACTGCAGCGAAACGAAAGAGAAGCAGCCATTGATTGATAATGTCTGTCTCACTGCAGAATGGGAGTGATGACTGTGTGTCACGCATTTGCCATACCAGTTGGGTTATGATGCGGTCCACGTTAACTAAATTTCGATCCATGTTGACAACACTGGATAAGCATTCGCTGACGGGAAACAAAGAGAACAATTGTTTGTTGACCATGGACTATTTGCTAGTAACGATGCTCTTTACATATGTTTGTTTGTTTGTTTTAGCCAAAGCTTACACCAGAGGCTTTTAATTCTTTACCGAAATAGAAACCCTCGTCTTCCTCCGGAGGAGCAGCTGTTGGTTCTGAACTGCTGACCTTGCGGTTAGCAGCCCAGCAAAGGGCTCTCTGCGTGCCCCACCTCCCCCCACCCCACCCAGAGTTGCAGATGAGAAAGTCTCAGGAGACTGAGCCCGGGCCCTCCCACCAGGACAGTCAGGGTGAGTCAGGACCACTCAGCTCTAACCCCCCAGGCATGTCCCTGAGGGCCGGGCTGTCCCCCAGGCGGCTGGGGGCAGGTGAGTCATCCACTCTCACACGCAGTCTGCCTGAGGGCAGCGCTTTCCCCAACCCCGCAGTCAAAGGTCTGGGAGAACCTGGGCGGAGGCCCCGGGAGAACCCTGTCCTTCAGCAAACCTGTCGTGTTCCCTCCTCACGGATGGACCTCACGTCCAGCAGAACAAACCACTGCCCGGTCCTGCACCAGCCTCACAGCCGTCCAGCTGTCTGAGCCACAGTGTCCGTCCATCTCCTCGAGCCCTTTCCTCCTTCTCCCGGCCCTTCTGCTGTACCAAACAGGAC
>NW_022103901.1:27025870-27027575 GCF_000313985.2 Echinops telfairi
GTTTCAGAAGCAGACTGCCATGTCTTCTTCTCAGACATCGCTGGAGGGATTTGACAGTGAGTGTTTGTTACGTGGAGTTGAACGGGTTCCGATGATTCACAGTGACCCCATGACAGTACAAGAACACGCCGCCGGTCCTGTGCCACACTCACAACGGCTGTCATGTGTGCGATCCTTGTTGCAGCCACCGTGTCTAGCCATCTCATTGAGGATCTGCCTGTTTTTCTCGGACCTTCGGATTAGCCACCATAAAACAGTTTCCTAATTTGGGGGAAACTCTTTTTTTTTTTTAAGGAAACTAGATCCCTCTGGCGAAATATTGATCTAGTCTGTTCACAAGGTACACTTGTTCCATTTGTCACCCTCTCCCAGGCAGACAGAGTGGCTGGTGTCCGTTGGTGAGAGTGGTGCTCATGTCACCCACGCAGCAAACTGAGAGTGGTGTCTTTCTGACGACAAGTGTACGCTGTCTCGGTGAGCCCAGGTCAATCCAATCAACTGACCCTTTTTCCAGCCTGGCCCAAATGTTTGTGATTATTTGGTGGGCCAGTCATAATTCAGTAAAATTACACATAATTACAACTTAGTATACATTTGCTATGTGTCCATTCCTCTGCTGGGAGCTCCAGCTGCACTGCAGTGTTGCGTTCTTAAACGGTCCTGGTACCACAGGGGCGACGTTATCCCAACATGTCCTGGAGGCACAGCAGCTGAGAGAGAGATGTGCAGGCTGCCTCTTCCCTAAAGGCTAAACAACAACAACAAAAATCAAACTCATTTCCATCGCGTAGATCCTGACTCGTAGGACCTTGTGGGTTTCTGAAGCTGTGAAGCTTCACTGGAGTAGAAAGCCTCCCTTTTCTCCAGCGGAGCAACTGCTGGTTTTGAACTGCTGACCTTTTGGTGATCAGCCCAACGGGTCAACCACGACACCATCAGGTCTTCTCTATAAATGTTACAGCTTCGGAAACAGAGGCAATGGCATGGGGGTCATGTCTGACTTCCCAACTCTACCTCTGCCCAAGGGTCGTTGAGGCAGAGGTCAGACAAGCCTCCGGAAGCCCCGTGTTTCCCTCACACTGTTCTGACACCAAACAGGACACATTCCTCCTCTGCTGGACTTCACCATCCACTGCAATGACCACACGAACTCACAAACAGTGCTTACAGTTTTGGGGGGGTTATCAGGGAAGCCATCAGGTTACACAATGTAAGGAGACAGGTCTTTTATCCCCAGTGCCTCTTCTCAGCCATGATGGCAGGCATGTGTCTCTCTGAGCCTCGGTCTCTCCATCACATTCAGGCAGGTGTCCCGCAGCTCGTTTAGCACTGGCCAGTGTCCAAAGAAACTGTCCTCTTTAAGACAGCCTCCTGCCCAAAGGTACTCAGCCAGACTCCTTCCATGGCCTGGGAAGCCCATCAATTGGTCTCACGGTCGAGGCGCTGTTCCTCTGCTGTGTCTCATGATCTCAGTGCTGTGGCTCTGGGGTCGGGCAGGGATCGCACACACGGTGGCTCTGTTTCTTAATTTTTTCAATAGTAATTTGACAATTTGTGTGTGTGTGCTTTTAAATCATTTTATTGGGGACTAGTACAATTCTTATCACAATCCATCCATCCATCCATCCATCCATGTGTCAAGCACATTTGTACATTTGTTGCCTTCATCATTCTCAAAACATTTGCTTTCTACTTGAGCCCTTGG
>NW_022103901.1:27027985-27040631 GCF_000313985.2 Echinops telfairi
CCTTCCATAAGGGGTTGTCCATTTGCCTACAGATGGGCTTTGGGTCCCCAATCAGCACTCCACCTCATTCACAATGATATGATTTTTTTGTTCTTTGATGCCTGATACCTGATCCCTTCGATACCTCATGATCACACAGTCTGGTGTGCTTCTTCCATGTGGGCTTTTTTGCTTCTGAGCTAGATGGCTGCTTGTTTATCTTCACGATTAATTTGACAATTTTATTGACATATAATCCACACATCATATCGTGATTCAATAGCTTCAACTTATTAAAAAGAGTTGTGCAATAATCACTGCACTCAATTTTAGAACCGTCTATACCATGTACTCATTATTACTGTTGCCCTACTTCCCCTTCCCCTGTCCTACACCCACTTCCCCTGCCCAAACCTCAAGAAACTATTAACCTAGTTACTGTCTCTGTAAATTTACCTATCCTGGGTTTCATAGAGAGAGAAATATACAAAAAGCAAAACCAAATAAATAAATAAATAAACAAACAAAATAAAACATAGAAAAACCTCTGTTGAAAAGAGAACAGAAAATAATAAAAACTAGAACAAATTTAATATGGGTCAAAAGGAAGAAAAAATGATAAGGTGTTCAATTTTAACCTAACTATATCTGTACTTGTCCACTTTCCAATGCACTCTATCAGATAGCAAGGGTTTTCATATTCCTAGTTAATGATCAGAGGAGTTCATGAGGGCACTCATCCATGTGGGGACACTGAAATGGATTTTGGGTTTTCACTGTCATCCATAGCCTTCTGCAAAACGGGTGCTCAGAATTTAAGCTTTAATACTGTTCCCGCCTCTAGTCTTGGATTTTATTATTTACAGTCCTTGGATCACACAGGCTGGTGTGCTTCTTCCATATGGACTTAGTGGACACCTCACTTCGATGGCTGCCTGTGAAAAGACAGGCCTTTAAGACCCCAGGCACTACTCTTTCTGATAGGGTGGTTCCTTTTTTTTTGTATTAAATACTTTTATTGAGGGCTCTTACAGCTCTTATCACAATCCGTCCATCCATCCATTGTGTCTATTGTCATTGTCAAAGCATTTTCTTTCTACTGGAGCCCTTGATATCAGACCCTCATTTTCCTCCTTCCCTCCCTCTGCATGGCTCTTCTTTCTCAATGGCACAGCATCTCCTCATGCTTCTGAGATGGCTCACTCATACACCTGGTGAAATGGTAAGACTGACTAAGCCCCTCTATTAGTGTTCCATACACCCTATTTGTATGGCCCCCCTCAATCACTTGATGGGAATCACAAAGACCATGCATAGAAGAGTCACACTTATCAGTTTCACATCCCTACCAAAACCCTACAGGGCAATGCGGCATGATCCCATGGGGTTGCTATTGTCTGGAATCTACACGACAGCAACTTGCAGCAACACAGTTCTCATGATCAGACAAATGAAATATGTGAGATTCTAGAATCAAGTAACTAAGCCAAAATGGCATAGTTCATAAGGTCCCCCAACCCGCTCCCACACCCCGCCAAATCTAAACTTCATGTCTAATGTGGATGGAGACTATGGAGAAGCTCATTATCAACAGTTGGCATAAGGCTGAGGGGGACTGTAGGACAGACCGATTATTTATATGAAGTTCAAGTTGAAGCCGAAGAAAATGAAAACAAGCTCATAAGAACGGAGAAAACCTTGAGTATAGCCCATCTGAAGTTACAGCCCACTTCATAAATAGGTTGGACACACTGAACACTAATGACCAAGCGAGCTGTGGGATGCTATCAAAGACATCGGGTGAGGATACATATTTTTAATTCTAAAAAATAATACTCTATTAGACAAAAATATCGAAATGTGAGCCTATTGTTTCTCAACATAAAAAGTTAAGTAAAAAAGTATTGCTAAGAGATCAAATATGCACCGGTTTATTACAAATAAAACACATTTAACGTGTCTCTGTGATCAGTAAGACACTCGCCTTAGTCTCATTATGCCCTTAGAAACAAGGTCCAATTAGTGATGCCCAGCGGGGATAATTGATCATTTTCTCTGACATAAAATGACATTGCTGCCTCTAAGGTGAATCAGAGACATATATAAATCATAGATTCATGAATGGATTTTGGGCTTGCACTTAATTCTAGCTCCAATCTAAGAACAACTGGTTCTTACGACGTGGCCCTGCTTGGTGCTCACCCTCCTGAAGAGATCACTGAATGGATGGCGCAGCAAAATGTGATGAAGAAAATAGACAGTGGAAAGCAAATGTTTTGAGAATGATGATGGCAACAAATGTACAAATGTGCTTGACTCTATGGATGGATGGATGTATGGGTTGTGATAAGAGTTGTACGAGCTCCCAATAAAATGATTAAAAAAAAGAAATTAGATAGTGCCTGGCTATCAGAGAAAAATAGTGTTTGGGGTCTTAAAGGCTTGTTTTCAAACAAGCAGTGGTCTAAGTGAGATGTTAACTAAGTCTACAGGGAGGAAGCACACCAGGCTGTGTGATCCAAGGATTGTAAAAAAAACTAATAACCCAAATCTAAAGGAGGGAATGATATCAGAGCATAAACTGTGAACACTGGTTTTCAAAAGGCTATGGGTGTCAGTGGAAGCCCCAAATACATCTGCAGGATCCCCCCATGGATTAAGCCTCTAGTTAATCCCCTGGGATCATAGTTCAGGGATGGGAATAGCCATGTTATCAGACAGAGAGCATTATAGCATTATAAAGTCGACTATGGCGGACATAGGTCAAAATGTAATATCATTTGATCTCCCTTTTCACATATTTTAAACCTGTTTCAGTTTTTTTAGAAAGAGTGAAGGGGAAATACACTTGGATTAAGCCCCTGGTGAATCCCCTGTGACCATGGATCTGGTTTGTGAATGACCTTGTCATCAGGCAGAAAGCATTGGAAAGCATATTGCTGAAGATGCAGTTAGGTTAAAATTTAGCACTCTTATCAATTGATCTCCCTTAGGATCCATTAAATTTGTTCTAGCTTTTAATATTTTCTACTTTTTTCAATTGATGTTTTTAATCTGTGTTACTTTGTTAGTATTATTAGTTTTTAAAAATGTTTTTTGAATATGAAACCAGGATAGGTAAATCTATAGAGAGTAAATGGATCAACAGTTCTTAGAGGTATGGGGAGTTACTAATGATGAGTACAAGAATGAAGAAAATGTTCCTAAAGCTGATTGTGGCAATGATTGTACAACTCTTCTTGATGTGATTGAACTAATGAATTATATGCTATGTGAATTATATGCTAATAAAAATGTTTTAAAAACAAGGTCCAATCAACAGATAATGTTTTCTGAGGGGATGTATTTATTGGGTCAGTTAAATTCAAGGCAGATAAGTCCGCTTAGAAAATCAAGGCAACTATGTTTTGGGGATACCAAAGAGTTCATTAGGCTAGAATTTCAAGGTCAAATACAATCATGAGGCGTTATTAGGAAGAGGTGGAAAAAAACTGAAGAGTGCATTGGAGAGAGAAGTGCCAAGACAATTGTTCTGGGTAGTTCTGTTGCTGTTTGCTGTTTTCTATAGTGACAATTCTTCAAGAGTAGCAATGGCCGTCTTATGTGAATTTCAAAGGGAAACCTTATCCTATTCTCCCAACAGCCCGGTCTTGTCCCTTCAGATTTGTTTTTATTTCCCAAACTCAGAAAATACTGCAAAGGACAGCCTTTCGAATCCTTCCAGAATATGAATTCTGCCATTTTGACCTGGTGTAAACCAGTGTGGCTCTCTTTGGGAAAGCGTCAGAGAAATGGAAATATCACCTTCAGAAGTGTATAGATCTTGATGGAGTAGAATAAGATATCAGCTCTGGAGGAAGACTCTTTAATAACCTGTGTTATGCAGATGGCACCACCTGGCATGGTGAAAGCAAAGAAGACACGCAGGACTTATTGATTAAGATCAAATACTATCGTCTTCAATACAGATTACACCTCAACATAAAGAAAACAGAAACCCTCAAAATTTAGACAACAAGCAATATCATGATAAGCGGTGAAAATATTGAAGTTGCTAATACCCAAGTTCTTATTTGGATTCATAAGCAATACCCTTGGAAGCAGCAGGCAAGAAAACAAATGGCTCATTGCACTGGGCAAATCTGCTGAAAACATCCCGTTGTTGTTATTGTTGTAAGGTACCATCAAGTTGGTTCCAACCCATAATGCACAACAGAAGGAAACACTGCCTGGTCCCGCTCCATCCTCACAATTGTTCCCAGGCCTGAGCCCATTGTTGCAGCCACGGTGCCAATCCATCTCAAGCCTTGAGGACCTTCCTCTGTTTCGCTGCCCCTCTACTTTACCAAGCTTGATGTCCTTTCTCCAGGACTAGATCAATATCCCTTTAAATTATTAAAAAAACAGAGGTGTCACTTTGAGCACTCAGGTACGACGGATCAAAGCCATGTTCATTTTTTAATCACTTCACATGCATGAAAAAAAGCAGGACCATGAATAAGGGGCACCAAAGAATGAATGCATATGAATTATGATATTGATGATGAAGAACTGACTCCCAGAAGAATGAACAAATCTATCTTGGACAAAGTACAGCCGGAATGCTCCTTAAAAAGAGGATGATGAGATTTGGGCTCATGTACTTTGGACATGGAATCAGGAAGGACCCATTCCTGCAGAGGGATATCATGTCTGTAAAGCGGAGGGTCAGCAATCAGGAGAGGGCTCTCAATGAGATGGGTTGACCCAGTGGCTGTGCAATGGTTGAGAAGCTGGCACAGGATGGGCAGTGGTCTCTTAAGTTGTAAGGTCTGAATAGAGTGGAACACACCTACCAGCAACGATAATGTCCAGCTAAACTGTAGTCTTAAACTTGTAGTCTCTACCAGTTTCAAATGCGTCCCTCCCAGTGGTTTCATCCCAAAGTAGACTTTGAGTGCAATATCTTTGGGAGGGCCAGAACAGGAGGGCTAGAGTTAGACAAGGGAGGACAAGGGAGGAAAGCATGTCTATAAAATATATCTCATTGAGCAAGTTACCGCTACAGATTCTATCCTGCTTCGAGGCTCCTGGGAGACATCATGATCAATACTCTCTAAAGCAAGGGAGTGGTGTGTTTATACCCGAGTTCCACTTAGAGTTGCTCACACTTCCAGGAGGACACACATGCGTGCTGAGTGGCCTCTAGTGGCCAGAGCTAGCCCTTAGGTAAAGAGATCTAAGGCCTGAAGGTAGAAATCAGGTCAGTGTGTATAGAAATGGTCAGGCAGAGAGGATATGGTCAGGCCAGCAAAAGTAACATCCACATTCTCTCTTTTTTTTAATAGACCAATTTTTAAAGGGGTAAATCATATACCATGAAACTCACCCACATTAAGTGTATACTTCTGTGAGTGCTAGTTAATTTAATGAGCTGTGTGGACATTACCATAATCAAACCTCAAAATCTTTTTACTGCAGTTAGATCTCCCAGGTCCATTTATAGCCAAGCCCCCTTCCCAGCCCTGGATACACTAAGCTGCGCTGTTGCTAGAGACTTGCCTTTTCTGGACATTTCTTGTAACTGGGATTATGCAATGCGTGATTCTGCAGAAAAGACATAAGAGTGCGGCGGTCAGGTATCAGCAAGGAACTACTCTGGGTGGGAACAGTGTCATTTTAGAAGAAAGAGACCATTTTGTGCTCATGCATTCTTTGACATAATATTTTCTTGTGCCTTTGGTAAGAGATTCGGGAAAGCCAATTAGGTTCCCATTGGGCAGTTTCTCTCCCAATGGTCGTGACCGTAATTCTGTTTCCCACCTCATGTCAACATTCTTTCGCATTGTGCTTTGGTTGTTCCGATCCCAGTACTTAGTTTCCTTGCTGCCCGCCCCCCAAATCTTCTCATTTTTAATTTATTGTAACACTTGACATCTTGGTTTCATATATAGGGTGTATGCTTCCGTTTTATTGTTACTATTATTGGTTTTTTAATTGTTATTGAGAATGCATAGATTAAAGCTCACACAGATTTTATTTATTTATTTTATCAAAGTACCATACTCATTCTCATCCCCCCTCCCCACCCTGCAAGGAAACTCTGGTAGCGTTGTCTGGTCAGCCATCAACTGCTAACTGCAAGGTTGGCCGTTCAAACCCACCAGCTGCTCCTCAAGAGAAACAGGAGGTTGTCTGCTCCCGTTCAGATTGACAGCCTCAGAAACCCTCGATGGAGTTGCTATGAGATGGAATGACTGGACTGTGGCCGCGGGCTTTGCTTTGCTTTGTTTTTTGGTGGTTGTATCATTCTCGTAGATCATACCCGTTATGTTGCCTGTCAATCTGCTGTTCCCCTCAACGTGTACCTTGGGGAGAGCTTGGCTCAGGTTGAAAGACAATGTCAGGCCAATCATGTCATGAAACCCTCCAGTCTCAAGTGGTTCGGCTTCAGACGTCTTAACCATTCGAGTTCTGTTCAGCATTTTTCTCCCACGTGGTTGAGGACCATCTATCTTGCGGTCCCGACGGTATTCTTGTAGCTTAAAGGAAAGGCAGGCAGTAAGCTGCTGGGTAAGGTACATTGAAGCCCATTGCCCCATTAGCCACAGCATTGAAACAAATGGACCTGATTCAGAAATCCATGTGTTGTGTAACGGATCAAATGATTTCTGATGGCCTTGGTAGCTGAGGCGGGCTCCCACTCCGTCTTGAGTAGCAGGTGAATCCGTGGAAATGATAAACCTGCAGACAGATACTGGGTTCTTATCTAGCCTGCCAGTCCTTCTTAATCCCCCCACCCTGGCCCAGTCTTTGTTGAAATTCAAGGGGCTTGGGTGGCGCGGTGGGTTGAGCACAGGGCTGCTAAGGACAAAATCCATAATTCAAACTTGCCAGCTCTTCCACGGGAGAAAGATGAGTGATCCGCTCCTGTCCAGACTCGCTGTCTAGGGAGCCCCAAGACACAGCCCCACTTTGTCCTGAGAGTCACGCAGCGCTGGAATGGTTCAATGGCAGTGAATTTGCATCTGTAGAAATCCGTAAAATGGAAGAAACTTCTTTCCCTTGGAAACGCCGATGTAAAACAAGAACAGAACAAGTGGGCGATAAGAGTCCACTGCAGGATGGCCTTGCAGACCTGCCAGCTAGGGCCCGAACCCCCCTGACATTCCAGCTGGGTAGATGGATTGCAATTCCCCACTCACATGGGCACACTTGTCTCGTGACCAGCTGTCTGAGAAGTGTAAATGGGCTAGGAACTGAGATGTAGTCTGTGCTGCCTCGCCTAAAGCAGCCTTTGACTTTGGCCATCCTGCTGAAGGTTGATTTCTCTCGGGCTGTTCCCATGGTTTGACTTGTGGACAAACCCTCAGAGCAGAAGGTTCAGCATGGCTGCTCCCAGAACCCCAGCCCAGGGCTCTTTAGAAACATCTCTTCACTCCTTTACAGTGTACACAAGTTGACAGAGAAGCCCAGGACCAAATGGACCTCCCTGTTCTCTGCTCCAGGGCTGGCGATGCTGGCCCGGAGGAGCACGCCAAGGCTCCTGGGGGTCTTCTCAGCACCCCATGGACACTACAGAGGAACAGCAGGTCCAAGCTCCACCCATCAGCAGCCAGGGAACTGCGCTGGCGCCCAAAGGAGTGTTCCTCCCCATGAGTGTCCACTAGGCCAACCCAGGCCCTGGTTCAATTCTGTGGATGCCTTGTAAGATGCACTCTCAATCAGCACCCCTAAACAAAAGCCAGAGGGTTGAGCTCAGCACCCTCGGGTCTCACATGCTGTCTCCCTAGCCTTGTCCATCAGACGCGCTCGAGGCAGGGAAGGAAGAAGGTGGTATTGACTAGTCTGAGACTAACAAACATCCCCCTCAATGTAATGCTCTCTCTTCTCTCTCCACCTGCATTCACACACGTACACGCATGAACACATGCACATACACACAGCGTGAGTTGCTGGACATGGATTCTAGGCCTCTGAATGAGATCATTCATTTCTGCAAATCTTGCTTCCCCCAGGCCTGACGGGAGGAAGAGCCTCATTCCCACTCTCCCATGCCGTCAGAATATTTTCCCGTCACCAGCTGCCCTCGAGCCGGTTCTGAGCCATGGCAGCCGTGTGTGTTTCAGGGCAGAGCTGCAGTCCATACAGCCAAGCGTTCAGAACCAGATAGCCAGGCCTTTCTGCTGAGGTGCCTCCAGGTGGACTGGCACCCCCGACCTGCTCCAGCGGCAATCGAGGGTGCTAACCACCCACTCCACTCAGGAGTCCCTGGAGTCTGAAGAAACCCAATGTTAGTAAGGAAGGTCTGAAAGGATCTGCAGAAGATCCTCTTTAGGAAAATTCACGTCCCTGTCTGCTGGTATTTCCGGCAAATGTGTAGTGTCGTGTAGGCCTTGCAAACCAAACATGAGGGCCAGGCAGCGAACCAAGATCCGTGGCAGGAGTCAGGTGGCAGGGAAGAGGGAGGGGCAGGGGCTGAGGAGGGTGGAGAGCAGGCACCCCGTTCCAGCCCACTGCTATCCCGTGGGCCTTGGGGCTTGCTCCTCCTGGCCAAACCCTCTGATGTTTCCAGAGAAGGAGGAGACCTGCATTTATTTCAGTGCGCAAAATCCTAGATTTTAAAAAGCTGGTGCGGCTTTCTAAACATCGTCCAGGCCAAATAAAATGCACCTGCCAAGTCCATTTAACCCACAGCCAGCAGCTGGCGGCTCTGGTGTAGGATGTCCTTGTGGACAGGGACCTCTGCTTGGCTTCCACCCAGGCCAGCCATCGGAGGAAAAGAAGCAGATGGTTCTGTGAGGGCATCCGTTATGACCAGCAGCCCCCGCATCCCTCCCTTACTGCCCAAAGTGCTGTCTTAGAGTCCGCCATGAGAAATGCCTTCCTGTGGGCACCGAGTGCTGTTATAGATGCCACTAAATTGCATACTGGAAACACTGAATTGCCGATCGTTGTGACAGGCACGTATACGAAGAAGGCTTCAAAAAGTTTGTGGTAGAATCCCATTTCTTTCCATTCCATTTTTCCATGAACTTCTTGAAGCCCTCCTGTGTGTGTGTGTGTGTGTGTGTGTGTGTGTGTGTGAGAGAGAGAGAGAGAGAGAGAGAGAGAGAGAGAGAAGCCTGAAAAGAGGCCTGGTGGCTCACTGGTTAAGCACTCAAGTTAACCCAAAGTTGGCATTGAACGCTCTGGCTGTTCGGAGGCGAACGAGGCTAGCATCTGTTTCTGTGAAGGTTACAGCCTGGGCAGCCCTCTAGGGCAGTCCTGTCCTATCCTATCGGGCTGCTATGAGTCAGAACGGGCTTGAAGGCAGCGGGTGTGGGTTCTTTGGTTCGGGGCATCCTGGAGGGGCAATGATTAAGCACTCAAGGGCTAGTCTAGAGGTTGGCAGCTTGACTCTACCCCATGGCTCCGGGGGACAAAGACCGGGCCGTCTGCTCTGCTCTGTCGTGTGAGGTTGATCTGCGATGAACTGGACTTGTGGCGGCCCAATGCTGCTTCTGCTGGTCTGCGTGCACATGTCTGCGTACGGTTTGCAAATATAAGAAACAGAGAGCCATGTGGTCCCTTGGACCCTTCAGGGTTGTCTGCACGTCCTGCAAGAGGGCAAGGGACCCTGGGAGGGAACTTCACAGCTAAAAGTGTGCAGCCAGCTTCCAAAAGCGATTCTTCTCTCACCCAATGTCCACCACGGGCCAGGCCCAGCACAATGGCCTGTCACCCCATCCTTAACAGGTTGCTGAGTATCAGGCTAGAGGGCGGTTTTCTTGGGGAATGGAGGCCTACATGGCGTCTGCAGGTCTAAACTTCTCAAATCCTTTTTAATATTGCCCTTCTGTCTCCAGGTTCCTCATCTCAGGCATTTCCCTAATCTCTAACTGCCCACCTTCACAACCAGAGTCCCCCAATAGCTTCTTCAGCCAGATTTTCTCTGCCACCTACATATGTCCTTCATGAAAACCAATACTACAGAGGTTAAGTGTGGGATTATAAAGAGACTTTTCCCCAGCTTTATCTCCCCCAAAGACATGGGCGGAGGTCAGATGCTTACAGACATCCTCCCTGGAAGCAGTTAGTCACCAGACTAAGGTAGGCCCCACTCCCTGCTGCTAAGGACAATGGACAGGCCTGCAGTCATCTATTTGGTTCCTGTAGGTGGAGTTCACACCCTACCAATAATGGTCTCTATCATTTGAGCCAGGGAACAGGTCAAACTGGCTCAGTTACATCCAAGTGAAGCTGCCATCCTGAATTTAGGACCCGCCCATCTTGTCACAGGTATACCCCCAATCCATCCTCTTCCTATTGCGTGTATATCCCTAGATTGTCCCCCTCTCATTGCTGTATAACCTATAGCGCAACCCCTTCCTGTGACGCATGCCTTTACCTGTAATTAGTGGGCTTGCATGCCCCCCAAAGGTATATAGGCCTGGGTTAGCAATAGAGCTCTCTCTCTTGGCTCCTCCCTTGACCTCTCATCAGCTCCCTCTCCTCCCCTGTTCCCTTTCCCCTTGTCCTCCTTCCCTTCCCCCTCTCTCCACGTGGACCACCAAGGGGGCTGAGGTGAGCATTGCTACCATGGAATGTGTCTGACTCCATTATTTCAATCTCTTTTATCTCTCATGCTCTGGATGACTTTAACATAATATTTACATATCTGAACCGTACAATTGTGCTTATAGAACAGGTGATTAGTGGTGGGGGGCCAGCACTCCCTCCAACCACAGTTAAGTACCTTGCTCAGCTAGCACAGTCAATCAACAGAGGAGTGAGGCTTGGAAGCCAGCCTGTCTGACTCCAGAACTCGTGGTCCAGAGCAGGGGCCAGTCAATGTGTTCTGTAAAGGGCAGAAGAGTGAATACTTCAGATTTTTCAGGCCATGTGGTCTCTCTTGCCCCGGTGATGCACTGGAGCTTCAGTGGCACAGTGGGGTTATGTTCTGGCTGCTAACTGTGAAGTCAGCAGTTCAAAACTACAAACTGTCCCAATGGGGAGAGATGAGGCTTTCTAATCCCGGAAAGGCTTACAGGCTGGGAAGCCAACAGGGCAATTCTATTCTGTCCTATAGGATCACTGTGAGTCAGAATTAACTCAATGGCAGTGAAATGCTTTTTGGTTGGTTTGTTTGATTTAGGTCATAATGACAAACTCAAAAGTGGACTCCCAGGAACACTGCCACTGAGCAAGCCCTGCTGCTCAGCCAGGCAAGTCTGCTTGACCAGGCAGTGACCACCCCGTCTTTCTAACTAACACCACAGCGGCAGCAGTGTTGGTCAGAGAAGGCTGGACACAGATCCACGTGGTCACCAATGGCAGGGCGGGGGCTACCAAGTGACATCTTGTCCACTCCAACTGGGCTCCAAGAGGTTTCTGATGGCTGATACTTCAGATATAGATCGCCAGGTCTTTCTTCCAAGTTGTCTCTGGGTGGATTTGAACCTTCTACCTTTCGTAACAATGCAGCACATGAACTGTTTGCATGAACCAGGAATCACAACTTATCCACCGCCCCAATTAGCATTCAATTGCCCTAGATGGGGGAGAATGTGACCCTGCTTGGGAGTGGGGGCAGAACTTGGGGGCACAGAGGGTTGCCTGTTGAGCTGCTGACCACAAGGTTAGCAGTTTGAAACCACCAGCTGCTCCTTGGAAGGAAGGTGAGGTCTTCTGCTCCCATAAAGATTTACAATCCTTGAGGGACCCGCCCCAATCCCAACTATGTGGACACCTGCCCCTCCCCCCAGAAGAATTGATTTCAGAGGACAGCACTGAATCTGCAGCTCTGGGACAGGGACATGTGTGATCAGAGCACACAGGAGCAAATGAAGGGGGAGGAAGAGAGTGGAGCACATCCTGGTCTACCAAGCCTTGAGGATGATATTCCCACTCAGAGCAGCCAATCCACAGAGAAGACCATATGACCAGCCCCACTATGAGACATGACATCCCTCACTGTCCCACAGCCCTGCAGGGGACAATACTGGAGACACAGTGTGGGAATTGTGCCCGATCCGATCCCACCACACTGAGGCAAAATACCAAAGGCATGGAAAAGAACAGCAAGGGGGACAGAGCAATGAAGTCCCCAGGGAATTCACACACACACAATGGAGTAATTGGAATTTCTATCTTGAATTGACAAACAGAAACAAATAGAAGCCACACAAGATATTTTCTTGGGTCGGGGTGGGAGGAGCCACTGTGGCCAGGCATTCCCCAAGGGTCCAGAGCACGAGACACACAAAAGTAACCGCCCCGCCCACCCCCGACACACACACACAAACCTCCTGGCTGGCTCATAGGAAGCACTCAGTAAACAAGGGCTGTTACTTCAGACTTGAAAACCCTTAGGATTCTACGATCCACATTTGTTTCAATACAAACGTAGTGATTTCAATCACCATCAAGATAAAGCAGTGTCCTGGGACAACAGCCACCACAGCTGCTCTGCCACGGGCCCAGCATTCCCCTGGAGGGTGCAACTCCAGCTTCAGAGGCCAGGGCTTGGCCAGGGCTTGGCGCCATCAGACTCCACTGGAAAACATGCCTAAAAGCCAAAAAGCAGTCCTTGAACTAACTACAAGCTTTTCTTTCTTGTTGTTGTGCTTTGTTTTGGTTTTGTTTGTCATTGGCTTATTGTTGTTGTTGTTTTGTTTTCTTTTGTTGCTTGGTTCTGCTCTGTCTT
>NW_022103901.1:27041949-27046541 GCF_000313985.2 Echinops telfairi
TTTTGAGAATGATGAGGGCAATGAATGTACAAATGTGCTTTACACAATTGCTGTATATATGGATTGTGAGAAGAGTTGTATGAGCCCCTAATAAAATAATTTTAAAAAAAATAATAATTTTTTTAAATATTAAAAACCTTAGAAACTTGAAAGGACAATTCTGCTCTGCCCGAGAGGGTACCTAGGGGTCATCATCAGCCCATTAGTAATGGGTTTGGTTTGGGAGCGGGAGCAGGAGGAAATGGCTAGATACCCCAGGAACAGCGGGAGGCACACAGATAGAGAAGACATGGAGATACCCCAGGAACAGCGGGAGGCACACAGATAGAGAAGACATGGAGATCCCAAGCTGTCCATCACTGGCTTTGTTTAGGCCTGGCTCAGGTCACCATGGTACCCCTGGATGCTGCAGTCGACACCTCAGAGCACCTGTAAGCTGATGCAGGTCCAGGATAGCTGGTGTCCCCATAGTCTCTCTCTGCCTCTGCCCCTGCTGCGATTTGTCGTAGGGCATGAAGGGCATTTGGGGCTGGATAACTCTCAGGGGCCGGGGGGCGGGCGGTGGTGGGGAGGTTTGCATCCTGTGCACTGCCGCGTGTTTAGCAGCATCCCTCATCTCTAGAGCAAGGCTGCATCGTGCCTGGCCTCTGAAGCTGGAGTTGCACCCTCCAGGGAAATGCTGGGCCCGTGGCAGAGCAGCTGTGGCACCTGTTCTCCCGGGACACTGCTTTATCTTGACAGTGATTGAAAGCGCTACGTTTGTATTGAAACAAATGTGGATCGTAGAATCCTTAGCGTCTTCAAGTCTGAAGTAACAGCCCTTGTTTACTGAGTGCTTCCTATGAGCCAGGAGGTGTGTGTGTGTGTGTGTGAGAGGGTTTACTTTTGTGTGTCTCCTGCTCTGGACCTTTGGGGAATGCCTGGCCGCAGTGGCTCCTCCCACCCCGACCCAAGAAAATATCTTGTGTGGCTTCTATTTGTTTCTGTTTGTCAATTCAAGATAGAAATTCCAACTACTTTTTACTCCGTCTTCCACCCACTCTATGGCAGTGGGGTGGTCAGTCGCTGTTATGGAGATGCAAGAGGTGTCTACAGTTGAACAAGCCTTCCCACAATGTTTTCTCGCTGTCACCGAGCAGCTGATCAAAGGTCTTTCTGATTTGAGCCTCATGGGCTTCATGAGTGACATTTGGCAGAGGAGGACACAAAAGTCCCCGAAGTCCCGCAGTCTGTTCACTGGCTCATCAAATGAGAAAGCCGTCAGAGGACCCAAATCTAATGATCTCCCCAAAGCCTCTTCTCCAAGAACATCTGGGAAAATTGGTTCCAAGGTGAACCGTAAGGAACTCCTCAAGCCCACGTCCCTATGCTGGCTGGCAAGGTGGCTTACGGTAGGTGCCTCGGCTGGAGTTGGCCAACTGGTAACTCTGTCTTATCCTCTGTCGAGGAGCTCTGTGGGGTAATGGTTCCAAGTTGAGCCTCTTTCCTTGACGTGATGAGAAGAGAGTTGGACCAATGAGCGCACACACACACACAGAGGGAAGCGGCGGGAAATCCAGGCAAGAATTACAGTGGCACCTGAGAGAGCCGGGGCATGACGGGACTGCCCTGTTGGGCCAGGTCTCAGAGTGTCCCACCTTGGAGAGGGTGTGTCCTACCCCTTTTCACTCCCTCGTTTTAGTGGAAAGTATTTCGTTTTGCTGCTCTGGCAGGTTTCTGCTTTATGCAGCCTCCGGCTGTCAGTGGTTTCACTGTAAGTTGGAGGCAGTTAGTCCGTGAGCTTTGGAGAAGTGTGGAAGACTTCCTCCCTGAGGTTGTCAGAGGGATTGAAAATAAACAAACAGACCAAACTACTGAAAAAGGCCTCGCTTTCTCTAGGTATAATTTTTAAAAACAGGTTTATTAGCATTTCATCTACATGTGATCCAATTGAATAATTCAATCATATCATATCACAATCAGTTCTAGGACAATTTCTTCTTCCTTGCACTCATTGTTATTCATGCACTTATGTTTTTCAAATTGTGGCAAAAATATACACAACAAAGCCATCTCCATTTCAACAACATCTACATGTATAATTCAGGGCCATTGATTATACTCTTTGGGGTATACAACCATTATTCATACCCTTTTCTAAATTATTCCACCACCAATCAGTGCTCCTAAGCAATAGTCTTCACCTTCACCCATGGTAACCATTGGTTCAGTTTGCCTTATTTATTTATTTTTAGTAGTTTTCTTAATATCGTATTCACAAATCATACACTTCCATAGTTAAAGCACTTTAAAAAAGAGTTGTATATACATCCTCGCAATCAGTTCTGATGTTCCCTCCCCACTCCTGAATTCACTGTTTACTCTCCAAATCCCCTCAACCTCCCACCCCCACCCCACCTCTCTGATAAACCATTGCACCAGTTATTGTCTCTCTCTCGGTTTAGTTCACTCTCATGAGTGTCCAGGCGACCCTAAAACCAGCCTTCGGCCACAATATATGCTACACCTTGGGAGACACAGGCTTGGGGAGTTGGACTGCTAACCTCAAGGTTGGTGGTTCAAACCTACCAGCAGCTCTGTGGGAGAAAGACGAGGTGATCAGCGCCTGTAAACAGCCGCCACCTTGGGAACTCTGTGGAGGGTCACTGAGTGGGAATCAACTGGATGGCAATAAGTTTGGCGGTTTGCTTTACTGCTCCTTCAAGTCCTGGCTCTGCCACTTGCGGGCAGGCAGACCCTGGGCAAGGTTCTTCACGTGGAAGCTTAGGTCTCCTCACTTGTAGATGGGAGAACAACACAGTTTCCCTTAGGACACTGTGACGAGTATCAAGCAAGGTAACACATTCAAGGTGGTTTAGCGGGGGGCTCAAAAACACGATTAGTATTCCAATCATTGAAATACTTCCTTGTCCCTTGGGGGCTTAAAGATGGTGGTTCTCTTGGTCCCCGACAGGATGCTCAGGAAGTAAAGAACTTGGTGCTAGAGACTGACTCCATTGCCATCAAGCCAAGTCCAGCTCCTAACAACCTTTCAAGACAGAGTGGAACTGTCCCATGGGTTTCCAAGACTGCATCTTTACGGAAACAAACACCCACATCTTTCTCCCTTGGCTGAAACCACTGGCCTTCCAGCTAACAGGCGAGCACTTAACCCAGGGCTCTAGGATCAATACTAGCCACCTAAGGGAGGGAGAGGGACCAAACGGTCACCCCCTCTTTGCCTCTCCCCGACAGTTACCAAGATGTTTTAAAACCACAGAACCACTTCTTCCCCACCCTCTTTCCCTTACTCTGGTGATCAACCCTGGCCTGTCCTATGCCCCTCAGGACTGCCGTGTCCTTCTGGCCCTGCGTATCAATTCATCTCCCTTACCCTTCTTTCTCAAGGCCCCGGAGTGATTTTATGTGACACAGTCCGACCTTGAACCTAGGCTTGTGTGATTCACGGCGCATCTCAGAACTGACAGAGAGATGAGGAGAGAACTCTCATTTGCTGATAATAATAATGACTCATCGCGAATTATAACGTATAGTAATTAGTGATCATGATTGACGGTAGTTATTAATTACACGTAAAGCTTTTGCTACGGCTGTTGTTTACTGAGCAGTTGCTGTGTGCCAGCATGCATGCACTACCCCATGTGCTCCTCAGGAGCCTTTCGACAGGGATGACTTGGTTGTTGGTATCAGTGGCTCGAGCCAGCTCTGACTCAGCCTGAAGCGTTGGCCGACCCCGTGACATCTTCATGATCATTGGTTTATTGATGTCTGTTCTCGTGGCTGTGGTGTCCGTGTCTCTTACTAAACGGCTGCCTGGGTTTTGCTGACCTCTACTAAGGAGCCCTGGTGGTGCTGTTGCGTGACTTTTGGACTGCTCCCCAGAAGGTCGGTGGTTCAAGGAGAAAGATGACGCTCTCCTGCTCCTGTCAAGACCGACAGCCTTGGACACCCTGCAGAGGGTCATTGGATGTCAGAGTTGACTGCATGGCAGTGGTTCCACTTGACCAAACTCAAAGTCCGTTTCTAGGAATTGGTTTTTCCTGATGACTTATCCACAGGAAGCGAGCTGAAGTCTGGCCATTCTCACTTTTGAGCGTATTGTGCTTGGGTTCCCTCCAAGGTGGATGTGCTTGTGTTTCTGGTGGTCCATCCATTCTGGTCCGTTTCAAGGCCATTTGGGTTTTGACTGCTGCCTCCACAGGGGTTGATTGGTGATCCAAGTGGAACAAAATTCCTGCCGATTCCAAGAATTTACTATGTCTCACTGTCTAAAGAAGTAAAATCAGTGAAGCGTATATAGGTAAATACAGACTCAAATTTTTATCAAGAAAATGGCTAGCATTTTAATCTTGAAATATCAAACTCACTGCCATTAAGCTGACTCTGACACACAGCGACCTTGCGACCTTAGAGGAGAGGGTCACGCTGTCCCTGTGGGTTTCTGAGACTGACGTTTTATAGGAGTAGAAAGCTGGTCTCTTTCCCCGGCACACAGTTGTAGAAGTGGCTACGTCCAAGTCCAGGCAGGTTCCAAGGCTGTGGTGGGTCAGAAGTTAGACTGGAGGCATCTCCTGACCTTCATGGCGGGGGGG
>NW_022103901.1:27046664-27053496 GCF_000313985.2 Echinops telfairi
GGCCGCTGATGACTCCTGGGATTGACAGGCTCTATGGCAGGCCATTGACTCAAGTTCAAAGAACTGATGAGCTAGGTGGCAGAATACAGATCCAGCAGAAAAACAAACGAGCTTTTCTACAGCGTCCACTTGTATTGGAAGTAGGCCCCATCCCCATGGAAATGTCTCTTCAATGGATTGTATCAGGATTCTGATCAGAATAAGGGTGCAGCCCACCCTAATCTTGCAACTGTTTGGCTGCTCATAGCAAAGCTCCTTGTGGAGGTGATTGCCTTTCATTAGATCACAGCAGGAGGGACTATCTTAGCTGCCTCCTTGAGAACCCTGGCCTAGCCAAGTTGACCTTAACACCTAAGCACCCCATTTACCACACCCACAATTCAAAGGCCTCTATTTCCTTTCCAATGTCCAACTTTGGCAGATATGTAAGGTTATTGAAATTACTCGTAATGCTTGGTGCATTTTAGTTATCAAAGCAACATATTTACTGTTTAACACTCAAAAAGAGGTCTTTTATAGCTTAATTGCACAATGTCATGTGACTGTTTGGCTTTTTAAAAACTTTTTATTTTGCATTGGATAAAGGTTTACATAGCAGATCAGTTTTCGGTTCAACACCTTCGGTTTCCTTTCATTGATTGCAGTCTCCGCAAGAAACATCACTTATCCCAGTTCCTCCCTATGTTTCCTGCCCCTTTCCTCTTTCTTCCCTCGCCTTTCTTTACTATGTCTTTGGATGAGCACTCCACTGTAGATCTCAAACGGCTGATGATTTTAAGATGTGACTATCTCGCTACTGTCATCATTCTCCTTATAGCACGGTCTATTTTTTGGCTGAAAATCGAGCCATTGGAGTGAGTTCATTTCCCGACCTGAAAGGTAACTGAAGGCAAGCCTCATCTTTTTTTCTTTTTTAAAATTATGTCATTTATGTTTTTGAGTGCCGTTTCCATGGGTGTTGATTTTCGGTCCTAGTACAATGAGTTTCTTGACAATCCCAATCCCGTCATTTTTCATAATGTTGCTTATCAATCCCGTGGCGAGGATTTCAATTTTCTTCATCGTCAGGTACAGTCTTTGACCTCCAATGATTTGATGACATCCATCTTTCATATAAGAGAACAACAAAATGGAAGGAGAGTCTAAAGGCATTGTCCCATGACCTTCTGTGTAACGGGCTCTGAGAGGGACCAGAGCATGGGGACTGGGAAGATGAGGCTCATGTTCTAGAGGAGGAGAAGGAGAGGAAGATCCTTGGTAAGTTCCTTACAGCAGGACTGACTCCTACGCACAGTTGTGCTTTCTGAGCATCCGTTCGCCCTTCGTCCGTCCGGGAGCGAGGACCCTTCTCAAGTCTCACTTTTCTCCTGAAGGGACCCAACCAGATGGGTCACAGTCGGTCTTCCAGTCCAGCCCCACGAGCAGTAGTGCTCTTCCCGTCGGAACCTCCTCCCGTCTCTATTTAAGTTACGCTCCTTCCATTCTCCTAAAAGAACAACCCACTTTGCTTTCTCTTTTTGCACCCTGAGTTTCGTACAGTCCCTATGACGGGCAAAGGTTAAAGGACACAAAGCAGGGACATGGGGGGAGGGGACGTGCCCCTGGTTAAAGGACACAAAGCAGGGACATGGGGGGAGGGGGCTCAAACAATTTTCTTCAGCCCCAAACGTGAGGCGGACGCGATCAAGGGCCGGAGGGGAGGCATGCTCCTGGTTGTGGTTCGGAAGCCTGAGAGCTCAGGGTTTAAAAATAGGGGAACTGAAATAAACACTGCACGCGCCTCAGATGGCACTGAAATAGAGTGGTAATTGATCTAATGCAACTTTTGCCTCAGATAACATCATTATTTGTGAAATTATGTCAGCGTTGCTGCTGCCAAGTCAGCAAGCACTTACAGGACGTGACTTCTAATTTAGGCCTTGGACTATTTGTGGCTCATCTTTGAAGACAGCAGGGACTAGTGGACACCGGTAGCCAGGCCTGGTGGGAGTTTGCAGGGTGAAAGGTTTGAGGTGCCAAGGAGATGTGCTGCTCAGGAGACCTTTGTCAAAAGGATTTGCTGCCCAGCTTCTTCGGGACGGGGCTCAGTTTCTAAAAGCAGCCTGGCCCTACGAGGCCCCAAGTCACACGCTTGGTGAGGCAGCTCACGATGCGTGACTTAGTGTGGAAAAAACCCCCACACAAATAAACAAACAAATTCACTGCCGTGACCCCCTATTGGTGTCTGAGACTCTAAGTGTTTATGGGAGTAGAAAGCCCAGTCTTTCTCCTCCGGAGCTGCTGGTGGTTTTGAACTGTTGACCATGGGAAGCACAGCCCAAATGCATAACTACTACCCCACCAGGGCCCCTGGGATTGAGGGAAGCAGGGGTACAATATAAATGGGCGTCCGTCTGGTGGGCAGGGCCTGCTGCAGAGCTCCCTGCCCAGTTATTCAAGACTGCTAAAACATCACTATTCCATCTCCGATCCACAGCCAGCTCCCGCCTTCCTTTCCCAGGGGTTGACCACTCGGTAACACATCGCCCAACTCACCTGGGGGACAAACAAGGAAACCCTGGACTGCTAGCCAAAAGGCCTACACCCACCCAGAGGCACCTTGGAACACAAGCCTGGCCATCCGCTTCCCAAAGGGCACAGCTTCAAACGGGTCACGGAGCCCTCCTCCTGTGCACACATAGGGTCACCTGCCATTGGTGTCTTGGCTCTTTCCCGAGTGGGAAGTGCTTCCTGGTGTGCCCCTCACTGCTCCGGAGAGGGTGGGGACTCCACTGTCCCTCATGTCCTCATGGAGCTACCTGTGGGATTCTCATGTGGAATTTCAAGTGGAAGGACTCTCCGGGTCATTTATTGGACTTGCTAGAAATTAGGTGCATGCCCGTGCGCGTGTGCGTGCACGCGTGCGTGCGTGCGTGCGTGCGTGCGTGCGTGCGTGCGTGTGTGTGTGTGTGTGTGTAAAACTTATTCTTAGAAAGGACAGCCATTTCTTTATTGCATAATCACAACATCGTAGTGACGATGGCAGGTGGTTTGAATGCCACAGCGAACAAGACAGTCAAGGCTTCCTACAGCCTAGGCTCTATGGGAAGAGACAGACCATCGGAAGCAAATAAATGTGTTCATGCGAAAGCAAAGCGAATTAAAACTAGCACGGAGAAAATAGAATTGGCGGGGTGGGAGGGGATGGCAGTGAGGAAACAGGTGTGGGTTGCACAGGAGGGACAGTCCCTCTGGGAGCAGAAGGGCAAAGGGCACTGGGTGTATGCTGAGAAAGCTCTGTCTGTTGGCCTCCGGAAGACCCAGGAGTTCCTGCCCCCAGTTGGATTTAACAGCATCAAATGGCTGGTAGTCACTTGTTTAAACACGTCCGGGGTCCTTGCTGTGGTGCCAGGTGCCAAGTGTGGCTATGGAGGTAGAGGTGAGTACAGAAGTGTCCAGGCTTTGCAGAGTGGAGTCCACAGCCAGGGCACGGGTTCCTTGTCTCAGACCACCTGCTGTCATGCAGCATTTGGATGAGACCACTTACAGCAGGGAGCCCCGGGACAAGGAGCATTGAGTACGTCCTCTGCTTTGTCAGGTTTGTCTGTCTTTTCCAGGTATGGGGCTTCTAGAAGCCTCTTACACTGGGAGTCAATGATGTTGCTGAAAGCCCAGTTCAGAGTCTCCGACTCAGCTGAAGGAATCTTCCAGACTGAAGATTGAAGAGCTGTTACCTGTGAGTCTAGACATAGGCATCTAGGTACCTGGATATTGTCTATTTAACCACCTCTCACACATGACCTTCCTTATCTGCTGCTCCTCTTCCATCCCTGGCATGCCTGCCCACCTCTCACTCTTGGCTTCCCCGGTCTATTCTCCATCCTTTATGGTCTGCACCAAGCACCCCCTCTTGTGTACAGCATCCCCAGAGAGAGCTGCTCTCTCTCCCCTCCCTATGTGAGCTATCACTGGCACCTCCCCGAGCCTCTGATTCCCCATCTGTCAAACGGGGATAGTGGCAGCCTTGCTTTTTGGCGTTTGATCTAACCTACCAAGAACCAAAACCCACGACTAGCCAAGCACAAGCATTTAAAAAATGTTGCCAGCAGAATTGCTCACCTGAATCAAAGCATGTGAAACTATTCGCCTTCAGATCTAACACTCATTGAGGAGGCGTCAGGTATAGGGACTGTATCTTCACATGCATCGATGAGAAGGTCCTGTCTTTATTTGCCATCATAAGGTCGCATGGCGACCTGATCGTTAACAGACTAAACTGGCCCCGGCCCAGTCTTGCACCGTCTTTGTGATCCTTGGCGTGTTTGAGCCCATTGCTCAGGCTCCCGTGTCAATCTACCTCATGGGTGTTCCCCTCATTTTCATTGATTTTACCAAACATGCCATCCTTTTCTGGTGACTGGTCTTTCCTCATGATGTGTCTAAAGTAAGTAAACTCAACTCCTCCCCCACCCCCACCCTTATAGATACACAGCAATCTAGTAGTATTTCTTATAAGACTGATGTATGGAAGGATGAGAAAACCGGGGCACACAGTAATACAACTATCTGTTGACATATCTGCCCTTTCTTCTACTGGGCTGCAACCTCAGTGAAGACAGGGCTCAGATTTTATTTATTTCCCTATCTCCGGTAGTTAACATCATGCCTCTAAATATTTGCCGAGCGAGTGAGTGAGGGAATAAATAAAATTAAAAGAGCAGAAATAACATCCAATTTGGGAGGTAGAGCAAATGGGACCCAAGAGAGACATGGGATGAAGGGTCCTAGCTAAGACATAGTTGTACACGTTCCCAATTTAGACCTCCGTTAAACTTAAACTCCTCATACTAGGCTATGCAGATGAATCACCTGAGCACCTGGTTAAAATGCAGATTTTGATTCAATAAGCTTGAGGACAATCCCAACATTCTGCACCTCTCACAAGCCTCCAAGTGCCACTCCAACCTGTGATCACAGGTGGAGAGTAGACAGATATTAGACACCTTGTGTTGGATGGCTCAATGCCTGCCGACAACAGAGACCTATCCTAGCTCGCTGAAGTCAAAACCGACATGGATTAGAAGGACATGAGCAAGCACCTGGGGCCCCGGTAGTGTAGTGGTTACACAGTGGGCTGTGCGTGATCCGCATGGTCGGCAGTTCAAAACCACCGTGGGAGAACGACTGGGGAGTCAGCTCCTGCAAACAGTTCCACTCTCGGAAGCCCACAGAGGGTCGCTCTGAGTCAGAATTGACTTGATAGCAGTGGGTTTGGTGTTTTGAGAAAGTTCTTAGACTCCAAGGAAGACCTAGAGAACCAAGCTCCAACAAGGCCGGGGGATTCCCACTGTCGGGAAAGGTCAGTGGCAGTCAGACTCTGGTCCTGAGTCCCTCCATGCAAAGCCCACTTCCTTGGGCAGAGTATCTGATCCATTCACTGGGAGTCATTTGCCATCCCCAGACCAGGAAGAGCCGTCTCAATGAACAGTCCGGTCAGGGGTGCAGTCAGTGGCCCAGTGACGCAGCGAGCTGCCCTGGAGTGGTTCTGACTCACGGTTACCCAATGCAGGTCGGAGTTGAACTGTGCTCCACAGGGGTTTTATTGGCTGATTTTTCAGAACTAAATAGCCAGGCCTTTCTCTTGAGATGCCTCTGAGTGGGCTCAAACCACCAACCTCTTGTTTTGATGCTAGATATCCAAACCATTTATTTGTACCACTGGGCAACTCGGATGTTCAATATAAAAATGAAGAAATCCCGTTGCTGTCGGCTTACCTCAGAGCCCTAGCAGCTCTATAGGACACAGGAGAACAGCTCCATTTGGTTTCCAAGGCTGTACGTTTTCTTTTTTTGATTATTTAAATATATATATTAATATACAGCCTATATATATATATTTAGGCTGTATGTTTTGATGGAAGTGGATTGTCACATGTTCACCCATAGAGTGGCTTGTAGATTTGAACCGCTGGCCTTTGGGTTAGCAGCAGCATGCTTAACCACTGTGCTACCACAGAGTCTGTGCGCAAGGGGCCCTTTCTCAAAGAGGAAAGCGGAGGCCTGGTTCCTGAAACCAGACACACCGAGCAAGGGCAGAGTCCTCAGCTGCGGGCCACATTTTTAAGAGGAATGAGAGGTGTTTGGGCCCATATGTACCTTTCTAAGACCATCACCAGGACACCGCTCAGCTGGGCTGTGGACCGTCACTGGATGGCCCAGAGAGACTGATTCAAGGGTTGGATGGGCATAGACATTCGTCCCAGCGTGGAGCCTGAGTCTTAACTCTCACATTAGATTCTTAACCAGAAATAGCGGGGAGCGGCCTCTCCAGTCCCTGGGTTTCTGTGGGTCATCAGATGGCACAGAGCCAGACTAGCGAGCACTAAAACAATCTCTTATCTACTTTTCAGGGCGTCTTTGCTTGATTTTCAAACAAAACTTTGCCCAGTTCTCAGCGACTCGATTTTAAAGGTTGTTATATTAACTGCACAGATGGATCGAGGGATAAGGTCATTTTTCATCCAGGGAAACACTTAGTTGTAAGCATTGCCATTTCGTTGCCACTTAGATGTGGGTCTGGGTTTTTAAAAGGCCGTTCTAGCCGAACATAGTATTCTTTGGGGGGAAAGGGCTGCCTTCCCTCCCCAAACCCAGCTTTGTTTTTTCGTCAAAGGGAGCTTTTTCTACCCGGCTCTGTCTCACTTGTATCTGGGAGAGCAGCCACCAGCCCACAAGTTCTCCTCCAGCAGAAGACCCGTCAATGGGATTGCAGTCACCTGGTTGAAAGCTTTGGCCTTGTAGAGCCAGAGACTGGCTCTGTGTTGACATAATGGATGAAAAAGGCCTGAATAAA
>NW_022103901.1:27053596-27061035 GCF_000313985.2 Echinops telfairi
CCCCCAACACAGATTTTCTAGAAAACCCTTCCTTGTAAAAAGCGGTTGCTCTTAAAATGGAAAGGAGATGGGGGAAGAAGATGAGAGAGCCCGGGAGGGTAAGGCCCGAAAGGCAGCTATACATCTAAGAGGGTGCTATTTTCATTCTGCACGCTTACTGTAAAGACAGGGATTTTATTTGGATGGAAAACAAATGGCTCATCGAGGTTTCAGAATCGAATGGAGAGCTCGCTTGACGCATGACTTCAGATCTTTCTAGTTCGTCAAGACCATCGGAAGCTGGAGATGGAACCCAGGCCATTAAACCCATGTTTGTGTTCAGACGGACACCAGAGATGGTAGGAAGTTCACTTTTTTGTGCTCTTTAAGGAGGTGAATTTAAGACATCCATTTGCTCTTTGCTGTTGGCCCATAATTGAGTGGCAGCTCTTGCTAAATGCCAGGATGCTGTGTTTGTTTAGCACAAGCCCTTCCATGTGAGCCAACTGTATTGAGGGATGAGGCAAGCTCAACCTAAGACACAGTGCTCTGCTTCAGATGGCAGAAAGGGGACAGTGTGTGAAAATGAACCCAATGTTCCCTGAGCAACAACCCTTCCTTCTTCACCCATGGTAACCATAGGTTAAGTTTGGTTTCTTTCATTTTTAGTAGTTTTCTTGATATAATATCCATATGTATCTTTTGTACCTGGCATGTTTTTAAGGTTCTTCCACATTGTAGCCTATACCAGTATTGTGCTCCTTTTGATGGCTGCATAATATTCCATGGTACATTACAAGGCATACAATGTTTATCCACACATCCATTGATGCTTGTTAGAGTTGTCGGCACCTTGTGGCTATTGCCACTAGTGTAACTATGAATATCCATGTACAAGATTTTGTTTGACTTCCTTGTTTTAAATTCTTTGGCGTATATACCTAGTAGCGGAATTGCAAGTCACAGGGTAATTCTACGCTAAGTTGTTGAGGAATCATCACACTGCTTTCCCAATCAGACCTTTTTAAAGCTGGAGGAACTCTTGGGAATAGTACCTACCAAGTACAAAGTTGAGTGGAGTTTATACTCTAAGACTTCTTCCAGAAATATCAACAGGGGTCCTAGTGGCAGTCTTTTGTTTAATTCAGCATGAAAACAGTCCGCCCCTTGAGGGTGAGGAAGAACATTGTTAAAAGTGAGCTTACGAACTTGATTCAATAGGAAGCCATGGAGAGATGTTGGCATTGCTTTTTGGCCACTCAGATGCACGTATTCATTTGGGAAGTAGCCCATGGCGTTCCCTTGCAAGTCATTCGTGATCACATTTGATCCCAGTCTGAATCCTACGGTTTAGGAGGCAGGTTAGTCTGCGCAGGTGGAGGTAGGGAGCGAGACTGTGCCTGATTCCACTTTAGCGCCTCCACAGGGCATTGTGCAGTGACTAGCTCACCCCCCTCCATGAGTAGGTAGGTGTATCCTTTACAGCCCCTTTGCTGCAAGAGACCAAAAGGAAAACCTATGGGGAAAAATATGGAGATGTAAAATTTCGTATGAATTTAAAAGTCCAGGTGTGAGCATCAGACATGATGAAACCCAGATAATCAAAGCATTGTTCATCAATACCGTACTTTCAGGGGTGGCTTTATTCCTAGGCAGGCTTTATCTGTGTGCCCTTCCATTACTACCATCCCCTCACTCTTGCTCAGCAGGGCCAGGTTTACATCTTTCCAGAACTCAACCCAGTAAAAAAGAGTTACTTCTTTCCAGGTCTTATCTGTGCCAGTTCTGAGATTAGAGCTGACTGGCCCAGCTTTAGGTCATTCTCAGAGGGCTCGTTGGCCAGGATGGGGCTCTTGCTCAGAGTCTATCTTAGATTCATCGTTCACCCATCTACCCATCCATTCAGCGACCTGCTTACTTTCAGAGAGAATCCACTCCCTCTGATAGTTACTGCAAGTAGTTGGGGAAGAGTGATCCTTGAAAGGTAAACAAACATTCAATCATCCTTTCTATCCCTCTATGCTGCCATCCCTCCATCTTTTCATTTACCTTTCATCCATCCACCTATCTATTCCTCTTAAGCAGTTAAACCTTCAGTTTATGTTGTTGTTCGGTGCTATCCAATCCTCTCCTGCTCACAGGGACCCTGTGGACAGTGGGGTGAACAAGGCCTGATCCCGTGTTATCATAATCACGGTTACAACCATGGTGGCAATCCAGTTTATTGAAGATCTGTCTCTCTATATATATCTTTTTTTTTTTTTTGGCTGAACCTCTGCCAAGCATGATGTCCAACTCCAGGGACTGGTCCCTCCTGGTGATAGTCCAAAGTACATGAGCTGAAGCCTCATCAGCTCTGCTTCAAAAGAAGCGCTCTGAGAGTCTATGGTGTAGTCCGTGGTCTTCACAAGCACCATCATTCAAGGGTGTGAATTCTTCCTCCGTTTTCCTTATTCATTGTCTAGTTTCCACATGAGGTGATTGGAAATACCACGGCCTGGGTCAAGTACAACCTTCATCTTCACCTAGTCTCTCTGTATCTCTGTATATCTATTCATTCATCCACTAACCTGTCCAACTAGCTTCCTAGGGAATGTTTGCCTTTCCATTATAGAAAGCAGCTAACCTTTCAGCTCATGGCAAACCTTGGGAATTCCAGGACTGTTTTTCAAAGAAAGTGAATAAATAAATCTCACATTAGTCACATTTTTACACGTGCAAAAAAGAGTCATAACAGCTATTGCCATGCTGGAATTAGCACCCAGTCTTTACTGTTTATTCCACACCTCAATGACTGGGGAACAGATTTCTGACAAGGCAAGTGGATTTGAGGGATTGCCGGAACATAATGGTATCATTTAAGAGTACACATCCCTGTGCTTTTATTAACCAGGGATCATTTTTATCCTAGAATCATATCTATTTTTTCAAAAGAAAAATTAACTACTTACACACACAGTATATATAACAATTTCATTTGTCAAAAAGAAGGTACGTTTTGTTTTTAAGCTTAACTCTAATGCTCAAAGCTATTACCCAAACTATCGAAGTGTGCCACAAAATGTATGTGTCTTAATCAAGCCTTTAAGAGTAGCATGACATTGGAGGAGGAAATTAGATTGTAGGATATCTGAAACAATTTGCATGAGAAATACGTTAGTATACATGAAACAAAATTTAAATCTGTGTTGAAATTTACATCTACACGTATTTGTAGAGACATACATGTGTAATAAATGCTAAACATATAGCTATATTATTTATCATATGTATAATTATAAATACATGATACATGTGATAATACATGCAACATGTATGATTGCTTTTGATACACATGCTTTATTTGAATTCTCGTGGTATTTTTGTGCCAAAGGGTTCCAATGTAAGATTGGCTATTGATTTCGCTACAATATTTAAAGGAAAGAGAAAAAGACTGGAAGCTGGGATTCTTGGGTTGTTCATTTGTTCACCGATGAGCACCTTCTATGTGCCCGACGCTCTCCTGGGATCCAACAGTGAATGAACCACAGACACAAGCCCTTCCCCTCTTTCTTGTAGCTTACGGGGTTTAGTGCAAGCTTCTACCATCCTCATGGATTGAATTGTGTCCCCCCAAAGCACATGCTGGAGTGCTAACCCTGTGGATGCAATCCTGTTTGGGGAAACAGGGCTTTCTTTGTTATGTGATTGCGGTGGTGCCAATGTGGCGGGTGTTTTAAATCTAATCACTTCTGAGCTCTAGGAAGAGCAAATTAGATGGAGAGACATGGCCATGCTAGGGAGGGCAGAGGCCATGTGAGGATCGCCAAGGAATCAAAGCTGTTGACAAGGAAGGGATTAATAAGACCGGGACACTGATTTGGATTTTTAATCTCCAAAAATGTCAGAAAACAAATGTCTTTTCTTTGAAGTCACCCACAGGAGTTGCGGCCATTCTAGGAGACTCAGACAGCCGCCGTCCAGCATTGGCGTGAGTGTTGACCTATCACGGGCCCTCCAAGGGCAGCTGCTTTCCCCTTGTAATAGGAAAGGGAAGTGACCTTAACACCAAGCAAACGCAAAGAGCAGCTTAGGGAGCTAACCCTCAGAAAAGGAGAACTCAAGGAGGACCTAGGAAACCCAAGCCAAACAAACAAACCCAACGCCAAGCTCACTGCCACCGAGTCAATTCCGACTCAAAGGCTAGAATTGCCTTTGTGGGTTTCTGAGATTGTCATACTTTCAGAGTAGAGAGGATTCAAACTGCTGACCTTGTGCTTAGCACTCCAGTGAGGAACCCACTATACCACCAGAGCTCTCCAGAGGAGGACATAGTGCTCATGCCCAAATACTGAGAACGGTGTTCTGGGTAAGCGTGGCCATCGTCGATCTGAAGGATTGAATGGTGTCTTCTCAAAATATGGATCAATTTGACTAGCTCATTATTCTCAGTATTATATAATTCTTCTCCATCCTGTCACCTGATACTGTTACCCTAAGTGTTGTAAATCCTAGGATGTCAATGAAGCAGGATGCAATCTATAAGACTAGGATGTATCATGAGTCTATCTCTTCTGAGCAGAAAGCAAATGTTTTGAGAATGATGATGGCAACAAATGCACAAATGTGCTTGACACAATGTATGTATGGATGGCTTGTGATAAGAGTTGTACGAGCCCCCAATAAAATTATTTTTTAAAAAAGATCAAACTCAAGAGCAGAGATCAGAGAGGCTCCTTACGAGCCTGGAACAAAGCACTCCCTTTGGATCTGAGCTCCTTGTGATAGGAAACTCCTAGACCCAGGGGAAGATTGATAACAAGGATCTTCCCCCCGAGCTCACAGAAAGAGGAAGCTTTGTCCTGGAGCTGGCACGTTGAATGAAAACGTCTAGTCATCTAAACTGTGAGAGGATAACCTTCTATTCATTAAAGTCACCCACTTGTATTTCTCTGATAGCAGGGCTAGATAATGGAGACATTTATTTGATCCGTGTGACTCTCAAGGATACAAGGAAGGGTTGAAGACAGAGTTCAGCCACCTCTAAGGTGCTCAAGAAGCAGTGACTTCCCATCACTAACCTGTGCAAGAAAAGGCTGGAAGTAAACTTGTCAGGGATGCTGGAAAAGGGTGGAGGGATCAGCCTTCTAAAAGCCCTTTCACCTGTGAATGCAATTAACATTAGCCATCTGCTGGCCTGGGCCCCATCAATTGGACCACGTGGTCTCTAAGTTTGCTACAATAGAAAAAAAGAAAAAGAAAAAGCAAGAGGGTTTCTTAAGTACCTTAGATAGCAAGTGATATCTATAATTCCTGTATTTAGTTCATTGGCCAGAACTAATTGCATAGTCCCCAAAGGCTAATAAAGATAGGAAAATGTAGGGGGCACATGTGAACATGAGAATATATATATTTTTAACGATTAATGTTCTCTATATATATGTGTATATGTATATGTATGTATATGTATATACACGTATATATACACATATATATATATATATACAGTGAACCCTCGCCACTTCGCGCTTCGACTTCCGCGGCTTCACTCTATCGCGGTTTTTGCGTAACAGCGCATGCTCTGTCATTATTGCCACTGATTGGCTCATACTGTACACGCTTGATGCCATAAATAATATAATAAATAATAAATGATAATTGTAACGTCCAAAATGTTTTACTGTATTTTCCCTTTTTCGTTTAATAAATTGGGTAATACGAGTGTAATGGTGACTAAAGGGTGTTTTTTCATGTCCTCTATGCTCGAACTACGAAAATATTTGATTTACAAATAAGGAATCCTACTTCGCGGAATTTCATTTATCACGGTAGGGTCTAGAACCGATTAACCGCGATAAACGAGGGTTCACTGTGTATATATATATATACACAGTGAACCCTCGTTTATCGCTGGTATATATATATATATATATATACATACCAGGGCTTCACTGACGGTCATACATGCACAGGCTTATTCCAAGGGAAAACAGGTTTAAACCTGTCTGCACTCAGTGGATGGCTGCAGACAAGTTCTCTCAGTAATATGCGCGTGTGCATCTCCTTAGAGTGCCCTGTAAGAAAGGTCCTATCAGAACTGTGACCCCCCAAGGGGATCTGCTGGGCCCATTAAATTTGAGGCAGAGAGGTTATGGCAGCTGTTTCTTCTTGGGGATTGCAAAGGGGGTACCATTGATAGAGGTTCTCAAATGGCCCAGGATGATCACAGGGGCTTCTTGTGAAGCCGTTTTAAGGAAACTGAAAAGGTGAGAAAAGGTCCAGGGAAGTTGCACAGGGGATTTCCCCGCCCCCCCCACCTCCAATCACAACAACGCACCTGCTCATTCTTTGAGGCGAACACAGGCTGTCCTGTGAGGATTTGATAGAGAAGCTACCCCAGCCACCCCAAAGCCCTGCGTTTGCCCCTCCAGATCTCTTTTTTATTCCCAAGCTCAAGGAACATTTCAAAGGAACACAATTGGAGTCCCCCAGGGATATCAGAACTGCCTTATTGATGTGGTGTCAATAGAAACACGGCTCAGAACCCTTTGGGGGAAAGTTAGAGGGATGGAAGCACCCCCTACAGACATGCGTCTGCCTAGACGGGGAGATAGGTGGAGCAACAATTGTGTATTTGTTTAAGGAAGACTTCTTCACTTACAGAACAACACCTCTCTCAAAATAGAGACAATGATAATAGTTTCTATTTTAGGAAGCCATTTGAATAATCAAGTGAGTGGATCCAGTGTATTAACCAGTGGATGATGCTCACGAACAGGAGCCTCATTCCTCCTCTCTTCAACTTCAAAAAGTGCCACGCCACCTCACAGGGGCACTTGAAAAGATATCTAGTCTTTCTCCCTCGGGGGAGGGGGGCAGCCGAAACATGGCCTTATATGAACACAGCCCAATTTCTTTATCCATTTATCCATTGATGGGCACGTGGGCAGGTTCCACCCCCAAACCAAACCCATGCTGTTGAGTTGATTCCAACTCATAGAACCCTATGGGACAGGGTAGGGCTGCTCTGTATGGTTTCCAAGACTGTACATCGTTACAGAAGCGACTGCCTCATCGTCATCTTGTAGAGTAGCTATCGGACATGAGGCACCAACCTTCCCAGTTAGCAAGCCTGCATCCAACGCACTGCCCCCAGAGCTATTGTACAGAGTGCTGCTATGAACGTTCATGAACAAAAAGAGGTGTTCTTAGTTCAACAGAGGATTAAGCCACCCATTTCATCCCCACACTTTGGCTTGGGGCTTAACATCCCATCAGGGCCAGATTCTTACCACTTTTCACAGCTCTATGCTTGGGGTACCCAGGGGATGTGCTATCCGAAGAGTAAATGTGGATGGGCCAGCTGGAAGCTCCAGGGACCATTCCAGCCAGGCCTACGTAGACGGACAGAGCAGCAGTGTTGCTCAAAGAGGCCCCACCCTAGCGCTCTTATCTACAGAGACAGAAGGTGCTTCCCCTCA
>NW_022103901.1:27062229-27063567 GCF_000313985.2 Echinops telfairi
GGACTTATGGGCTTGGACTGGACTGGGCTTGGATGCTTTCTTGATATACAATTGCTCTTTCTTATACACACAGACACACACACAAAAGAAAACACACAGAGATGTCAATGGAAGACACAGATGTCAACCAAAATGGCATCTGGGCCATTCACGGTTCCCAGATAGATGTGATTCAGATGATAATCCCAGGAGATGAGGAGGAGGTATTTGAACGTTAATCCACAGAGTGGCTCTTAAGAGGGGACATTTGCCTCCCCTCTCTGCGGACATTTGAGCATCTAAGGAGATATTTTTGGCTGCTACAAGTGGAGGGGGCTCTGTGGGTCTGGACGGACACCAGAGATGCTCATAAGCATCCTAGAATGCACCGGACAACTTCCGCACAACCCAGGATCAACCAGTGTACAGTGCTGATGGAGCTGCAGCTAAGGGACTCCGCCACAAAGCGGGGGCCACAGGACTCGGCCATTTCTATGTATCAGGAGTAAGGTTTGCTCTGTAGAGATAGATTGTCATTTTAGCTGGTCCTGGGAAAACGTTACGCTGAGTTGAAACAGGTAAAAAATCCTCATCGGTGGGATCAGCAATCTGTTCACATCCCTGGGCTGTTTTAAACTCTCTGCTGGCTTCCTATTGTTTTTAGAGACAAGCCCAAAATAGTCCGTGGGACTCTCAAGGCTCCCTGTGCATATTTTCTGCAGTGAGGAGAGGAGGAAGGCAGCATTCAGGGGATGAATGTTGATCGGAGCATCTATCACCCACTCCGCAGTGCCACGTTAAAGGAAAGGCTGAGCAGAGGACATTTGTGAAAACCCTGCCCCGGTTACACTTGCAGGTAGTGCGTGTGTGCGTGCGAGAGTGTGCGTGCATGTGTGTGTGTGTTTCAGCAGAGTGGTGGCCAATGCATCTATTCACAGGAAGACAGTAAAGGTTATTGGTAGAGCCATCCTTCAAGAGCAGTATGTGTCGAATCGGCTCATAAGATACTTAGGTATGACAAAAACAGGAAAGGAGGGGAGAATCTCAAAGATATCTCTGCTCCTCTGTCCTCCATGTGGCTTTCTACCCATCAGACCCTGGGATACCAGAGGGTCGACGAAGACTTTCAGGAAATGTGTGTAAGACCCGCCATCTCAGAGTCCCCAAGAGTCCCCCCGGGGAAGATGCATCTCTGTCCCCCTTTGGCCCAAAGGGACATTGAGACTGGACTGGAGGCGGCCGGGCGGCTGTATGTGGGCTGCACTGTGCGCCATTCTTTGTTCCCGGGCTCCATTATGGGCCTGGGAAGGTGCGATCTTCCCATACTGGGGCTTTCTTCTTCCTGCTTGTACTTCCCTC
>NW_022103901.1:27065312-27077716 GCF_000313985.2 Echinops telfairi
TGTTCATTATCCATTCTCACTCCATGGGAAGGGCAGCCCTCCTGCTGAAAATAGCATGCTTCAAACCCGCTGTTTAAAACCAGCTCCAGATTTTAGAGAGGGATGTGCAACTTACTGTGTTCCCAGGTCGACATTGGCAATATCAACTCAACCAGAGAAGGTCATCATTTTAACCTAAAGGTTGATGGTTCGAACCCACTGGGCCACTCTGCTAAAGAAAGGACTGGGGACAGACATCTGGACAGCTGGCAGCCAGGACAACCTTCCTAACACAGGGAGTCACGACGACTCAGAATCGGCCAATGGCAATGAGTTGGCTTGTTCTGGTTTTTTAACACATAGCAGCTTGCATTGGCTCCTGCTGTTTATACATGGAAACCTGCCATAGAGATCCCCCTATAAGAATCTATAGTCCGTGTCCGCGGAGGAGACGCAGTGCCTGGAATGTGGCCCATTTGGGGCCCCAGGCATGAGACTGTGGGCTTGAGCAGACATAAGCAACCATCTCCGGTCCCACCTACTCACTGTTGTGACTCCAGCCTCAGGGCAGAGCAGGGGAATCTGCGTGTCAGCAGCCCTGTGGTTGAGACGTTTTCCTTTAGGCTGAGCCATGTCTCCTGGCCCCAAGAAGCTGGACTGCAGAGCCCACCACAGAGTGTGTAGAAGGCCGGCCAGGTGGTCAGCTGGACCACATTGACTATTTATGGCTTTGTTTTAAAAAAAAGCAACCAGAAGGAGCTTGGCCACAGAGACCTACAGAACACGCTTCCGGAGGGACATCAGCGTCGTGACGTCCCCACCTTTCTGTGTTCTCAGGCTGGCCTCCGCAGCAAGCCAAGGCCAGTCCACCCCTGGGCGAGATAGTCTCCCCAAGGGAAACTCCCACTGCCTCTGGGAGCCTGAATTAAGGAAGAAAGTAGCAAGTCCACAAACAGGAAAAGAAATATACAGCACGGTGAGAAATGTATAGCGCGGTGACTGCGCACTGGGCCTGTTTCCTAGCTATTTAGTGAAGGCTGTTATTTCTATCACTGAGCATATATGAAAAGATCTGAACTGCCTTTGCCTCTCTTGTCACCCCTGTTGTAAGAAGGCTCCTTGGGGGCACTGGGTAAAAGCATTGCTTACTGAAAGGCAAGTGGTTCTAACCCCCTGGCTACTCTGTGGGAGAAAGATGTGGTTCTCTGTTTGCATGGAGATCACAGCCCTGGAAACCTCCTGGGGCTGTTCTACTCTGTCTTATAAACTCAAAAACCTCACTGCATCGAGTTCATGCTGACCCATCACGACCCCCTGTATGATTCTGAGACTGTCACTGTTGACGGGAGTAGAAGGCCCAGGCTTTCTCCTGACGCTGTTCTATCGGAACCGACTCACAGGGGGAGAATAACACTGGTTGGCTGGACGATCTGTGTTTAGTGGACTCTGTGGGGTCAATGCCTAGAGTAGTGCCCAAGATGAGGAGGCAACTGTGGAACCAGACACCTCTTCAAAGCCTCCGCGAAACCCCATGGCATTAAATGGCCATTGGTGGATGTAGTGTCCCCAGAAATATCAATGACACGTCATTGTGAATTTTCACCCCCTCTTTTGCCGTACCTGCACTTCTTAACATTTGTGCACGAGCCCCCTCAGCGAAGACATAGGCTGATCTGAATGACAAGGTTCTACATTATCTTGGCTTTCAAGCACTATCCCTGATGCTAGGGTGGCTAAGAGTCCAGGGGCTGGGGTGTCTCCTGATAGGAGTTTAACTATTGGCTCCAGATAGCTTAACACCGAGACCTTAACAAAAGTCTCATAATCATTTATCTGCAACATGGGGAGAAGATGAGATCTTCTTCCTAAAGGCTTATCTTCCTCTGTCTTGGCCCTGGAGATGGACACAGGAATGCTAAGGAGTGCAGGAAGCGTCAAAGAGGTGGTCAGGCCAAAAAGGTGGATTTAGTGAAATTTCTTAGGACACCAGTGGACCCAGCAGTATTGGAGCACTACAACTTGACAGATGTGGGAATGGCATTGTGGTTCCATCAAGCCCCGGCATCAAGCCCACAGCCATCCCATCGATCCTGACTCATAGCCACCCCCTCGGGTGGAGCAGACCTGCTCCCTCGGGTTTTCAAGGCTGTAGATCTGTAGGAGAGCAGACAGTCTCATAGATCTCCAGTGGAGCAACTGGGAGGATAGAACTGCTGACCTTGAAGTTAGCAGTCTAATGTGTGACTCACTACACCACCAGGTTCCACAGGGTCCCACAGCCATCTTATATTTAAGGATTATATGAAATAATGTAAGCCAAAGACATAGCCCAGCTAGCATGCCCAAACTCCAAATTCACTGTCATGGATCTGTTCTGACTCACAGCAGCCCTGTCAGACAGAGTAGATCTGCCCTGTGGGTTCCTGAGGGTGCAAATATTCTTCTTCTTATTTTTTCCTGTAAATCTTCATGGGAGCAAAATACCTCATCTTCCTTCCATGGAGCAGCTAACTAGTTGTTTTGAACTGCTGACCTTGCAGGTAAGGAAATTCTACCTATTTTTATTTTCCCAATGGTCCTCTATAGCCTATCTGTAAATAAATTTAAAAAGTAAAGCTCTGCCACATTTACCAAATGCGTGTGTGTGGGTGTTTGTGCAGGGAGTGAAGAATGGTGTGTGTGCATGTGTGTGTGTGCCAGCAGTGAGGAATGGTGAGGTGGAGGGGCGTCACTCTTCCTGTGCTTCCAATAAATAAGATAGAAAGGATCAGAAGCATGGCCAAACTACAGAAAGCAGCTACAGAGCCAGCTTTGTCGACAATGAACCCTGCAGTGTAAGAAGCAATGTCATGTGACTGTTACAAGTTTTGAGATCTGGACATCAGCTGTCCAGCTTTAACTCCAGTCTTGCCACTAATCTAGTAGATCCCCTGGGACAGGAAACTTCATGCTTCGATGCCTCAGTTTCTTCAACTATAATTAGGGATGACAGCACCCACTGCATCCCGTCACCGTTAGAATCCCATTGGTTAATTTGCATCAAGTCCTAGAAGCACTTAGTGATTATGCAACAAATATTAAAGATCATGATTAGTTCTGCAATGAATTCATCAAAAAGAGAATCCATTCATACAGGAACTGTATAGTGCTACCCTGTGGGGACACAACAAAGGAGACATTATTGCCCCTACAGCGTCCAGTTGATCTATGGCTTTCCAAGGGATCTAGTCCCAGTTCTCTAGACATCAGCAACTCAAGGATCAACCCACATAAATGCCAGCTGTTCGTGGAAGCCCATGGTCACAGGCTCACGTGCCGCATTAACCTTGAATGATAGAAGGTGCCCATGTCAGTTGCTGACAACTGTCTCCTTCAGAGGACTCATGGAGGCATCTGACTGCAGACAGACCCTGGGAGACCAACAAGGCAGTGTGCTCATCTTGGCGTGGCAGAGATGAGGTAAGGGAGTGGAGGAGTTTGCCGAAAGTTGTTGGGTTGCAAGAAAAGAAACTCAGAGGCATTATAGTGAATGCTCATCACCCCACTCCCTGTCTGTCACCGTGTCTTTCTGTGGTGGCTTGTGTGTTGCTCTCCTGGTGGAAGCTACTGCATCCGTATTTCAAAGGCCAGCAGAGTTAACCATATGGCTAGGGTTCAGTGGGACGTCAGACTACGACAGACTAGAATGAAAGGTTGGTGAATACTGCCTCATATAGATGATATAATAGCTGTGTGATCGATATCGAAGGGGAAGTTCAACATCAGCAGCTAAAACCGGGCTAGGGGCTGACTGTGGAACAGACCATGAGTTGCTCATTTGCAAGTTCAGGATGAAGCTGAAGAAAATGAGAACAAGTCCAAGAGAACCAAAATATGACCTTGAATGGATCTCACCTGAATTTCGAGAACATCTCAAGAGCCGATTTGCGGCCTGGAACACCAATGACAAGACCCGATGAGCTGTGGGGGGACATCAAGAACAGCATACATGCAGAAAGCACACGGTCATTAAAAAGGCAGGAAGGAAAAGGTTGGGGTGGACGTCAGCAGAGACTCTGAAACTTGCTGAAACTTGCCGTTGGTTGTGCAGTAGTGAAGGCAAGGGGAGAAAGCACGAAATCAAAGTGCTGAACAGAAGTTTCAAAAGGCAGTTGGAGAAGACAAAGTCAAAGATTGCAAGGAGATGTGTCAAGACGCAGAGTTAGAAACCCAAAGGGCGGCATGCGCTCATCGTATCTTAAACTGAAAGAACTCAAGAAAAAAAATCCAACCCTTGAATTGCACTATTAAAAGATTGTATAGGCAAAATATCGCATGATTCAGGAAACATCAAACAAAGAAAGAAAGAATACATGGATTCAGTGCACCAAAAAGAACTAATCAACATCCCACCATTTCATATGATCAAGAACCAATGGTGCTGAAGGCGGAAGTTCAAGTTGCACTGAAATCATTGGCCAAAATCAAGGTTTTGGGAATTAATGGAATACACGTTGAAATGTCTCAAAAACCGGATGAAGCAATGGGAGCACTCGCTGGTCTGTGCCAGGAAATTGGGAAAACAGCTTCTTGGACAACTGACTGAGAGAGAACCGTATTTGTTCCCAGTCTGAAGAAAAAGTGAGCCAACAGAATGCTCACACTATAGAACAAGATCACTGATATCACATGCCCGTAAAATTTTGCTGAAGATCATCCCAAAATACTTGCACCAGTACAACAGGAAGCTCACAACAAAAATATACATCACAGGGCCGGGGAGCTAAGCTCTCTTCATGCAAGGACCGCACGTTTGTTCCGAACTGCCAACCCTAGTCTATCCTGTTCCTTCCTCTCTCTCATGACTCCAGTGTGACAAGCTGGTCTTTGTATGTCTTCTCATTTCAAATATCCAAGTTCACTGGCAAGAGCACCCACATCCAGCTACAGATTCTCAGGAAAGCATCCGATGGGCCTATGTTGGGTACTTCTATCCAATAACTTGCACCCAAGAAGAGGTCAAGGTGCACATCCCAAACAAGAGTCAGCAGGGACTGACTGTGGGAGTGGGGTAAATATCAAACGACAGAAATCCTTTAAAGATAGGTCAAGAACATGCAGCGATGGGCCACAGTTTAAACTTTGGAAAGACCAGCTGACGAGGATCCAGGTCAGAATCTTACAGGGTGTTGAGCATGTTGTTGGCCAGTTCAAGCCAGAAAACACTCTTTGGGGACTTAGAGTGAGTGACCAGGGACTTTGCCTATTCACTGGCCTGTGGCCTCTCTAGGCTCCTCCAAAGGGCCCCCTTCCTTCAGGGGGTCCAGGAGCTTGCTGTGCCCTTCCATGCTGTTTTAAACACTGTGCCTGCACCCCTCTCTCCTTCACTGTTCCAAGACTGCGTCTCCCCATCTCTCAGAGCTGCCCTTAAGGGTCACGGCCTTAGAGTTACTGTCCTCTATGCCATCTGTTTGTGACCTTCCTTATGTTGATGGTGTAGGTTTGTTGTGATTCCAGTCCATAGGGATCCCATGGCTGTAGAGCAGAGCTGCCCCATAGAGCGCTAGTCTACTGTACAACCATCTACCCCTCCCCTTTATGCCTCCCCTTGTATGTATCCTTCATATCACTATCCTAATCCAAATGAAATGTTTATGATGACAGCAGTTGATCCCCAGAGAGTCTTTCCTATGTGCCTAGTTTTTTGTAAAGGCTTTGTAGATAGGAGCTTATTCAATCTGCCAAGAAATCTATGAAGTAGAGTCTTATTACCCACTGCCTCCCCTTTCACAAATGAGGAAACCGAGGCAGACAGCAGTGGGGTGGCTTGCCCTGTGCCACCCAGCAAGGAGTCTGGTGCCAACGTCTGCACACTTATCCCCCACTGCTGGTGGGCTGGAGGTCCTTTGATGTCTGCCTCCTTGCTGGGCGGCAGGCTCTGTGAAGTCAGGGATGGTATTGATTGTACCCCTTGCATGTCTTCACCACCTACCCGAAGGCTTGGTGTCCAGAAAATACTTGTTAAATAACTGGTGAATCTGAAAAGAAAAGCACATTAATTTCTCTTCAAAGGAAGACCCAGGATACACATCCTCCAGTTAACGGGGAGCCCAGTCGGTGATCTCTGTGGCACGCTGTGGCGGGCATGTGTGGGCTTTGACGGGGGGAGACCCTCTGTGTTAGTCCAGGTTGACTAGAGAAACAAATTCATAGACACTCATATGCGTATAAAAAAAGCATGACTCGAATTCTATCTTGCAAGACTGGCTAGACCAGAGGAGGTACACTGGTACAGATAGGAACTGAAAATACAGGGAATCCAGGACGGATGAGCCCTATAGGACCAGTGGTGTGAGTGGCAAAACAGGGAGGGTAAAGGGAGAATGGGTAGGAAAGAGGGAACCGATTACATGGAACTGTGTGTGACCTCCTCCCTGGGGGACGGACAACCGAAAAGTGGATGAAGGGAGACGTCGGACAGGGCAAGATATGACAAAATACCCATTTATAAACTATCAAGGGCTCATGAGGGAGGGGGGAGCGGGGAGGGAGGGGAAAAATGAGGACCTAATGTCGGGGGTTTAAATGGAGAGAAAATGTTTTGAGAAACGATGTACAGATGCGCTTTACACAATTGATGTGTGTATGGATTGGGATAAGAGTTGTATGAGCCCCTAATAAAATGTTAAAAAAAGAGAGGAAAAAAAAAAAAAGAAAATCCCACGGGGGAAAAAAAAAAGCTGTATATAAAAGAGCAATTGTATATTGAGAAAACACCCCAGCCCAGTCCAGATCAAGTCCATAAGTCTGCTATGAGCCCATACGTCTGATGCCAGTCTGTAAATTCCTCTTCAGACTCGCAAAACACATGCAATGACACCAAATGCAGGAAGATCACAAGCCAGTGGGTGGAAAGTCTTGTGGATCCAGTGGCGGTGGAAGCAACTCAGCACTGGCAGGGGTCTCCATCTGGTTCCTCCAGCTCCAGGGCTCTGGTGCCATCAGCGTAGCTTCATCTGGCTTGTCAACAGGGTTGTCTTGCAGGGAGAGAGTGTGTGTCCCGCCTCCAGGGAGGACGACAGGAGTTCCCAAAATCCTCAAGAGAAGGCCATGCCCACACTGAGGCCTGATTGACAGACTAGCTTTCCCTCCAGTTGACAGTAGATTATGTAACTACCACACCCTCCAAAGAAGGCATGGAGCGCAAGGGCTGGGAGCAGCCTTTTCTCTCACAGTCACTGTCTTGCTGCTGCTGCTGGAGCTTTTGTTCTGTGCCTGTGTCCTGGGATCCCCTATGCCCCTGTCCTGCACTCCTCCATGTCTTGTCTCCTCTCAGTCTGTACCCTGCTTCCCGGTGCTCAGCCAGCCAGTGTGAGCTTTAATGGAGACACTGCCCTGCCCTCAGAGGTGGGAGCGGCCGGCACCCACCAAAGGGCAAGGTCATGGGAAACATCCCAGCTCAGGCCTAGGGAACTGCTGGGCTAGCAGACTGCTGGTGGCAGGAATAACACATAGGTTGGGGAGAGGGTTAAGCCACGGATGGGAAGGGGGTTCACCCGCCGAGCATACTCAGAATCCTACTCTTTGGCATACCAGTCCCAGCCTTCCCAGCCCTCACTTGGATTATGGGCTGCACCGGCTGCCAAACTGGTCTGCTACTGATGCCCCTCGCCCCAGCATCTCGTGCCCTTAATGCTTAGAGCAAGTCCATGGAACCCAATTAGGCCACATCCCTCTGCTTAGAGGCCCCCAGTTCCCCCCACCCCCAACCCCAACATCTTGTTATTGGTGTTATGTTGGTTCCCAGCTCACGGCAGCCTTGTGTACAATAGACCAAAACACTGCCTGGGCCTGTGCCGTCTTCACGATCATTCTAATGTGGGGACGGTGATTTACTTCTAAGGGTGATCTGTCCCACAGTACATGCAGTAAACATTCCCCTCTGACCTCATCCCCTGCTCCTGAGCCCCTCCCTGCTCAGTCCCCGGTGTCCTTTCACCCCAGTTCCCCCTGCCTGGGAGGCTTCCCCACGTCTTTCCCCTCCTACAAACGTTAGTCCTCAAAGATGCACGACCATCCCTTTCAGCAGGAGCCCAGCTGGTGTAGTGGGATAATAGTTGTCCTGCTCATGGAAAGATAGGTGGTTCAAACCCACCAGCTGCACCCAGCGAGGGAAAGGAGGCCGTCTGCTTCCCTAAAGATTTACAGTCTTGGAGCAGCTCTTCTTGGGCCTCCAGGGTCACCATGATCCAGAATCCACTTGGTGGAAATGCCATACCTTGACCTGCCGCTTACACCCCATTCCTGTCTGGTCTCCAGAGCACCAATTTCTACCGTGCCTTGAAAGTTCTTTTTTTTAATTCTGTTTATGCACTCAATTGTATTGCTGCCAGGTAGGACAATAAACTCACGAGGGCAGAGGTCTTTCCAGGCTGAGCTCACCCAGGAGCACGTGCCTGGCACTTGAAGTGTTTCTGCTCACTTGCTGCGGAGTCAGCTCTGAGTCCTCGCATCCCAGGGCCTGGACCTGCACTCACTTCTTGAGCCTCGCTCTGCTCCAGCCCATTGGGGCAGCGCTGGGTAGCGTGAGTGCCACCAGGCGAGGGGCTCATCTTCCAGCCTGGATCAGACAAGTGTCGGTTGTGATCCACAGGGAGGGTGATTGTGGGAGTAGATCCCTAAGCCGTTCTTCCTACTGTATTGTTCTGGAATCTCTGAGGGAACCCGCCCACCATGGGTGGCCCTGCTGGTCTTCGAAATCCTGGTGGCACGGCATTCAGTATCACAGTGATATGCAAACCATGAAAGTAGGACCAACAGACAACGAGGTACTGGATTTATCCGTTGAACTTATGTCCACAGTATATAATTATGTCATCGATTACTGGTTTCCTCTCTTTCCTCCCTAGGTAAAATTTAAGGGCTAGAATGATCCATCCGTCGGTAAAAGTGCTCTGTTTGGGAAAGCTTCTGGCACACAGGAGGCGCTCACTGAGTTCTGAGGAATAAACCATCCACAGGATAGACTGGAACCTCGTCCTCACCTTTGCTTGCACATCTTGAGGCTGAGAAAAGTTTGGTCACTCCCCAGTCACACAGCTCATAGGAAGGAGAGGAGGGGCTTGGCCCAGGCCCGGTGATGTTCTTACACACCGCTGTCTATTCTAACTTGTAGGAACCTTGAGAAGTTCTTGCATGCAGCGGGTCCTGGGTAGGCTGATACATGATGAGGGGGCAGGTAAAAGGGAGACAATGTCAAGGAGTCTATGTTGAAAAAGAATGTTTGGAAACTGATTGTGTTAGCAGGTGTACAATATTACTTGATGTGATTGAAGTATGGAATGATGTATGCATTAAATCCCAATTAATAAAAAATAAAAAAATAAAAGCAAGAAAAAAGAAATCTAGGGATAGAAAGGACTTGAAAATATAAAGCAGAAGTAAAATGCATACATTTACATATACACTGTATTTCAATAAAAACAATGTGATTTATAGGTGAAAAAAGGAGGGGTGCGTGTCACATTTTAAACACTCTTTACATTTAAAGTCTAAGAGTGAGACTCCTATAGACAGTAAACTCTTGGAGGGCAATGAAGCTGGATAAGTGACTCTATATTTCTGAGCCTGGGGCTACTCGTTTCTAATAATCATTGCATGAGTTGATGCATGTGCCATGCTTAGCTTAATATGTGGTGTCATAAGGCACCAAATGGTAGCTGTCATCATGCACCGTCTTCTTAATTCTACTATGCGGTACGGTACCTGTTGTCACGCCAGGAATATTTGCCGTGGCTCAAGTCTTTGAAGGAGTTTATTACTGTTTAAAGATCCTGCTACCTCCCCAGAGAAAGATCATTCTTCACTGACCCATTGGCATCAGCCTTAACTGTGTGACTTGCCTGCGTCAGTGGCATATGATGTGGATCCCTTCTGCTCCAGGAAGATGATTTGTGAGGTATTATATAGTTCGTGTCAATCTCTCATTGCCTTTGCCATGAGACCAGCAAGGTCCCACATAGAGAGTCCCCCTGGCACCAGAGCTGTGGATGGACATCCATGGTTTGGAGGTGCTATATTTTGTGGGACATCTGTTGTGGTAGCAGATGCACACGTATATGAGTGTGGTGTGTTACAATCAGCCTAAGGGGAAGTGGGCATGCCCCACCTCCATTGGTGGGATCATAATGGTACAGGTGTGGTAAGCAGCTGCAGGAATCCAACCCCGAAATGGTGGAAATGGATCCAGTCCTCAAGTTTCCACATTTCCACCCATGTCACTAACTGTGGAGGAGACACCTCCTCTCCCCTACCTGCTGTGCTGTTTTTGACCATCAAGTCCACTCTGACCCATAGTGACCTTATGCACAATAGAACGAAGTACCGCCCAGTCCTGCGCCAGCCTCACAATTGTCCCCATGCTTGAGCCCATTGTTGCAACCACGGCGTCTATCCAGCTCCGCGAGGCCTTTCCTCTTTCTTCTCTGCCCCTCCACTTCACCAAACATGAGGTCCGTCTCCACGGAGTAATCTCTCTTGACAGCATGTCCAAAGTCTGGAACCTGAAGGTCTCCATCCTTAACTCTAAGAAGCACCCTGGCCATACTTCTTCCAAGACAGATTGGGTTGTCCTTTTAGCAGCCCATGGTACCCCAATACTCTTCTCCAGCACCACAATCAAAATACATTGATTCTTCTTCCGTCTTCTATATTCAATGTCCCACTTTCACATGCAGATGACGCACTTGAAAATACCAGGACTCGGGGCAGGTGCTCCTTAGTTCTCAAAGTAACATCTTTGCTTTCCAATATGCAAAAGAGGTCTTGTGCAGCAAATTTACCTAATGAAATATGTCTGTTGATCTCGACTGCTGCATTCATGAGCATTGACTGTGAATCCAAGCAAGACGAAATCTTTGCCAACTTCAGTCTTTTCTCTGTTTATGCTAGCGTTCGTCCAATTTGGAGGATTTTGATTATCTTTACATTGAATTGTAATCCATACTGAAGGCTGAAATTCTTGATCTTAATCAGCAAGTGCTTCAAATCCTCCTCACTTTCAGCAAGCAACCTGCATATCGCAGGTTGTTAATTAGTCCACCTCCAATCCCGATGCCACATTTTTCTGCATATAAGCCAGCTGCTCTGATTATTTGTGCAGCATACAGATTGAGTAAGTGTGGTGAGAGGCTGCAACCTTGATGCACTAGGAACCATTCCTGATTTTAAACCATGCAATATTCCCTTGTTCTGTTTGCACAACTGCCTCTTGATCCATGCAGAAATTACACAAGAGCACAATGACATGTTCTGGAATTTCCATTCTTTTCAAAATTATCCAGAGGTAGTTATGATCCACACAGTCCAATGCCTTAGCACAGTCAATAAAACACAAGTAAACAGTTATGGTATTCACTGCTTTGAGCCAAGATTTACCCAACCTCAGCAGTGATATCTCTTGTTCTACATCCTCTTCTGAATTTGACCTGGACCTCTGGTCGTTCCCTGTCAATGTACTGCGGCGATCTTGTTGGATGATCTTCAGCAACATTTTACTGCCGGTGATATCAATGATATTGTTTTATAATTTGAGCGTTCTGTTGGGTCACCTTTCTTTGGAATGGGTACAAATATGGATCTCTTCCAGTCAACTGCCAAGTAGCTGTCTTTCAGATTTCCTGGCACAGACACGTGAGTGCTTCCAGTGCCTCATCAGCTCTTGAAACATTTCAATTGGTATTCTATGAGTGCCTGGAGCCTTGATTTTGGCTACTGCTTTCAGTGCAACTTGAATGTCTTCCTTCAGCACCATTGGTTCTTGCTCATTTGCTACCTCTTGAAATGGTGGAATGTTGACTAGTTCTTCTTGGTATAGCGACTTTGTGTATTTTTTCCACCTTCTTTTGAAGCTTCCTGCATCATTCAATATTTCGTCCACAGAATCTTTAAATCTTGCAACTCGAGGCTTGAATTTTCTTGAGTTCTTTCAGTTTAAAATATGCTGATTGTATTCATCCTTTTTGTTTTTCTAACTCTAGGTCTTTGCATATTTCATTATAAAATTCCACTTTGTCATCTTGGGATGCCCTTTGAAAATTTCTACTTGATCTTAGCCTGGAACTGGATCAGAGCTCACATGTTAGAAGGGCACTGTGTTAGGCTGGGCTGACTAGAGAAACAAATCCAAGGGCATGTATATATGTGTAAGGGGGAGCTTTATATTAAGTAGTACTTATATATCAAGCAAACATTCCAACCCAGCCCAGATCAAGGCCATAAGTCCAATGCCACTCCATAAGTCTGATACTAGTCCATAAGTCCCTCTTCAGACTCACAGACACATGCAATGATGCAGAATGCAGGAAGATCACGGGCTGGTGGGTGTAAAGTCTTGTGAATCCAATAGTGGTGGTGGCATCACAAGGATCTGGCAGCTTACAGGTAGG
>NW_022103901.1:27078797-27119635 GCF_000313985.2 Echinops telfairi
GCACTGAGATGCTTCCACTGCCACTGGATCCACAAGACTTTCCACCCACTGGCCTGTGATCTTCCTGTATTCGGTGTCATTGCATGTGTTTCATGAATTTGAAGAGGTATTTATAGATTGGTGTCAGAAATATGGGCTAATATCGGACTATGGACCTGATCTGGACTGGACTGGGATGTGTTCTCAATATACAATTGCTCTTTATATAAAGCCCTCTCTCATACACATATGAATGTCTCTGGATTTGTTTCTCTAGTCAACCCAGGTTAACATAACCTCTCTCTCCAATGTTCATGGTCACCAACTTGGAAGCTTTCCTGAGCCTCAAGGCTCAAGGTTCTCATCTTCCTCCTGTGTGCCTCTGAGGCTTAGCCAGCATTCAGTACCCAGTCCCTCCTGGTATGGTCAGTCCTCATTGATTAGTCTCAAGTGTTGGTCAGCTCTAAAGAGCTAGAAAAAAAGGCCAAATTGCTTTTTGTGAACTGATGCCATCACTCTTGTGATAGTAGGGTTTGTGTTAACTTGGGTGGGCCAGTTTGGGGGCTGGGGAGCAGTTAAGATGTAGCTATAGGTCTATGATGAGATCTACCATAAAGCAGTCCTTGGAGATGTGGCCTACTTCTAATATAAATAAACATTGTGGAAAATCTTGATTGCTTTGGGTTGGGTCAGGTTCCTGCAGCTAGCTCATCAGACGTCCAATTCTTTGGACTTGAGCCAGCAGCCTGCTCTCTTGTTTGCTGATCCTAGGAGATGTCAGCCACCTGCCATCTTACCTGCTGATTCTGGATTCATTCGCCTCTGCAGCCAGAAGTCTGCCATCTGATTTGCCAAACTTGAACACATTAGTCCTTGCAGTTTTATGTGTCAGAAGCAGCCTCCAATTTGACATCTGGGTACTTGCCTGCCTCTACAACTATGTGAGTCATTTCCTTGATTAATGTTTCCCTGTATATATACATGTGCATATAAGCTTCACTGTTTTGTTTTTTTCTTTAAAGAATCAAGACATTTGAAATTCTCATCTCTGGATGCTCTGTAATTCTAAACAGAATACATGTTATTGAAAACATCTCTGCAGATGGAGCAGGGTGGTGGAAAGTACTTGGGAGGAGGATAACATTACTTGTGCAAAGGCAGGGAGGCAGGAGACCGACCTGTAGGCAAGTGTGGCCAAAGCAAAGCATCAGTGTTGCTGCTGGGGGCAGGGGTGGTGGTGGTAGGGTCTTGGGTGATGAGACTCAAGGAGAATAAATTAAGTAACTTTGTCCCCCTTGCCAAATTACTGACTGTCATTGTGATTTTTCACATGGTGGGTAAAATGATAGCATTTATCATTGTATGTGTGGTTTTCCTTTGAAAAAGAGTCCAACAGAAGATAATCTATAAAGAGGATAAATACACTAAGCAAGTACGGAAATCTCAATCCTACTCCCCACAGCTCTCCCCAGGAGATAATCAATGCTATTGTTCGGCATGGATCCCTGATCTGTGCCTTTACATACACAGATAGGTTTTTCTAGCAGAAATAGAGTCATGCGATATGCATTGTTCTATAAGTTGCTTCTCTTTTCTTAACTTCAACTTAGCATTTCTTTGAGATTCTTCCGTAACACTCCCTAGCGGTCTGTCTCATTTTTATAATGGCTGCATATTATTCTATGATGTGGATGAAGTGTAATTTATTTAACATTTCAACTATTAATGGACATTTATATCCATTTGAATTTTTACCTCCTTCTGTGATTCATGGACTCCAATAGCTCCACTAATGTCAAGCTTTACAGTGTGACAGTATAAATGGCCACATTTCTCTCTTGCTGAATTTGTAAATGTCTTATCAACAACAGCATGAGGGTGAGCGTGTGTGAGTTGGTTGCAGATGTCACTTGGAATGGCCCTGGCAATTCCTCTGAGGCTCACACTGCCGGTCTGGGCAGTCTCTGCTGGGAGAGAAAGGCTCCCCAAAGAGCAGGGTTCGCTCCAGCCTCCCGCCATTTTTTGACCTGCCCTTGTCTTCTCCCTTGGCAGCAGCGAGAAATGGCCCAGAGCGCCAAAGGAGAGTCCTGGTGGAAGAATTCCTTGCCCTTTGACCCAAGGACCAAATCCAATCGGATGATTGATCATGGATCCCTTTACGGCTGAAATCTTGATTCATTTTACATTTGTGTCTTGGCCATTGCCCTAAACTGTCTCAGAAATCAGGCACCTTGTTGGTACAGTCATTAAGAACACAGCTACTAACCAAAAGGTTGGCAGTTTGAACCTACTCCATGCAAGAAAGATGAGGCAGCCTGCTTCCCTAAAGATTAACACTTTGGAAACTCTACAGGGCAGTCCCACTCTGTCCTATAGGGTCACAGAATTGACTTGATTCTAAAGGATGAGTTTGTGAGCATACTTTGATTGTGGGTGGGGATGGGGGCAAAGTGGGGGACAGTGTTTGTGGATCTATTTATTTCTGTCTTTGTGAGTCCCTGTTTCTGTCTGTACGTCTGTCTTGTTCCTTCTTCTCTTCCCCTCCCTAGGACACAGAATTCCATCATCTCTGAGTAATCAATAAGCTTGGTGTCATCTAGTCACCTGACAACTCATATCTACCCTGTAGGGCAGTGGAGAATTGCCTCACAAAGTTTCCAGGACTGTAAATCTGTATGGGAACAGACTATTACATCTTTCTCTCCCAGAGTGGCTGGGGAGTTTGAACCCCTCAGCACTTCACTGCTGCACCTGGCTGATGATTCATATTCTTATTAACAGTGTTAAGGTGGAGGGGAGTGGAACACAGCATAGCAGCTATGAGGCTTAACCAATGCAGAATTACTTCACCCAATGAATATGGTCTTTGTCCTTGGTTCCTGGCAGGTAAAAGGTAACGTCTAAACCCTTGGCATTTCCAGAGTGATTGGAGGAGGAGTCCAGACCATACCTGCAGATCATTTAATGAGGTGACTCATACTGCATGAGCGTGGGCCGCTACTACGTGATATGAGCTTGTCCTCAAAGAAGGACAAGGGGGCTAGAGATTCAGGTAAACCTCAATGATTTCATCAACAGTGCCTACATAATAAAATTCCAACCCCCCCAAAAAAATCCCCACTGCCGTTGAGTCTATTCTAACTCATAGCGACCCTATATGGGATTTCCAAGTCTGTACATCTTTACAGGAGCATACAGCCTCATCTTTCTCCTATGGACCAGCTGAGAGATTTGAACCACCCACCTGTGAGTAGAAGCCCAACACCAAACCCACAGCATCACCATAAAACTCCAATACAAACTCTGGACCTTGAAGCTTGGTTGAGCTGCTGGCTGATGACAGACACTGGGATGACACATCCCTGGGGACACTGAAGCTACATGCTGGGTCCGTCTCATAGCTCATCCTCGGCATCTCTTCTTTCTGCTGCTCCTGCTTTATAGCCTATCTAATGAAACTGCGGTCTTAGTCTAGAGCTTCTCTGGGTTCCGTGAGCCTTTCTAGTGAGTCATTCAACTCAGGAGATAGTGGGAACTCCCAGATTTGTAGCCAACCAGTCATAAGAAAGGATGCCTGTGCTAGGCCGGCTTGACCAAAGAAACAAGCCCAGTGACATTTATATGTGTGAGAGAGAGCTTGTTATCAAAGTGTAATTGGATGTTAAGAAAACATCCCAGCGCAGCCCCGATCAAGTCCATATGTTCTATATTAACCCATATGTTCAATACCAGCTTATAAATTCCTCTTCAGACCCATGCAACACATGCAATGAAGCCTTGGCAATTACATAATCTCCTGTCAACTCAAATGCAGGGGTGGAGTCTAGCCTGTCAATCAGGTTTCAGCTTGATGATCTCATTTGGAGGCACAATGGAGATTAATAGCCCACTGAAGGCCAGACCTACTCTCTCTACCTTCCCTAGCCTGCTGTTGAGAAACTCAGAGAGCTGGAAGAGACAGGTGGAGATCCACACCAGCATTGAGATGTTTCCATTGCCACTGGATCCACAAGACCTTCTACCCACTGGTCTGTGATCTTCCTGCATTTGGCACCATTGCATGTGTTGTGTGAGTCTAAAAAATAATTCATGGACTAGTATCAGATATATGAGCTAATATCAGACTTATGGACTTGATCTGGACTGGGCTGGGATGTTTTCTCAATATACAATTGCTCATTTATATAAAGCTCTTTCTTATACACATATGAGTGTCTATAAATTTGCTTCTCTAGTCTACTTGGACTAACACAATGCCAAATGCAGGAAGATCACAGGCCAGTGGGTGGAAAATCTTGTCGATCCAGTGGCTAGAGAAGCATCTCAGTGCTGTTGCGTGTCTCCATGTTGCTCCTCCAGCTCCAGGGCTCTGGGTCCATCAGCATAGCTCCATCTGCTTGTCATCAGGAATGTGTAGCAGAGAGTGTGTCTCCTGCCTCTAGGGAGGAAGACAGGAGTTCCCAGAATCCTCAGGATAAGGCCATGCCCATACAGAGGCCTCATAGGCTATGACCTATTGACAGGCTAGACTCCACCCCTTCATTCAAGTTGACAGGAGACAATGTAACTGCCACAATGTCTTAGTTTGTAGCTTGTGTCCTGAGGGGATAGTGGGCACCCCTACATTTTAGCCAGTTGGTTTCCTGGGGCTCCCTAAACTTATGAATCCCTAAGCTTCTGAAGTCTCAGAAGAGTTGGCACCTGGAAGAGTGTGTGAGGTCTGCCCCAATTTCAGGTGGTTAGGATCAGAGCAAGAACTGTTTTTTCAGCTAGGTTATAGAAGACATTTGGAGTTGGTGCCAGAAGCCCCACAGCTTAGCGGCTCTTAACAAATGAGGAGATGAGAACCCATCTCTTCTTATTATTTTCCATGCACCTCGCCTATGACCTCATGCCTGCCAAAGCTCTCAATATCATCTTGTCTGTGCTGGCATCATTTCCTCCGCCAGGGTGACATTTCTAACGCCAGTATATGTTCTATGAGCAACACACAGTATTTAAAAAACAGCTCATGATGCTTTATAATTGAGGAACATACCTATAAGTAGGATTCATTCTGTTGCACCTTCTATTAGAAAGAGCATAAAGGTTTCTACAAAAGTTCATGCCACCAATAAGCCCCTGATACATTTCTTCCTTGTGAACTCCTGCCCCCAAGCTTGTTAGCCTGCCACCTCCACCATTCACGCTCTTGCTTAAGAGCCCTGTGCTACTTGGCTCCCCGGTGCTCTCATGACCTGGACAATCAAAGCATTAGTTCCTCTTAGTTATACGATTCAGTTGGCTGTTAAGTTGGGTGTTGGGCGGCTAATCACAAGATTGGAGGTTCAAACCTACCAGCTACTTTGCTAGAGAAAGATGAGGCAGCTTGCCTCCATAAAGATTTACAGTTGCAGAAACCTTGTCTCCGCTCGCTGTGAGCTTCAGTTGTCACATTGACAGTAGGTTTTGGTTTTTGTTGTTGCTTTAATTTTGAGTACCATGTGTCAAGGAGCCTAGAGGTGCAGTGCTTAACGTATTCAGTTGCTAACCAGGGCTACAGGAATGAAGGAATTTAGCTGGCGAACACTCTGACCATTCGAAAGATTGGTAATTTGTGCCCACCAGCAGCCCTGTGGGAGAAAGACGTGGCTGTCTGCTTCCATAGAAATTTACAGCTTTTATTGAAACCCTATGGACAGTTCAACTTGTCCGTAGAGTCGCTTTGAGCTGGAATTGATTCAACATGGTGGGTTAGTGGGTTGAGCTGCAGTACTAGGGCCACTATGACTGGGGATCTACTTGATGTCAACAGGAGCTATAATAATTAATCTAGGGATAGACACACCATCAAAGTTAGGCCATTGAAAATCTAGATTAGAACAGTCATTAGAACCACTGGGAAGAAACTCTCTTGGCTGGTAATGAGCATATAATTCCAGAGCTGGAAAGGGGCTTCTTTGCCCTGGAGCAGAAAGAACTCATCCAAGATGTAGCCACCAAGAAAGCAAAGTCCCCAAAGTGGTATCTTAATCGTCTAGTGGTGCTGTCGCTGAACACCACAGGCAGTAGCTTTAAAGAACAGAATTTATTTTCTTACAGTTCTGGAGGTCCAAAGTCCAAGCCAGGCTTTCGGGTAGGTGGATTCATTCATTTTCCACAGTCCCTTTGCTTCTTGGTGATCCTCACATAGCTCTGTATCCATTTGGCTTGGTCAGGATTCACAGTGGTTTGACCATTAACATATACTAATCCCTCACAAGTTGACCTACCACAACAGCCTAACAGTTGTAAGCCTCCATAAGGGGACAAGAGGAAAGTGGAAGGCAACACCCTTAGGCCAGAGCCCTGATTTAATTAATTGCCTCAGAGCTGTGGCCTGCTTCTAATGTAAGTGGATGATAAGAGAAATTTAGCTTGCTTTTTGCTGAGTCTGGGTCCTGCATCTGGCTCATCTGCTCTGGTTCTTTGGACTTGAGCCAGCAGACGGCCATATTGCCTGTCAATCCTGAGAGTTCTCAGTAACATGCTATCTGACCTGCCAGCCTTGGATTCATTGACTTCTGCAGCCACAAGCTGTGGCTTCCCTGTCCATCTTGGATTCACCAACCCTCACAGCTACTTGAGGCAGGAGAAGCCTCTAGCTTAACATCTGACCGATGGACTTAGAATCCTGCCTGAACTTGGACTTGCCTGTTTCTACGATGATGTGATGATATATACTGTTTTGCTACTTTAGTGAACCCAACCCAAGGCAGTGTCTGCTTTGCTCCTGTGTACCTACCCCTGTGCCAAATCTGCTTTTTGAAATACCTCAGATGTTATTACTTTTGCAATCAAGTATTGATTTTAGATATTACACGTTGCTATTGAGTCAATTCCAAGTGAGTGACCTTTAGACAGAGTAGAGCTGCCCCTAAAGGTATTTCCAAGGTTATAATCTTCATGCAGACTGCCATATCTTCCTCCCTTGGATCAGCTGACTTTTTGATTGGCAATGAGTGTTTAATCATTGCACCACCAAGATTTCTTAGATTAGATATTGTTGGGTCCAAATGAGTTGATTTTAGAGCCACATTGACTCTAAGGACTACAAACAAAACATTGCCTGGTCCTTCACCAGCCTCACAATCGTTGCTGATGTTTGAGACCATTGGTGCACTCACTGTACCCCTCCATCTCTTGGAGGAATTTCCTTTTTGTTGTTGTTGTTGACCCTATACTTTACCAAGAATAAGGTCCTTCTTTAGGGGTTGGTTTCTCCTGATAGTATATTCAAAGCTTGTGAGAACAGGGCTCGCCATCTTTCTTTCTAATGAGTCTTCTGCCTGTACTTCTTGCAAGACAAATTAGTTCATTCTTTGGAAGTCCGTGGTATTGTCAATATTCTTTGACACCATCATGATTCAAATGCACAAATTCTTTGGTGTTCCTTATCATTGTCTAGTGTCCCTATGCATACAGTCGATCGACAACATCAAGACTTGGGTCAAATATATCTTAGTCCTCAACTGACAATGTGGCTTAAAAAATAACTTTAAAGAGGTCATTACCCCATTTTCTTGTCAGTTTGGGGTCCTATGGTCCTAACTTGCATGTGACTGTGATGTTGGACGCTATGCTATGGATAGTTCAAATACCAAGAAGGTTCTTAAGGGAGAACAGGTTTCAGTGGAGCTTCTAGACCATACGAAGAAGACACAGGCTATCGGCTTCTTAGAGAACCTTATGAATAGCAGCAAAACATTGTCTAGTACAGTGCCAGAAAATGAACCCCTCAGGTTGGAAGGCATTCAAAATATAACTAAGGAAGATCTGCCTTTTCAAAGAATAGTCAACCAGACTGATGTGGAGGAAGTAAATCTTTTGAGACCTTCACTTGCTGAGGGGATACAACTCAAAATGAGAAGAAATGGCCGTAAACATCTGTGCATAGTAATAAGATGGCATGTATGAAATAGAAATCTAGAAAAATTGCTCCCCATAGAATGCCAAAAATTATACGGAACACATAAAGATGAATATCATAGGCACTAATGAGCTGAAATGGACTGGTATTGGCCATACTGAATCAGATAGTCATATTGTTTATTATGCCAAGAATGATAAACTCAAGAGGAATCGCATCTTATTCATTAGAAAAAAGAACATTCAAGATCTATTTGAAGTCCATTGCTCCCTGATAGGACAATACCTGTATGAATACAAGAAAATCCAGCAAATACAACTATCGATGCGCCAACCACTAAGGCTAGTGATGAAGAAATTGGGGAATTCTACCACCTTCTTCAGTCTGAAATTGACCAAAGATGAAATCAAGATGAATTGATAATTATTGTTTGATCAGAATGCAAAAGTTGGAAACAAAGTGGAAGGAGTCTTACTCCTCATTCGAGTCAATTCTGACTAATAGGGCCTTGATGATAGAATTTTGCCAGACCAACAAGTTCTTCCTTGGAAATAACTTCTTCAACTATACATGCAGACAGACTATGCAGTAATTACATTTACTATATCTGTGGGAAGAGACAACAGAGAAGTTCAATATCAGAAGCCAAACGTGGCTCCGGGCTGACTGTGGAACAGAGCATCAGTTGCTCATATGTCAGTTCAGGATGAAGCTAAAGAAAATGAAAATAAGCCCATGAGAGCAAAAATACAACTTTGTATGTTTTCCACCTGAATTTTGAGAACATCTGAAGAATGAATTTGACACATTGAGCTCTCGTGAGAGAAGACCCCCAAAGCTGTGGGAGGGTCTCAAGAAGGTCTGACCTGAAGAAAGCACAAAGATCTACAAACCATCCAGAAAGGAAGAAAAGAATAAGGTGAATGTCAGAAGAGACACTGAAAGTGGCTCTTGAAAATAAAGTAGCCAAAGCAAATGGAAGAAATAATGAAGTTAAAAAAGCGAACAGAAACTTCCAGGCAGCCCAAGAAGAACAAAGTAAAATATTTTAATGAAAGGTGGAAAGTCCTGGAGTTAGGAAGTCTAAAAAGGAAGAACATGATCCAGATATCTCAAACTGAAGGAAATGAAGAAAAACTTCCATCCTAGATTTGCAGTATTGCAAGATTCTATGGGTAAAATGTTGAACAAAGCAGACAGTTATCCAAAGAAGATGGAAAGAATACACAGAGTCACTGTACCATAAAGGACTAGTTGACATTCAATTCGTTCACGAATCGATGATAATGAAGGAAGAATCCCAAGCCACACTGACGGCATGAGCCAAAAACAAGACTTCAGGAGTGGATGGAATACCAATTGAAATGTTTCAACAAGCTGATGAAGTATGTACTCATCTATGCCAAGAAATTTGGAAGACAGTTACCTGACCAATCAACTGGAAGCAATTCATATGCCTACCTATTCCAAAGAAAGGTGACCCAACAGGCTGTGAAAATCATCTACCAATATCATTATTATCACATGCAAGTAACACGTTGCTGAAGATTTCTCAATAATGGTTGCAGCAGTGTATTGACAAGGAGCTGCCAAAAATTGAAGCCATATTCAGAAGAGGGCGTGGAGCAGGGGAAACCATTGCCAACACCAGCTATATCTTGGCTGAAAGCAGAGAATGCTAGAAAGATGGTTTCTTGTGTTTTATTTACTATTCAAAGGCATTCAGCTGTGTGGGCCATAACAATTATGATGAACATGGAGAAGAATGAGACTTCCAGAGCACTTTACTGTGCTCGTGTGGAACCGTCCACAGACCAAGAGGCCACCGTGCAAGAGGAACAAGAGAATACTGGCTGTGCATCCTTTCAGTAAAAGGGTGCGTCCGCTCACCCTTGTTCAGTTTGTACAACTGCCTCTTGACCCATGTACAAGTTCTACAGGAGCACAATAAAGTGTTCTGGAGTTCCCACTGTTCTCAAGGCTATCCATAGTTTGTTATGATCCACATAGTCAAATGTTGGCATAACCAATAAAACATATTTTCTAGTAATCTCCTTTTCAGCCAAGATCTATCTGACATAAGCAATGATATCCTTTGTTCCTGGTCCTCTTCTGAATCCATCTTGAACCTCTGCCCTACACTGTACTGCTACCACCGTCATCGGATGATATTCAGATTTGATATTAGAACATAACAGAGATGTTATGTCCAAACAAGCTCACATACACAGGTATAGAGATTGGGGGCAGAGGGCGGGTGTGGATAACACAATTTTATTCAAGATATATGGAGAAGGGAACTTCCCAGGGACATAATAGAGCACATGAATCCAGCTGAGGATGGAGGTAGGCCGTTTGTGTTTAAGCCCTTTGGAGTTGGCTTCTGTCATATGTAGCCAACATTGTCACGGGTGCCTCTGCCACCACTGAGCAGCGTTGGAGCCTGACATAGGAAAGAAAGGAGGCCAAAAAGCTCAGAACACAAGAGGAGGAGGAAAGGCCTGGTGAGAAAGGGAGGGAGAAATGAGGATCAAAAGAGGATCAAGTCTCAGGACATCTTTAGCATCCAGAACATGTTTGCACCAGCCTTGCCTATCTCTTCTCTCCTCATTGGGCACAATTCTCCTGGTTTCTTGTATCCTTACTGTGTTAGACATGGTTCTCAAGAGAAACAAATTCAAGATACATGATTTTAAATATATATTAGAGGACAGATATATACAGAACGAAGGAATATATCAGCTAATTAGTCCACATAGCAGTACAGAGGGCTCAGTTCAACTCACTTCTGTGGAACGATTAATATATTGAAAGTCCTTCAACTGAGAGAGGTGCTGGATCCAAGGTGAAGGAAGCAGACAGCTGAGTCTTCCATAGAGCAATGCAAACAGTCTGGTCACAGGTAGCAAACAGCAGGGTGGGTCAACAACAGTCAGCCAGACGAAAGGATCTGACAGTCCCAAGCTCAAGCGACATATACACCAGCAGCATGGCGAAGCAGGTCTTGAAGGAACCTCGAGCTCTAGCAACACAATCCATGGGTTGGGTGTCCCAAGGGTAGTGTAGCTCACAAGTTGAGGCAGCCAACTAGCGAAGGCAGCTGCATGCTAGTCTGATCACCAGAGAGCAAGAGAGAGAGAGGTGGGGCTCGCTGAGCCATTTATCTCTTTGCCCTCCAATCAAGCTGTGACCTTATTTTTTTAAAAATTATTTTATTGGGGGCTTGTACAACTCATCACAATCCATACAGCAATTGAATCAGGCATGTTTCTACATATGTTGCCCTCATTCTTTTCTAGACATTTACTTTCTATTGAGCCCTTGGTATCAGCTCTTCCCCCCTCTCCCCTCCACCCTCATAATCCCCTAGTAGATTGTACATTGTTATTATTTTCATCTCTCTAATCCCATATGTTCCTATTGGTCGGGTTGGCACAATAAACCTACCTATCACACTTATCCTTGGGCTGATTTTCAGACCCTTTTAACATATGCCAATCCTGGTGGTATAATGGGTTACTGGTGGGGCTGCTATGTGCAAGGTCAGCAGTTTGAAACCACCAGCCGCTCTGCTGCAGAAAGACAAGGCTCTCTACTCTGACAAAGAGTTATAGTCTCCAGAACCCACAGGGCAGTTCTACCTTGTCCTGTCTCTATGAGTTAGAATCAACTCGATGGCAGTGAGGTTTAGAGAACATTGCAACGGACTTTCATCTATTTCTGGAGTGCCCATGCGCCATTCTCAGCTAGGCGCCTGCCTGGGAGCCCTCCGTTTAACGATCTTCCCTCAAGAAGTCTTTCCTGACACCCACACCAGAACCCCAGCAGGTGGGTACTCTCATTACGCTATATCTCTCCGCTCCTTCACTTTCACAGTGATGTCTGGGTTCACACCTTTTCTTCTTACTAGATAGGAACTTCCTAGCCAGGGAGAGAGTCCACCTATGTCTCCATTTGCAATTCTCTCCTCTGGTCCTTGGCAGTGCCTGGCCTTCTGCAGAATGAAGGGATCAGCTCTCAACTTGGATTGTCAGTCCGCAGGGATGAGCCCACCCTCCAGAATCAGATCGCTAGGCCTGGAGCCCAGTCAGTTGTGTGATCTCAGGAAAGTGTCTTCCATTTGCTAGTCTCAGTTTCCTCATCTGAAAAATGGGTATAAAAGTGACACCCAATTCCCAGGCTTGCTTATGAGGATTCAATGTGTTCTTGTGCTGGCGGAAAAGGAGGAGAATCCTTGCCTTCTATGAAGGAGACTCATGGTCCATTCCCAGCCTACGGACCTCACTCATTGCCACCACTGGTCTGTCCATGGAATCGTGCCTGTTGCGATGATGCTGAGCAGATTTCAGGGGGAACTTCTAGACGTAGATGAGGAAGAAAGGCCTGGCATCCTACTTCCAAAATGAGTAAATGAAAACTCTGTAGATCACAAAGGTCCAATCCACTGCCAACCACAGAGATGCGACACTCTAAACACAGACGTGTGGACTTTACTCTTCCTCCAGGCCTCCTGTAGCTGATGCTGCTGAGAAAAATGAAGAGACACCTTGTTTCCCAAGGGCGGATGCACCCTCTGGGCTTTGGGCTTTCCAGGACAGCCCATCCCTGCATACTCCCCAGCCAAGTTCAAACAAGAATAACCGCAGAAAGCTGGATGGAGATTTGCCTAGGTCTGCAGCCACCACCGTGCCCATGAGATCTGGACTAGCCATGAACATAGAAGCATCACGTGGGGTTGTAATAGAGCTGAAATTCTGAGCACTAGGCTTTCAGGGGGCCACCTGTCACCATGGGAGTCCTGAATCTCTTTTGAGGTGCCCTAGTGGTATAAGTGGCTACATATTGGACTGTTAACTGGAAAGTTAGAAGTTTGAAACCACCAGCCGCTCCTCAAGGGAAAGATGGGGCTTTCTGCTCCCATAAAGAGTTACAGTCTCAGAAACCCACATGGGCAGCTCTAACTTGTCCTACAGGGTCCCTATGAGTCAGTATCAACAGAGAGAAAGAGATCTTATTTGAGTCTCCACATAGATTCAGCCTTCATTGAGCTGTTTTCTGACTACTGTATTGTCCAGTAGGTACAAGGCTTTGCCCTCAGGCAGATTGTGTTTAGAAGTGGACTGAGCAACTCTCCTGGCCAGCCTAGGGAGGGGCAACCCTTCTCTCTGGGAAATTGGGATACCAGGGTAGCACAGTCTGGAGTCTTACCCTGATGGAGGTGGTTGGAGGGCCCCAGAACCAATCCTGTCGACGTTTCTAATCGGCAATGGTGTTCCTATCCAACCCTTTCCTAATTCTGTAGTCTGGCCTGCGATCGATGAATTGATCCTCCACCAATCCTGATCTGGTGGCAATTTCCTTTGTTTGATGTGTTCTGTACAATTACTCATGTGGCCATGGATCCTGTAGACTCCACTGAGGCCTCATCCTGCTGGTCTCCCTCGGCCAGATGATTGGTTTTTGTCTTTGCTTCATTTAAGACTTAATAACCAAACCGAAAAGCCAAACATACTGCCGCTGAGTTGATCCCGACTTACAGAGACCTTCTAGGACAGGGTGGAACTGCCCCTGTGGGTTTCTGAGACTAACCCTTTAGGAGAATAAAAAGCTTCATCTTTCTCCCAAGACTTAAAAAACAGCTCTCTAAAAATGTATTTAAATTTGGTGTCTTTTAATCCCCTAGAACAGGGTCTCAAAGGTCCTCAAAAGCAGAGCTTGTTACACTTTAAGGTACTCTGAGATCACTTGGGGGTCTTGTTAAAAAGCAGATGCTGAGCCAGCAGGTCTGGGTTGGGCTCAAAACAAACTCCAAACTCCCAGCCATCGAGCCCCTGCTGACTCATAGCGAGCCCCTGTGGGTTTCTGAGACTGTAACTGTTTACGGGAGTAGAAAGCCCAGTCTTTCTCCCTCAGAGCAGCTGGGGGTTTGGAACTGCCAGCCCTGGGAGGGATCACAGCCTAATGTGTAACCACAGACCACCAGGCCTTCAGGTTGGGTTTAGGACTATGTGTGCTCAGCAAGGATGCTGATACTGCTGGCTTGGGGATCACAGTTTGTATGGCCAGGCAGACGCACCCTGACAGTGCCCCACCTCTCCCCCAGCACTGCCCTCTCCAAGCGAGGGGCTGACTGAGAAGGAAAGGGCCCAAGCTGGAATGGAAATAAATACTGGGCGCCACAATCTCATTAGTGTCTAAAATTAGATTAACATAATTAAAAATTTAAAAGCTAGATTAAAGCGTGTCGGCCTGAAACCGAGCATTGAATTATGCTGTGGCTCTCTTTGCTTTGGCCTTAGCCGCTCTGTGCTGAGGCGATTCCAAAGACTCCCTGCTGACACGTTGTTCGTTGTGATGTTTAATGATCACCGAACACATCCAATTGGCCCTGTCTTTGAGAGAAATCTCCCAGGATGCAGCTGTCACATTTTGCCAAGCGTATTCACAGCTCACTGCACTTGGGGCCCTTCCCCTCACTGCCACCTAGGCATTTGGGTGCAAAAGGGGACTCTCTGTTCCTAGGTGAACCCCTATGTGTGACTGTCATGAGATTCCAGATGGGGAAACTGAGGCTCAGACAGGCCAGGTAACATGGGTTAAAACAAACATCGTATTTAGTCAATGAAAGAAACAGATGTAACTTTATTGAACATATGATTTGCAAATAGGGGTACCATTTCCACCAGGGGGTTGAGCAGGTTCCAACGATGAGAAGGACTTCTAAATTCTATCCCCACCCCCCACCCCCCACCCCCCCTCCAGCTTCTAAATGCTTACACCACATCTATCTGGACTACCATGGAGAGGTGCCAGAAGAGAACTGATGAAGGAGGCGTGCTCAGGAGGATTTCAAACAGCTCTGTCTTGAAGAACTATTAAAGTAATGATTAATTTATCCTAAACACAGCTTACTCAGCCTGGCCCTGCAAGGCTGTTTTCTACACCCGACTGAGCGCTTCCATAGAGGCACGCGGTCCCACTAGTCTGTCTTATCAGGGGGCTGTCTCTGGGGACATAGTGGGTTATGCTTTGAGCTAGCTGCTAGCCGGGTCAGCAGTTCGAATTCACTGGCCACTCTGAAAAAGAAAGACGAGGCTGTCTACTCCTCTAAGGGTTTAAAGTCTCAGGAACCCAAAGGGGCAGTTCTACTCTGCCCTAAAGGGGTCGCTGTGAGTCGGAAAGGGCTTGATGACAGTGGGTTTAGTGGGTCTACCTTGACTATTGTTTCACTCCAGGGAGACATAAAAAAACAGTTTCTTTCAGGCCTCCGGCTCAAAAGGACACCCAAAAGCAAATGACTCGAGTGCTCAGCCCAACGCCACAGATACCAGAGCCCAGATTCCAGGAAGATTAAAAACAGGTCCCCACGGGCTTGGATTCACACAACTAACAAGTAGCAGAGGTGGGATGCTAACCCAACACCATGGACTTAAAAAAAAAGATGTATTTTTCATGAGGTCTTTGATGAATGAACCATCTTAACGCGCACCACGTAAGGTGTGTGTGCACACCATAAGCAGGTGTGCACAGGTACGTGTGTGCAAGTAGAAGAGTGAGAAGGGAGCACACAAAGAAAAGGGGAGACAGTGAACATTCCATTGTAAAGTATCTGCCGCTTTTTATGTGTTTGGAGGAGTATGTCGGACCCATTACCAACGGATATCATTTACGACGTATTTCAGCAGAATCAGCCTAAGTGGCCTGTTCTCTTACCAGAGTCACAAAGCACTTACTAGCTCCGGCTCCAATTCTGTTTCGCGAGTCATTCGGTCTGTTCAGGACGTCCACATGCGTCATTCAGTCTGCTCTCAGCGGAGGGCAGAGTGGACTTTGGGGAGTGAACATTATCTCAGCAGCATCCCTGATTGACAAGGCTTTAACCTCAACGCAAGGGCACCCTGGACTGGGGCTAATGGAGCTAGACAGGGTTCCTGATAACATTTTTAACCTGAAATAAACCAAACCACCAACAACAATACACACACACACACACACACACACACACACACACACACCCCAAACCAACTCCCTGCCATTGAGCCGATTCCAATTCATGGCGACCCTTTGCAACAGGGAAGGATTGTCCCTGTGAATTTCCAAGACTGTAATCTTGATGGAACAGAAAACCTCATCTTTCTCCCTTGGAGCATCGCGGGACCTGCCGGGTAGCAGCTCCAGGTGTTACCATGACACCACCAGAGTGCCTTTTACATGGGATCTATCCTGCCAACTCTTCTCCCGAAACTTGTGTGATGCTCAGTTTTTCCAAAACATCTGTCCATAGACTTCCTATTTTGAGAGCCCTGAGAGGCCTGGGTGTGGGCTTCAAATGTCCTTCCACGGAGGAATGGGTCAATAAAAGGGGTATATGCGTGTCCACCTATGCCACTTGATTCATTCTGATTCTCAGTGAGCCTACAGAGCAGAGTAGAATCGCTGTGGAAGGTTTCCAAGACTGTAAATCTTTACAGGAGCAAACAACCTCATTGGTTTCCCGCCGCGGAACTGGTGGGCTTGAATCCCCGACCTTCCAGTTACCATTCCAACACTAATCCACTGGACGGCCAGGGCTCCTGATGGGATATCATTCAGCCATTAAGAGGCATAAAGGACTGAGACATGGGACATGGATGAACTTTGAAATCACTGTGCTAAATGAAAGAAGGCAGACGTCAAAGGGCCCATACTGTATGAATCCACTGATATGAAACTTTGTGAATTAATTTATATGACATGCACAGAGCCGAAAGGAGCCCTAGTGGTGTCATGGTTACATTGAGCTGTTAACTGCACAGCCAGCAGGTAAAAGCCCCCAGGCTTTTAAAAAACCCCAGATGGGGCTTTCTACTCTTCTGGGGGGTTTTAATCATGTTATTGGGGCTCGTACAGCTCTTGTCACAATCCATCCATCCTTGTGTCGAGCACATTTGTACATTTGTTGCCCTCATCATTCTCAAAACATTTTCTCTCTACTTGAGCCCTTGGTATCAGCTTCTCATTTTCCCCCTCCCTCCCTCATGAGCCCTTAATTATTTACAAATTATTATTATTATTTCATGTCTTACACTGACCGATGTCTCCTTTCACCCACTTTTCTGTTGTCCATCCCCCTGGGAGGAGTGGGGTTATAGGTAGATCATTGTGATCAGTTCCCCCTTTCTCCCCGCCACCTTCCCCTTCGCCTCCTGGTATGGCTACTCTCAATATTGGCCCTGGGGGTTGGGTGGGGGTTCTGTCCTGGATTCTCTGTGTTTCCAGCTCTTATCTGTACCCGTGTACCTGCTCTGGTCTGTACAGATAGATGCGACTTTCTACTCTTATAAAGAGTTACAGTCTTGGAAACCCCAAGGGGAGGTTTTACCCTGTCCTACAGAGGCGCTGAAAAATGGCATTGAGTCGATGGCAGTGAGGGACACAGACCAGGCCAATCCATCAAGACAGAACGAGGTCGATGGGTGTCGGGGCTGGGTCAGAGGGTGGGGTGAGTGACGGCTACCGAAGACGGCGCTTTCTTTGGTGGGTAGTGAACATGTTTTGGGAACTAGATAGAGATGGAGGCTGCACCACCTTGCAAATGTACTCGAGGCCTCAGTGGCACCCTTTACAATGGCTCCGAGTCTCTGAGGTGACTCTCGCCTCCCTGCAGACACACAGATAATAAACCAACATCGAAGAATGAGAGGAGCCCAGAGGGGGATGGGGCAGGAGAATGCAGTGAAGAGTTGGCAGGGATGACATGGAAGGCGATGGGGAGGTGTGGGGGGGAGGGCGGAAGTGGTGAAAGCCGCCTCCACAAAGGGGTAACATTTGACAGGCGCTTGGGTTGACCGCGGGAGGAAATCTTGCAGTGATGGGGTATGACCTGCACAGGCAGGTGAACAGGAACATGGAGTCGCTGAGACAGGAGCAAGCCAGGCCTTTGTGAACACTGGACAGGAAGCCGGTGTGGCTGGCACCAGTCGGTCTCAAGCCAAGCAGCCCCACATGCCACAGGGTGGACCTGCTCCGTAGGGCTTTCTTGGCTGTACTTTTTAGGGAAGCAGATTACTCTGTTGGTCTTTGAACTGCCAACCTTTAGGTTAGCTGCTGTTAGTTGCTGGCAAGTCAGTTCTGACTCGTGTAGTTGTTGTCAGGTCCGGGTGAGTCAGCTCTGACCCAGAGCAACCCTATACACAACAGAACAAAGCACTGCACGGTCCTGGGCCAGCCTCACAATGGTTCCTGGGCCTGACCGCATTGATGCAGCCCTTGTGCTCTGACCAATAGCAACCCTGTATGTAACAGAATGAGACCACACCTGCCCCACCCTCACAATGGTCATTATGTTAGTAAAGGGGTGCCCCCGTTTGGCTGGGAGTGTGTGTATAGGAGTGGGGAGGGAGGGGGCAGTGAGGTAGGAGCTAGATCTTGGAAACTCTCACAGGGCCACTCAGAAAGGCTAAGATTTGACTCAGATACTCATTGGAAGCCATTGGACAGGGGACACACAAGCGGGTGACCCGGACTGGCCTGCGTTCTCACAAGAGCTTTGTGGCTGTTGAGTGCAGGAGATTGTCTACAGAAGTGTAAGAGGACCGGCGCAGAGGCTGCTGCCATTGTCCAGGAGGAGGTGACAAAGGTTGGGGCCAGGTTAGCCGAAGTCAACGTGGAGAAGAATGAATGGCTTTAGGATTGATGAGGACATCCCTCAACTTAAATGGAAACCTCGTGTGGAATTCTGGCCTTTCGGGAGAAAGGAACACAGCCAGCTCCAGTCTGACTTTGAAGGGATGCTGGTGTTGAGACCTGAGTCCCGGGAAGAGAAGGAGCTGTTCCCATTGCCTGGAAGTATGCTTTTCTAGAGTGGAACGATTTTCTTCAACAGGGCAACAGGCTTGAAGACTCCTTTTGGGGTCAAAACTGTCTTTGTTTAGGAAGATGAATGATGGGCAGCTGGGAGGAAAAGGGAAACCCTGAAGCTGTCTGTTAGCAGAAGGTAATTAAATGGAAAACAAGGCTTAATGATTCTCTGGAAGTTTCCCCTAGTGTAGGGCAGGCGGAGACAGAGAAGAGGGAAGGCAAGAGAGGTGTCTGTGAGGTGATGCAGTCAGACTGTCTGTGGTAGATATAGAATCGTTTGTCAATTTGAGGATTAAGTGTGTAGGGGTGGAGTCTAGCTTGTCAATCAGATCATAGCCAATGAGGCCTCGGTATGGGCGTGGTCTTCTCCTGAGAATTCTGGAAAATCAGGCACTTCCTCCTTGGAGGTGGGAGACTTTCTGCACTCACCCTGGGAGACATAGCAGCTGACAAGACACATGGACCACACCCTGATGCAGAGACCCCTGCCAGCGCTGAGATATTTCCAGTGACACTGGATCTAAAGACTTCTACCCACTGACCTTCTACATTCAGTGTCATTGCATGTGTTTCGTGAGTCTGAAGAGGACTTTATTGATTGGTATCAGACATATGTTGTAATATCAGACTTATGGGCTTGATCTGGACTGGGCTGGGATGTTTTCTCAATGTTCAATTGCTCTTGTATATAAATCTCTCTTATATACATGTGTGTCCATGGATTTGTTTATCAAGTCTACCCAGACTAACACACTGTTCAAGGAGCACCAGCCAGTGGAGAATCTCCACAGAATGATGCTCGACCATCTGACTTAACACCTGTGCTGGGCCAGGTTGACTAGAGAAACAAATTCAGAGACACTCATATATTTATGAGAGAGCTTTATATCAAGAAGTCATAATGAATCAAGAAAACATTTTAGCCCAGTCCAACTCCAGTCCATAAGTCCCTCTTCAGACTCATGCAGCCACATGCAATGATGCAGAATGCAGGAAGATCACAGGCTGGTGCGTGCAAAGTCTTGTGGATCCAATGGCGGTGGAAGCATCACAGAGCTCTGGCAGGGCTCAGAATGGCCCCACCAGCAGGAAGGTGAAGGCAGAGAGAGAGAGGGGAGGTTCCCAGGGTCCTCTTTATGAGAAGGCCACGCCCACAAGGAGGCCCCATCAGGCTGTGACCTGATTGACAGGTTGAATACCACCCCTACACGTTTATATCTCTTCAAGTTGACATGAAATTATGTAACTAGTACAGCGTCCGTGTGAACAGGAAACTGAGTCCCAAAGAAGCAAATACAATTCCCCAATGCACAAAACAAAAACCAATGCCTTTTTCAATTTTATCCTGCTATGGAACATTTTCTTTTTTTTCTTTGTTTTTCCCCACCTTAAGTCAGTTTTTATGATATATTTTAGGACAATTTATAAATGTCTATGAATATTTTGCTTTTTTTCTTGTTTTTCTTTAATAATATTTCATGGACATATCTCACTCATTCCAATACATCCCTTCCCTTCCCTTCCCTTCCCATACAGTTCTGTTGTCCTGGAATATTTTCAATGAGTTTCTTTGAGAAAAAACATAATTAAGAAGCTGTACTCCCTGTTAATTTACACTCATATGAAAGGAAACATTAACCTTCTTCCCTCCACTCACCCATCTGTTCATCTATCAGTCCATCCACCCATCTTTCCTTCCCTCCACCCATCCATTGATTTATCCATCCATTGTATTTCCTTCCTTCCCTCCTTCATTCCATTCATAAACTCCTGTCTCATCCATCTGCCACCCATTTGTTTATTGGTACATCCACCCGCCCACTCATTCATTTTTCCATCCAGCCACCAGTGTATTCATCCTTCCTTCCACCCTTCCATGTATTTGTTCCCTTATCTGTTATTCCTTCTTTCCTACCCACCCAGCGTCTATTCATCCTTCATCCATCCATCATCTATCAATCCATCCATCTATCCATCCATCCACCTATCCCTTCATTTCATCCTTCAATAGTTACTTATAGATTCTTTACTAAAAGAGCTGAGTTCAATGTGTGCCAAAAGGCAGGACTTCAGGCCTCAAACATCATAACAAAGAATTAGGACCGTGGGAAGAAAAATCAACACACCTTTGTTGGCATATGTGCGCAAGGCCTATTTCCAGGACAATTATCTCTCTGGTTAAAAATTATTTCTGTCTCTTATTATACAAATCATCTATTTGAGTTGAAAATTTAGAAAACATGGACATGAAAAATGAATGAAACTTGAAGCCTGCCATTCTTTTGCCCAGTGATAAGTCTGTTAGTGTGTTAGAATGTAGCTTTCCAGTACATAAGCATCCCTCGGTTTACTGCTCCGTGATGTATTGCCCTTGGCGGATTTTACACATGACAGATCCGTGGCAACCCCATCACAGAAAGTCTGTGGTGCCATTTTTTCCAGTGGCGATGGCAGTGAGTGGGTTTCTGGGGTGCTTCCTTCACGTCTCTGTGGCCCATTTTGGTAACTCTTACAACGTTTCCAACTTTTTCATAATGCCGCTGCACATGGCATAGACTACAGTTCATATAAACGTAGTTTTTAGATGCACCTGAGACACCAAAGGTGACTGGCCTCATTGCCATACTAACCTCACTGTAACCGCACTACCTCTGACGTCTGTCCGGTGTTTGGTTGCTTCCCTGCCCCCTCCATCTAGTTCTCTTGCCTTTCAACATTGTTTTACAAGATCAGATTTTTCGGGCTACAAATGATCCCATTTTATGGACACATACACCTGTGCCCTGCCTTGTCGAGCTCTGTGCCATGACACCTGGTTGTCAGCCGACAGCCGGGAGCATCCACAAGTTCCTGCTGAGGAAGACAGGCAGGGCACTCAGCTTCTTTGAGAATAGCTCTAAACACAAAAAGGGTTTCTTCGCATAACTTGAAATCTGCACTGGCCAGAATTTCCCTCTGTATAGTCCCAGACCAAAGAAGAACTTTGGATTGTGGGGCTGGAAAAGAATATTAAATATTCTATAGACTGCTAGGAAAATGAGCAAATCTCTCTTGGAAGAAGTACAGCGAGATGCTCCTTAGAAGTGAGGATAGAGAGATTTCATCTGAAGGACTTTGGAGATGTTATCAGGAGGGGCCGGTCCCTGGAAAAGGACTTAGTGCTTGGCAATGTAGAGGGTCCATGCAACAAGAAGATGCTTAATGGGATGGACTGACATAACTGCAGCAACAATGGATTCAGACCTCGGAAGGATGGTAAGGATGCTGCAGGACCAGGCCGTGTTTTGTTCTGCTGTACACAGTGTTACTTTGAGTGGGGACCAACTTGACAGCACTCACAACAAGCAAGTCCCAGCTAAGAGGCAATTGTGCGATCCTCACCTTCCAAGAGTCAGACACGGCCTTGATTTCCGGCCAGTGTAACTGATGCACAGCCCCGTCCATCTGCCAAAGGAGGCTGGGTGCTGGTATGATGCTCAGCAGGTTTCAGTGAAACTTTGAGACTAAGCAAGAGTAGGAATAAAGACCGATGATCTATGTCTGAGAGGCAGTCAGTGAATGTCCCTTGGGTACCAACAGCACCATCTCACCCCCATTGTGCGGATGCACGGGGTTGGGTACATTTCCTTCCTTTGTGCGTGAAGTCGCCATGAGTCAGAATGGATATGACAGCAGCTCACAGCCATATAGTCCCAGTTAATCCAGATTTGACCGTGCTGTGGAAGGCTCACAATTATAAACAGGTTCCTCAAACTCACCGCCATCGAGTTGATCCCAACTCACAGTGATCCTATAGCCAGAGTAGAACTTCATATACATTTTTTGATTTCCAAGGTGATAGATCTTGACGGGACCAGATGGCCTCCTCTTTCTCCCAAGGAGCACCTGGGGGATCTTAACTGCTGCCCTTGTAGTTAGCAGCCCTGGGTGTAACCTACAAGGGCACCCAGTTACTCATCAGCCATTCTGTACTTAACCTGCTTGATGAGTGTCGGCAAAACAGTTCAGCCTCAGCTTCTGAGGAGGTTCCCAGTTATCTCAAAAGATGTTGCAATGAAAAAATGAAGAAAAAAAAAAGAATGCTTATTTAGTGTTAGTCATTTCTTTTGGATGATTACTCCTACCTATATTAATTAACGTATTCATTGTGTATTGTGATCTCAGTGAGAGTGGACAGAGCAGACTGGTTTTCCTCTCCACGACGCATGTGCGTTCTGTTTCCTGACCTTGACAGCAATCCTCACAGTGTCAGGGCACGCTGCCCACTTCCTCTTTGCCCTTCCGGTTTCCCTTCCTCCTTCCTGCCTATCCGTCCCTGCTTGAGCTTCATCCCTGGGCCAACACTGCCCCTTAGATTTGCTGAGGGTGATTGCCCTAAGCAGTGCACACCTCGCTGCTGCTATGGTTCACTTGATGGTCTGGTTTTGCTGAGATGAGTGTAGTCCCAGCCTGAAGGGTGTCTAAGGACCAGAGTCTGACCATCTCTCTTAGACCAGCAAGCCTGGTCTCTCTCTCTCTTTAAAAAAATACATTTTGAGGTTTGTTCCATCTAAACAAACCTGTCTTAGAAGAAGCATGGGCAGAAAGGACCAGCCCCTGGAGAAGGACATCATGCTCGACGATGCCGAACACCCGTGGAAAAGGGGAAGCTCCTCAATGAGGTCAGGCCGCAACACCGGGCTCACAGATACTCAATGATTGTGAGGATGGCACAGGACACAGCTGCGTTTTGTTCTGTCGCATGGCGCTGCGAAGAGTCGGAATCTCGACTCAACCCTCAACTTCATGCAGTTTGTGTGCCCTGAGCTGGGTGTAGACCCCAAGCCGCCGACCCCTCCAGATCCCACTGAAGTGAGAGAGAGGGAGGGAGTCACTGGCTCATCCCTTCCCCCACAACCTCAGATGGCCGCATTCTCCTTTGAAAAGGGACAGGTGATCGTGCGCCCTTGGGAATACTTTTCCTTATGTGGTGACTAGACAGGCTTTGAGCGGTGGGCGTACTGGTGGAGCGTCTGCCGACGACTGGCTAGTATTTAAAGTGCTGGCGGGTTAAGGAGGTGCATGTCCAGGGCACCTCTCCATCTCGGCTGCGGCCGCACAACAGAAGAGAGCCTTTACTGATGAGCAGATGCCTCTCTCTTGCAGCCAGTCAATATCTCGCTCACGGTGATTTCCGACGTCCTTGGGAACAAGCACTATCTCTTGCTTACAGGACAGGTTTCCCTGGAGAAAAGTTGACGGGCATTGACTATCACAATAGACGGTATGTTTAAAGTGATGACAGCGTTGGGCCAGGAAAGCAGCAGGTGCTTAAGGTGCACTGGATGGGGAAGAGGGTGTTTTGGAGAGAGAGACTCATCCATAGGGCTGAGGAGGAAATGCAGGGATATGTCCAGAGCCCTGGAACATTCATCCTCTTAATAGCATCTCCCAGTGACATGGGTCCTGGGCCCTGGACTCCTCCTGGGTCCGTCCACATCATCTGAACAACGTCACTCAGAGTGTCACGCTTTCTGGGCCCCACACTTCTCCCCGAGTCCTTCCAATTCATCTGAACCCCATCACCCACTGACGGGCAGGTGGTGAGGAACTGAGCCCAGGTCTCTTGGATGGAAGGAGACCACGGAGCCACCACTGCGAATATTGGCTGCAAAGAGATAGGCAGGTTTCAGCGGAAGCTCGCCAGATCCGTCCTCTCTGCAGGGGCCACTGTCCTGGTGCTACAGGTAAAGTCTGCTGGCTCCCTCCCTCGCTCGGGATGCTCATTTCGCCCCACTTAGTCGTGAGTTATGTCACCTGCTGCCGAGGGCGACGCTGCGAGTCAAGTAATTAGCTCCCTGATTTTTCACAATTGAAGCCATCGTGGCTAACGGATGGTGTCTGCCACATTAACCCGTAGGAGAGCCAGGCCATTTGGCAGGGAGCGCGTTCCCAAGAAGGCAGATCAATTTCCACTTAATTTGTTTAGAAATAACAAATAAGTAGCGCGGAGCCCCTCGCGAGGTTCAGGTTCCCCTTTTGCTGGTCTGGGGAGAGAGGAGGCGTCAGGGAAGCACCGGCGAGAAGACAGGCAGGTCCCCTGGTCCGCGCCACCAGCGTGGCGCTCTTCTCCTACCAAGCAATTCAGTTATTTTCTAGCTTCGAATTAGCGAGTGGGGAGCCCTGGTGGCACAGGGGTTAAGCGTTCGGCTGTTAACTGAAAGGTTGTTGGTTCGAACCCACCCGTTGCTCTGCGGGAGAAAGATGGGGCGGTTGGCTTCCCTCAGGAGTTGTAGTCAGCCCTACAGGGTCTCTGAGACAGACTCGTCCAATGGCAGTGGGTTTACTGTTGGTTTTAGGTACTGAGCCAGCGGAGTGTTACTTGGGGGCTTGTTAGAGAGCAGATGCCCCTGGATTGCAGCATCGAAGCCTGGTTTTTTCCTAATCTGTGCTCCTTTGGGTTCCCTGTGGCACAATGAGCTAGGAATTGTGCTGCTAGCGGCAAGGTCAGTGGTTCAAACCCACCAGGTGAGCTTATCTGTTCCCGTAAAGATTTACAGCCTAGGAAACCCTAGGGCGCAGTTCTTCTCTGTCCTGCGGGGTTGCTGGAGTCAGATGGACTCATCGGCAGTGGGTTTGTTTGTATTCATTTTGCTTCGAGTTTAGGGCTGATCCACTGGGATTTCCTTACTGAACCCCAGGATGGCACGTCTTTCCCTGTTCGGGAGCCTGGGTTTCCTCTAGAGCAGCGGTTCTCAACCTGTGGGTCGTGACCCCTTTGGGGGTCGAACCACCCTTTCAGAGGCGTTGCCCAATTCATAACAGTAGCAATATTACAGTTATGAAGTATCATCGAGAATAATTTTATGGTTGGGGTCACCGCAACACGAGGAACTGTCTTAAAGGGTTGAGACATTAGAAAGGTTGAGAACCACTGCTCTAGGCCTTTCCATGACTTGTGCAAATCCTTTCCAGCTAAAACCCCTCTGAACTTCCCCACTGCTTTTAGGAAACACCTAAACCACTAAGGTGGCTTCTTAAGCCCCCACAGCATGCCACCCAGCCTACCTCTCTGGTCTCATCCTCTCTCACCCCCAAACTCCTTTTTCTTCTTGTCCTGGCTTGAGGGACTCATTTTTTGCATTCAACAGTGGCCAAGGTCATGGATTTGGGAGTCACGTACCAGCAGTGTGACCTTGGACAGATCACTTGACCTCTCTGTGCCAGGAAGGTGTAGCTAAGGGATGGCAGGTATGATGCATGCCCAGGTGCCATTTGAAGGAGAGCCATTTCTATTAACCTGGTACTGCCCAAGGTTCTTCCTCAAACAGGGTGGACACTGAGGGGTGTGTGTATGGGGGAGGGGGGCTGGCTGAGTTAGAGAGGGCACCTAGCTCCTATGCACAACAGAAGGAGGCACTAGCCAGTCCCGTACCATTTCTCCCATGTTATGTTTGAGTCCCTTGCCGCAGCCATTATGTCCATATCTGTCTTTGAAGGGATTCCTCTTTTTCGCTGCCCCGCTACTTTCCCAAGTGTGATTTCCTTCTCCAGAGATGGGCTCTCCTGATAACATATCCAAAGTTCTTGAGACAAAATCTCACCCCCACCCCTTGCTTCTAAGGAGTCTTCCAGCTGTCCTTTCTCCAAGACAGATTTGTTCGCTCTCTTGGCGATCCCTGGTCCTTTCCACATCCCTTGCCAGCACCATCATTCCGATGCATCCAATTCTCTTTGGTCTACCATCAATGTCCAACTCTTGCACCTGCATGAGGCAAGGGAGAAGACCATGGCTCGGGTCAGGCACACCTCAGTCCTCCAAATGATGTCCTTGCGGCAGGTTGACCCAATGCAATGCCCCATCTGATCTCTTGCCTGCTGCTCCCATGAGCATTGATTGGGGCTTCAAGCAAGGTGACATCCTTGGCCCCTTCAATCTTTGCTCCATTTATCACAAGGTGACCCATTGTTCCACTTTTGAAGATGTTTGTTTTCTTTCTTTTTTAAAAAATCATTTTATTAGGGGCTCATACAACTCTTATCACAATCCATACACACATCAATTGTGTAAAGTGCATTTGTACATTCATTGCCCTCATCATTCTCAAAACATTTTCTCTACACTTAAATCCCCAGCATTAGGTCCTCATTTTTCCCTTCCCTCCCCGCTCCCCCCTCCCTCATAAGCCCTTGATAGTTTATAAATTGGTATTTTGTCATATCTTGCCCTGTCCGACGTCTCCCTTCACCCACTTTTCGGTTGTCCATCCCCCAGGGAGGAGGTCACATATAGTTCCTTGTAACCGGTTCTCTCTTTCCTACCCACTCTCCCTCTACCCTCCCTGTTTCGCCACTCACACCACTGGTCCTGTAGGGCTTATCCGCCCTGGATTCCCTGGATTTTCAGTTCCTATCTGTACCAGTGTACCTCCTCTGGTCTAGCCAGACTTGCAAGGTAGAATTCGAATCATGGTAGTGATGTTTGTTTTCTTGACATGGAGTTGTCGGCCATATGGGAGGCTGCAATCCTTATCTTCATCAGCAAGGGCTTCAAGTTGCTCTCACTTTCAGCAAGCAGGGTGGTGTCATCTGCATATCACAGGTTGCTAGCAAGCCTGCCTCCAATCCTGTAGCTGAGGTCTTCATATAGTCCATCCTCTAGTATTGTCTGCTCAGCATACAGACTGAGTGAGTATGGTGAAAGACTACAGCCCTGGCACACACCTTCCTGACTTTGAAACATAGAATGTCCCATGTTCTGTTTGAATGACTGCCCCTGGCCCATCTGCAGGTTCTGCATGAGCACAACTAAGTGTTCTAGAATTTCCATTCTTCTCAAACATACCCTTAGTTTAAGGTGACCAGATGTCCTGCTTTTGGCGGGACAGTACGATTTTTAAAAAATTTTCCCGCGTCCCATGGCATTTTTAAAAAGTCCCGATTTTTGGAAAGAATGCAAAACAAGCTAGGGTATATGGTTTTCAGCTGCCATGTGGCTATTTTGCCAGGATATGAGTTTTATCAATGGTGTCCCGATTTACCAATGTTAAAATCTGGTCACCTTACCTTAATTTGTTTGTTAGGATCCGCCCATTTGAATACCCGTGCACAGTCAATCAACCACCAGGAAACAGTTTTCTGATGTTCTCTGCTTTCAGTTAAGATCCACCCGATATCAGCAATGATACCCCTGTTCCATGTCCTCTTCTTACTTTTTGGCCTGAATCTCTGGCAGCCCGTCGATGAAACTGTTGATGTCCCTGTTGCTACAACTGTTGTTGACTGATCTTCATTTCCCCCGCAGGTGATAGCGATGGTATTGTTCTGTCGTGTGTGCTTTCTGTTGGGTCCCCTTTCTTTGCAATGGGTACAATTACGAATAGCTTCCATTCAGTTGGCCAGGGAAGTGCCTTCCAAATTTTAGCCATAGATTAATGAATGCTTGTTGAAACATTTTATTGGTATTCTATAAATTCCTGAAGCCTTGCGTTTGGCCAATGCTTTCAGCGCAGCTTAGACATCTTCCTTTAGTACCATTGGTTCTTGATCATATACCACCTCTTGAAATGGTTGAATGTCAACTCGTTCCGTTTGGTAAAGTGATGGTTTATTCCTTCTATTGTCTTTTGTTGTTTCCTTCATCAGTTAATAGCTTTCCCATAGAATCACGGTTTGACTGTTCTTTCCAGCTTTCTCAGCTTGATAGACATGGAATATGTTCTTCCTTTCTGGTTTTCTAACTCTCTCTAGGTCTTTGCACATTTCATTATAATGCATTGCTGGGTCCTCGGTTAATGTTGACCAAAAGGATGAGTCCGTTTCTGGGTTAAGTAGCAGAGCAAGTCCCAGGCTGAACTGATGGGAATTCTCATCCCGGATGTGCCAGGCATAGGTTGGGGACCCTTAGCAGCAACTCTTCTTGGGGCCTAAATGTGGTTCTCTGTGAAACCACATGGCTGATTGTCATTGCCCCTTAAGAGTGGTCACCAGATAGCAGCGGCTTCAGCAGCTGAGAGTTTGGTAGAAATGCTAATTCCTTGACCTCTCCCCAGGCCCAGCAGATGGGGTCGAGATGGGTGGAGCCCTAGGCTTGGGTTTTCTTAACCCTCCAGCAGGGCTTGGAGTGAGTTCATTCTGGTGCTCTCCCTGCTGAATGTTTTTGTCTTTCTATCCCAGCAATCTGGAATCCAAATCTACAGTTTGACAAGATTCCCCCCAAGTGAGTCTCGCACATACACAAGAATCCCCTGGGGATCTTGTTAAAAATGTAGCTTCAGATCCTGAGTCAGAGTATTTGGGATGGAAAGTCAAATTCTCAGGTAGGGGTGGAATGAGAAGGAGCCAGCTTCTAGCCTGGCATCAAGAATCCTCACTCCTGGCATTTCAAACACTAACCTTGGGATTCAGCTGGCGTGCTTTTACAAATAAGGGTGCCTGTGTTGCTGGGTTCGCCTCAGACCTGTCCAGTGAGAATCTCTAGGGCTGGGCCCATTGGTATTCTCACTGACCACACTAGTTATTCAGGCGTGCAGGCAGGATTGGGACTTCCCTCTGGTTGCTGCTATAATGCTGGGTGCCTCCCAAGTCCAACCTTTTAGAAATTGCATTAGCTCCTTCAAACCACCAGAGGACCATGTACAGCATAGTGATAGGACCCGTTTAGGGCTTGGGGTCCACGAGTTGGGGGGCAATGAATACCCAGCTATAAGGAAGTGTCTGAGACCTTCCTTCAAGCAAGCTCTGCCCAGGAAACTGTTGGGGCTACAGCAGGAAGCATCAGACAAGCCTCTCCTGTTTCTGTGGTCATCCTGGGCAGGCAGGTGGGACAGCAAGCTCAGGACAGGGCTGTATGTTTGACCCATTTTTATATTAAAAAGCCATATGAAGACTCTTCAAATACCATTCACTTCTGAAACCCTCATCTCTGATCCCAAGGGAACTTTCTACTTACGAAAGCACCTGCAGTTTTGTGGATGGAGGAATGGATGAGGCATGAGACACCCACTGTCTCTGAGTACCGGGGCCCTGGTGGTGTAGGGGCTATGTGCATTGGGCTGTGATCCATAAGGTCAACATTTCAAAACCACCGCCACTCCTCAGGAGAAAGACAGAGCTTTCTACTCCCGTAAACAGTTACAGTCTCAGAAACCCACAAGGTCAGTTCTATCCTTGCCCCGTAGGTTTGCTGCGAGTCAGCATCGACTTGATGGCAGTGAGTTTGGTTTGACCTGGTGTCTGAGTAAACCACTGCCCGCCACTGGTCCTCAGCTCTTCAACTGGGACAATTTCACAGCTTGCTGGGTTGTGACAAGGGCCGGCCAATGCAGATGGTTGAGGTTCTAACACAGAATAATTGTTCAGTAACTCAGTGGTTCTGAAAGTGTGACCACTGGACCGGCAGCAGCATCAACAGAGAGCTTGTCGAAGTTCTTCTCAAGTCTTACCCCAGCTCCACTGATTCAGAAACTCTGGAAGAGGAGCCAAGAGCTTCACACGTCTGAGCCTTGATTTTCTCATTCGTATAAGAAAAATCGTAACAGAACCTCCATCTCATGAAACATGAACGTAACCTTGACTAGCATGTTCCTGGTGTACAGTCAGAGCTCAATCATAGCGAGAACACAGTAGACAGATGAGGAGGAAGAGAGGATAGATATACAGCCAACTGGGATTTGAGTAACTGTGTCCTACAAAGTCCAACCTCGAGCAGGTCTTTTATCAAGACTGAAGCAAGGCACACCAACTCACAGTATCAAATATCTCTCCTCACCTGGTTGGGTTCTGGTCAACTCAACACTAGTCAGACGCCAGGTCCAATGGGCACCAATAACAAGCATGGAAGTTCATACACACACCTTCCTACCTTTTAGACCATCTCGTCCCTTTACGCAGTCTCAGAAGCCCTAGCTCGCTCAGGCTAGGTCATGCCAATAGGTTGAGGTTCCACACAACTCTTTCAACTTTAGACCAGCCTGCATTTCCTCTTCTCTCACTTAGTCTCTGTGGACCAAGTCAATGGATGCCAGCGGTCGAACTCAACCCATCTCTTTCTTGCTGCATGTGACAGGTAGGCTTTAGGTGCCAACATAGCACCTGGAAGAAGATATGGGTGGAATTTAGCCTGTCAATCAGGTCACAGCTTGGTGACCTCATTTGGAGATGCCACTTAGATAAAAGACTCTATAGAAACAGGCCATTCTCTCTTTCTGCCAACACCTTCCTGGTGAGGAGCCACCTGAAGACCTGAGTGAGCCCTGCACTGTGGCCACCACCAATGGGATCCACAAGACTTTGCACCCACCAGCCTGTGATAATCTTGCATTCTGCATCATTACATGTGGCTGTGTGAGTCTGAAGAGGGATTTATGGATTAGTATCGGACTTATGGACTTGAGTTGGACTGAGCTGGATGTTTTCCTGATATTCAATTATATCTTGATATAAAGCTCTTTCTCATACATTTGAGTGTCTCTGGATTTGTTTCTCTAGTCTACCCAGCCTAACATACTGCATTTCCCTCATTTTCACTCAACAAGTAAATCCAGGTGGTCATCTAGTCAGCATAACCGACTGCCCACTCCCTTTAATTTTAATCCTAGAATAGGCTTTCTTCTGCTGGACACAGACTTTTTCCAGCTTTGGCAGATCCAAGGGTAACTGCATTATAGTTTAAAAGGCCAAGCAATCACCTTTTTCCTGCAGTGCTTACTTCAGCAGTTAAGGTGGGTCTCCTTGTCTCTTAAAATGCAAATGTACTGACACTCAAGGCTCTGATGAGGTGGAGCCTCCTACTTCAAACAAAAGTCGATTTCTCTTGGGTAATTTCTCACACCTCTTTTAGTGAATCTAATCAACTGTAGGCTGAAGGCAGACCTACAATCCTCCTGTAATCATAATCCCCAGTATTCATTTCCATCACACATGTACTTCCATAACACTAAGTAGGGGAAATAAATATAATTCCAGTATAGTCGGTTAAACAAATAATCCTACATACAATCCTCTAAAAACAAACAACCAAACAAACCACTCAAGTTCACTCGTTCAATGCTCTCTTCTTGACTGTTCCATTCCGATGAAGATGGCCTGAGTTGCTGGCAGGGTTAGCCCAGCAGGCTGGTCTCATCCTAGCCTTCTTGTTTAAATGTGTGGCTTTTGCACCAGGGCACTGTCTTCAGCTTCAGTTTACACTATCCAAGAATCAAAGGTTTCCCTTTTCACCTTCTGTTCTTTTCCCTTTCTCTCACAAAGCCCCATGCTTCTGGGAGTGTGGAGCCATCGAAATGGATCCTACTCCAGATGCCAACCGAGTAAACTATATGGCGATCATATCCGACCTCCTCTGTGTATCCAGAGGAGGAGAACCAACTCCACCTGATTGCCGTAAGACAGAGGTCAGACATGCCTCCATGCTCCATTCTCATTGTTTATGTCTCTAAAACCCCGCTCTTGGTACCAAAATGTGTTGCGCTGGGTGTTCTAAGAGAAACAAAATCAATGACACATGTATGCATAAGAAAAAAATTGATATCAAGAAGGAAATGTGTAGCAAGAAAGCGGCCCACGCCACCACAGGTAGTACGAAGCCTAGTCATTGAGTCAGATGCTCGTGAGAAACCCTTCCCAACTCTTATTGCTGCTGAATGATGAGCCAGGAAAATGATGGAGGGCACAGGAAGAAGATCACAGGCTGATGGAGACAGCTGTGTAGATCCAAGACACACGGCAAGCTGCTGGCAGCTCCCAAGGGTTGGTAGGCCACAGATGCTGCCAGCCCAAGTCTCAGGGATTCAGAAAGCCAGATGTAGGAGTTCGGCCAGCAGGAAGGAGAGAGAAAGGGCCAGTTCTCCATAGCATCTCTTCTAGTGATCAAATACGCCCTGTTCCCAAAGAGCTTGGCCTGAGAGATGGCACTCCACCCATGTCTTCTTAAGGGCAGCCAAGTTGACGCAAAACCTCATGATCACAAGTGGAGAAAAGTGGGGAGGGAATAACGGAAAAAGTAAAACTCAAACGTGCTGTCTTTATGATGCAATTACTTTGAGGTTGTTTTTTTGAAAATTATTATTCTTTGTGGTTTTCAGTTTCTCCAAGTTTCCTGTGGTTGGTAGAGACGACTTCATCAAGGAAATGAAGGTGATTACAAATAAATAGGCAAATGATAGCACACCCACCCCTAGATCTCCAGAACCTTCCCACAGAGGTGTTTACCCTTTACAGACCCAGCAGGAAGACTTCACCTCCCCTCAGAGATGATCCTTGGCTCTGTGGGCACAGATGGGATCTGAGAAGAGCAGTAACAGATCTGATGTGATCACCTGGAACGAGGGTAATGGTGCCCTCTGTCTGCTCCCCTTCCTCTTGATCCTTCTCACTTGGGGAGGCTGCCTCCCAGCAAAGGCATTTGCAGTTCAATCTCACTGTAAGTGGTGCCCTTGTGGATACGGGAGTCCTGCTTGGTCGAGGATGGGCCCTAATGGTAATGCATGCAGAATAGGGCCTGGCACCTGGCTTGCATTTTAAACATATTCCAGATCATTAGACAGCCCTCATCACTCAAAGACGGATGGCCCTGCAGCAAGCTCAGCCCATCCACCAAGCTGAGGAGTCCTGGAAAGAACCTCCAGCCAAGAGTCAGCCCCCCTCCTCAGTCACCAGGCACCAGTGAGGCATCCTGAGGGCGAGAAGCCAAGCTAGCATCCCCCAGCAGGTATCGTAGAAGCCCACATCAGAGAGCGGAACTATTGTGTGAGTCTGGGTACTTTAAAGAAACAAATCCACAGAAACTCATGTATAAGAGAGAGTTTTATATAATGGTTAAGTGTGCATCAAGAAAACATCCCAACCCAGTGCTTCCCAAGCCCACAAGTCCAACATTAACCCATTAGCCCATATGTCCGACACCAATCCACAAAGTCCTCCTCCATCTCACAAAACACATGCAATGATGCTGACTGCAGGAGGAAAGCTGAGTCAGTGAATGTGTAAGCATCTTAGCGCTGGCAGGGGTCTCCACGCGGCTGCTCCAGCACCGAGGACTGCAATTGGGGTAGGTCCATGTGGCTTCTCCTCAGGGATGTCTTGCAAGAAGTGAGCCTTGCCAGCTGAAGCAAGGAACTGGCTAAAGCAACTGTACCCTGGTCCTACCATCACAAAGCAAGAGACCCGAGAACTAGAAAGGCAAGACTCACTGAGCCATTTGTCCCTCCGCCCTTCAGTTAACCCCACATGTGTTTATTGGCCAGGTTGGCACCATGAACTAACTACCTCAGCTGTGAACTGCATTTCAGTCACTGCCCTGGGGTACAAGCAGACAGCCTCTTCCTCTTAATGCACCTCTTGTCCCCTTGTTCCAGCATATCAGCTTCTCTGACCTCCCCGGAATTTCTCCAAAAGCATCTGGAACTTTCCTTAGTGCAGACCTTTGCAAATGGGAATCACGCTCTGTGGACTATGCTTCCTGCTGGCCTCTTCCCACTGTTCTGGTCACTTCCTCAGGGGAGCTCCTTGAAGACACAGGCTCAAGAGGTTGCCTTACCTTAAAAACAAAAACCTCACTGCCATTGAGTCCATGCCGACTCACCGTGACCCCTGGGGGTTTCTGAGCCTGTAACTGTTGGCGGGAATAGAAGCCGCGGCTCTCTCTGGAGGAGCTGCTGGTGGTTCCAACAAACTGGACCACCCGGAGCGAATCACAACCCAACGCTTAACCCCTGCACTACCAGGGCTCCTGCTGAGCTGTATAACAGCCAAATGATAATACTACGCCAATGAAACAGACACAAGGAAAAACGTGAATGAAAACCAGCGTGAGCATTCATCCTCAGATTAATGGGACAGCCACACAATGGAGTATTAATCAGCCATGATGAGGGGCCGGGGCCTGACACAGCCTCTGATGTCATCGCACTTTGAAAATATCGAGCCGTGTGAAATAAGTCAGTCACCAAAGGACAAAGAATGTATGATTATGCTTATAGGACCTCTCTAGACTAGGCAGATGTACAGAGGTCAAGGTGTTCACCGGGAGGGGCGGAGGAGGATCCATTGCCTAGGCCCTACTGAGCATGCGATGGAAATGTATTGCGGTGTTCACGGTGACAGGTACACATGATGAGTGTAATCAATGTCACTAAATTGTACAGGGGACAAATGTGGAAATGGCAAATGTTCTGCTACAAACACATTGACCAATATGTATATAAAAGGAACCAAACTCGAACATTTTCATCCAACACCGCGTGGAGCAAGCGGTCTGGCCTATATTCTAGGTCTCAGCTGACTGTCTGCATTCCTGGACTGGGGTGACTATTTCTGGAGACAATGACAGAGGAAGACCTGGCCCGAGGCTCCTTTCTCCTTGAGCGGCTGTCCAGGAGCCTGCTCTCTGATGGTTCCTTGGATCCTGCTCCAGCCCGAAGGAGAGGAAGCTGACAGCTAGAGCCTCCTGAGATTACGTAACAGGTGCTGTGGACTCCAGGAGCTGGCTGCGACGGTACCAGGCCCAGCTGATTTGCTGCAGATGAAGCAGCAGCTTTTACTTCCCAGGGAGGATGGAGGCTTGCTGTGCATGTCTCATGCTTTGGAAAAAGCAAGCATGCCAGGAAATGTGTTTCCCATGACATGTCATGACAATTACAGGGAGCCACACCATCTCCCCCCCATCCCACTCACGCTCCAAGTGCAGAACCAGATCCAGAGTTCCAGGCCTGCCCAAGCAGCCCGTGCACCTCTGCCACAATCCGCCCCTCGAGGAAGTTCTCAGCCTGGGTCTCTGCACTGATGCCCAAAGGCCCTTTGTGCAGATGACCAGGCCGAAGCCTCAGCAGGCCACCTGCCCTCTTTGAGAGGCAGGATCCTGCATGTAGAGCCATCGGTCCCTCCTCTAAAATCAGGTTGTGTGGTTCAGTGGGAGAATTCTTGCCCTTTGTGCCGGAGACCCCAGTTCAATTCCCAGCCAGGGCACCTCAAGCATGGTCAGCATCCCCAGAGGCCAGTGGAGGTTTGTGTGTTGCTAAGATGCTGAATAGCTTTGAGTGGAAGGTCTGGTAATGTGCTTCCCAACATCAGCCCATGAAAACTCCATGGACCACAGCAGCCTGCTCTACAGCCGAGGTAAGAGGTGGCACAAGAGGAGGCAGAGGTTCTGTCTACTGGGGGTGGGGTCCCCAGGAGTTGAGACTGACTCAGTGCCACTTCACAACAACAGGATCCTCTAAAGCCATTGACTCTCTTCCTGGCCAGGCCCTGCATGACAACCATCATGACCAACCTCCCTGCTGTTTGGGATTGTCCTAATGGTAACACTGAAGGTCCAGGGAAGTCACTCAGTCCAGAGAGGACCAGCTGCATTGCCTCTGGAGCCAGCTACACCTGGTGCTACCGCCAGGTAAGCACTAGGTTGCCAACCACAGGTCTGTGGTTCAAACCCACCAGCCACTCCAGGGGAAAAAGTTGAGGCTCTCTCTTCCAGTAAAGATTCACAGCCTGGGCACCTTTAGAGGATTACTGTGAGTTTAAATAAGCTCAATGGCCATGAGTTTGGTTCAGAATTCTCGATCCAACATGAAGATGCTGGGACTCTTATTTAAACAAATGATCCAGAATTCCAAGACACTGGCAGCAGAGCATTAAAGCAAATGCAGTAGCTGTCTGAGGTGGGGCCCAATGAAATGACACAGACCACGGGGTCTATCCACTGACTAGAGCCCAGGCAGCTGGCCACCCTGTTCCCAATGCAGAGATCCAGACTGCTTCCTCGGGGTCTTCGTTTCTCAGAGCAGCATGCACCACAGCATATGCTCTGACAAGTCTCACTCCCACTTCCTCGCACCCCCTCATCATGGCCAGCGTTTCCTGAAACACAAAGCTGCCTGGCTGCTCAGTTTGGGGTCCCTCAATGCCTCACCACTCCACGCACAGTATTCTCAACTACGAGTAATGTGGTAGTTACATAATCTGGTGTCAACTTGAGACTACTAAGAGCGAAAGGGTGGAGTTTAGCCTGTCAATCAGGTTGCAGCTTGATGACCTCATTTGGAGGCACAATGGAGAAAGATAGCTCCCTGGAGGCCAGGTACACTCTCTCTGCTGGGTATTCCTGTTGACAAGCCACATGGAGCTATGCTGATGGCAGCCAGAGTCTTGGAGCTGGAGGAGACACATGGAGACCCACGCCAGCACTGAGATGTTTCCACCGCCACTAGATTCACAAGACTTTCCACCTACTGTCCTGTGATCTTCCTGCACTTGGTCTCATTGCATGTGTTGCATGAGTCTGAATAGGAAGTTACAGACGGGTGTTGGATATATGGGCTAATATCGGACTTAGAGACTAATCTTGACTGAGCTGGGATGTGCTCTTAATATACAATGTTAGATATTATATATTTTTTATATAAAGCTCTTTCTTATACACATGTGAGTATCTCTGAATTTGTTTCTCTAGTCAACCCAGACAAACACAAGTAAGGACAAGACAAAGAACACAGGCTCCGAGCATAGACACAATATTTTCTCTACCCCCTTTCTGTCCGGTCAATTCTAACTCATAACAACCCGAAGGACAGAGTAGAACTATCCCGTAAGGTTTCCACGGCTGCCAATATACCACAGAAGACTGCCACATCTTTCTTCAACGAAGTGGTTAGCAGTGGACTGCTTAACCACCACATCACCAGGATCCCTTGGAAGGGCAATAACTCACAGTCACCAAGCCAATTCCAAGTCACGGCACCCTTACAGAGGGTTTCCAAGGTTGTAAATCTTTATGGAAGCAGACAGACTCATCTGTTCTCCCATGGAACTGCAGGTAGGTTTGAACTTTTGACCTTGCAGTTAATAGCCCAATGTGTAACCCCCTAATCTACCAGAGCTCCTTAGGAGGGGCAGGGAGATGTTGGAAATAAGATTACTTTAAAGAAAGGGAGAGCCCCAGATATGTCCTCAAACTCACACTCACTGTGAACCTGTTGATTCTGACTCATGGCGACCCTCTAGGACAGGGAAGAATGGCCCTGTGGGTTTCTGAGAAGGTAGCTCCTTCGCTCTTTCTACCGGAGTAGAAGGTGTTACATTTTCCCCTGAGAGGCATCTGGGGGGTTCAAACCGCTGACCTTGTAATTAGCAGCTCAGTGTGTAGTCCACTTTACTACCGGGGCTCTTTAGATACGTCCTAGATCTTGGATAATTCAATAATGAGTCGAAGGGCTCAGAGAAGGGGTAGTCTGAGTGATGCAGGGCCACCCCTTCACCTAATATCACACATGTGCCTTGAGAAACAATGGCTGAGTGCTAAAGAGTCGTAATCTTATAGAACCAAAGACACATTTCTGTTGGCCATGCTTAACCCTGAGAACCTAGGATTGTTCGCCCTTCCCAGAACCGCTCCAGCCTCTGTTGGCATTTAGGTGACAGCAAGCAGCATTACAGAACTGTGCAGAACCAATTTTCAACAGCAGTCTCGTGTGACTATAAAAGCAATAGCAGTAGCAAACTGCTCAGTGCCTGTCCTTTCTGCTCCTTACTGGCAGTGCTAGCTCCTCTTTAGACTGCATGCATCTTCTAAGCTTTAGGATTGCCAAGGGCGTGATGGGTGAGATGAACTTTAAAACACAGGGAGGGATGCTCAAGTAGGCACAACCAAGGAATGAGAACACTGGTACTCAGAGAAAGGGGAGCAGGGGGCTGGGAAATACAGGTGGTATTGGAATGATGATGGAGGTACTTTTCATCAAGGCACATTTTTGTTGCCCCTTCAATCCCACATCTTGATTCCACTAGGCCAAATTCATAGCTATAGTGGGCTCTTTTCAAGTCACGATTTTTCTCAAGTAATGCCGAACTGGATTGAATGGGGGTTTTAAGGTAGGTGTGATGCACCGTGCCCAAACCCTTCCAAAGTGCTGCTCTTCCCAAAGCAGTTGAGCACCGCAGGCATGTCGTGACTGGAAGGATCCTGTTCCAGGATGCGGAGTCTTATTAACAAACTGCCTCTCTTTCAGTGACATTTCTTCCAAGGCAACTTGCCGGAGAAAGCTCACCCCCCCTGTACCAGTAGGGCTCCTCTTGGAGAAGCACACCATAGCCCTGCTTGCTCCTCATTGTTATGGCTGCTCCAGCAGGTGCGAGACATGCGGGGTGACAGGTGGAGTGGCTACTCTGCCTACTGGCAAGGGGGTGGGACTGACTGGGTGAGAAGCTACATCGAGCTGAGTTAGGAAGATGCAAGTGGTGGGTATCAAAGAGAAGAGGGTAGAGGGGTCCCTGTTCAGGGAAAGTGCCAGGCAAGCCCAACCCCAACTTATGTTCACCTAGAGGAAGCATATTTAGAGGAGGGAGGAGAAACAAAGCGAGAAAGCAAGGGAAGGAGAATGAGGTATGAGACTCTGCAGGCCAGAGATACCAATGGACTTGGGCAAACCCCATTCAATGAGCTCAGAGCCAGTGACTCATTGGTTACATGTGACTTCAATTGCCTTTAAAACCCTTCTTTGTTGGACAAGTATTCAAAGCATGGGCAGATGAAAGGGAGCCTAGGCCCCAGAACTTTCCTTAAATCAGAGCTCTGGTTTTTTTTTGGCCATCGCCACTGACTTCTCCACGCCCATTGGATTCAGTCCTTGGTGGATGCCAAGCCCATTCTTTGCAGAAGTATTTTCAGGCACTTGAACATGAACTTTGAAGACCCTAATCTCATAGAGGTTAGATGGCCACCAACCGACTTCTGACATTTAAGAGACCCTCAGTCCATGCAGCCTAGAAAACCAGTGGGGAATCTAACAACCCAGATACAGCCGGTCAAGGTTATAACAACTCACACTTGGCCCTGAGCAGCGTTTCTAAAACACATTTGCAATCGCATCTTCATTTTGTCGATGCACAATCAGACATTTGCATGAAGAATGCTAGCTTTGTTTCCTCTTTGCTCAACATCTGGTGAGATCTTTCTCCTGTGTCACCTTCCACTTAGAGAGTGTAAGTTGTCCTTTGACAAACTCTTTCCACCCAGGCCAGATTCCTAAGTGAAGGGGACATCAGGGCCTTCTGTTTAAAGGACTGAAACTCAGAGGGCTTCTTTTTGTCTGAGTGCTGCTGGGAGGAAGAGTTTACCTAACTCGGGTGAGAATGTGTCTTTCCCTTCTGGTTGTAAATATGTTGCTGCTGTTCTGTGCCACTGAGTCAGTTCCAACACATGGGACCCCAAGCACAACCAAATGAATACCCTTCCATACCATTCCATCCATGCAGCCAGAGCGGCGCTTGAGCCCCTTGTTTAGTCTCCGTGTCCCTCTGTCTGGCTGAGAACTGTCCTCCTTTTCACTGGCCCTCCACTTCCCAGACCACGGGTAGTGGGCTACATGAGGAAGAGTATGGCATCCGGCTTGGAAGGACACTCAGTACTGGTCTTCCACAGGCAGATGGCACAATCATGCTTGCTGAGAAGAGAATTTAGTGCACTAACCAATAGAGATGCAAGACGGCAGCCTTCAGTATGGATTACACCTCAACATAAATGAAAAACAAACAAACAAACCCAAATCCTCACAACTGGACCAATAAGCAAGGTCTTAATAAAAGGAGAAAAAATGGAAGGGGTCAAGGCCATTTCCTTTGGATTCATGATCACTGCCCATGGAAGCAGTATCCAAATTAATCAAACTGCATTGGACACATCTGATGCCCAAGACCCCTTGACAGTGGTTAACAACAACAGCAACAAAGGCTGCTTTCATCCTGTTTCGTCTCACCACCGTAGCCATGGCTGAGCCCCTGGAGGACTCAGGTCAACCCACGTAAGTCATCACCTTTTTGATCATCTAGGCGTGGGTGCACACAAGGGAACGACTGTGAGGATGACATCAGCCATTCTGTTACACACGAGGTTGCTGGGACTCAGAAGCCGCTTAATGGCACCTAACAACAAGCTACCACAATCTGTGAGTCAGCATCGACTCTGAGATAGTTAAAGCTTATTGTGCCAATCTGGCCAATAAACATGTGGGATTAATTGAAGGACAGAGATATAAATGCTCAGTGAGCCTCGCCTTTCTAGTTCTTGGATCTCTTGCTCTCTGGTGGTCAGACCAGAGTACAGCTGCCTTAGCCAGTTCCCTGCTTCAGCTGGCAAGGCTCACTTCCTGCAAGACATCCC
>NW_022103901.1:27119901-27122379 GCF_000313985.2 Echinops telfairi
ACCTACCCTTTCTATAAAACTATCTCTTATATACATATGATTTTCTGTGGATTTATTTCTCTAGTCTACTTAGACTAGTACAGACTCAATGGCAGTGAGAATATACAATTGGTAGCTGAGAAAATTTGCTCCCTTCCTTTTGATTGGTACTGGATCTTCTTTGGCATGCCCTCCCCACCCACTAAAGAGTATGGGTGGCATAGCAGTGTATGTGTTGGGCTGTTAACCCCGAGGTCAGCAGTTTGGGAGAAAGATGAGACTTTCTATTCCCATAAAGAGTTACAGGGTCTGAAACCTACAGGAACAGTTCCACCCTGCCCTGTAGGGTCACCATGAACCAGAATGGACTTGATGGCCATGACTTTGGCCTTTCGTTCCTCCCCTCAGTGCACCCTCATGTGTCAGGTAGAGTTGACCTCTCTCTCCCTCCCTCCAGTTTTACATTTGGGCCCACAAACCAAGTCTAACCAATCAAAATTTCAGGATGTGTTTAGAGATAACCACAACTCAACTAACAACTAAGAAGTTCCTGGACATTTTCAGGAATTATTGAAAAAGAGACTGATTTCATCCAGTTTGCTGAGACGCTCTTCCGTCACGCTGGGGTGATCGAAAGCTGTCCTTGTCCGCAGTTGTTGTGTGAGGAGAGCGTGGAAGGTGAAGTTCTTCCTGAGGACAACAGAGTGACAAATTCCTCCAAAAGGAATCGGAGGATAGCGTTTGAGCTTCTGGCTCCGGTTATTCTTGATGTTGATTTTTACCTCTGAGTTTTTCATTTGAATAGACTTGCTTTTGTCTCACTTTTCATTTTTAACTGCAGCGTTCTGATACACCGTGCACTGAGCTCTCAGCCTGGTTATGTAGTTCAGGGCTCTCATCAGCCCAGAACGAATTCTTACTACCCTCACATCACACTAGATGCAACTTGCTAAGGTCCACCAGCCAGCAGATAAATCCCATAGCTCTTCACGCCCTACATTTTTATCACCTTCTCAAAGCCTTTCTCACCACCCCCCACCAACAGAGCCAGGCAACAACAGAGCATATTTACCCAGAGTCTGTGGATCCTGGCTGATTAAGTGGCTGGCTCGCTAATATCTGAGCAAAGCTCACAGAGTGTGTGGGAGGACCCAGAAGAGCCACTCTTTGCTCGCAGGTGTTAAGGATCTGGAAGCAGAAAAGCCATCCCAGCAGAATCTGTGAATCATTTTGTCCTCTTTGGACAACCTGGACAAAATTCCTGTAGGGCACAAGCCCACCAGTGTTTCCCAGTGTAATCACCTTTTTCATGAAGAAGTCATTCCATCCAAATTGAATATTAATTAGTATCCTAATGTACAAACTCACCACATGTCTGTCAGTTTGTCATACCGTGGTGGCTTGTGTGTTGCTGTCATGCTGGAAGTTATGTCACTGGTACTTCACATACCAGCAGAGTCGCCCAAAGTATAGAGGTGTCAGCCGAGCTTCCAGACTAAGAACAGATTACAAATAGGGAATAGGTTGTCCATTCCAGAGAAACTAGCCACTGAAAACCCTGTGGTCAGCCCCGAACACTGGAGTACTGGAAAATACTGGAGGTCTAATGACGAGAAGCAGCATATTGTCCGAGAGAGTGCCAGAAGATGAGACCCCCTCAGGTCAGAAGGAAATGAAAATATGAATGAAGAAGATTGTCTTCTCAACATAGACTCAACCATACTGGTGTGAATGGATGCCTATGGAAGTAGTCTTAGGCACCTTCATGTACGGCTGGGCATAACTCCAAATAAGAAGAAACAGCTACAAAAACTACTGATAATTGGATTTATGATGTACAAAATATGAATCTAGGAAAATTGGAAGTCATAAAAGATGAAATGGAATGCATAATGTCAATATTTCTTGGCGCTGGTGAGCTGAAATGGACTGGTATGGCCATTTTGAATCAGAAAAACCATATAGTTTACTTCGTGAGGAATGACACAATCAAGAGGAATGGCTTTGAGTTCATTGCCAGAAAGGACACTTCAAGATATATCTGGAAGTACAATGCTGTCGATGATAGGATATCTATCTGCTTTCAAAGAAATCCAATCAATGCAACTGTTATTCAAATTTATGCACCAACCACAAAAGCTAGTGAGTAAGAAAGTGAAGAATTCTATCAATGTCTTCACTCTGCAATCGATCAGACATACAATCAAGATGTAATGATAATTATGGGTGCAAAAGTCAGAAACAAAGAGGAAGAAACAGTAGTTTGAAAATATGGTCTTGGCACAGTGTGGGAATTGCACCCGAACCGATCCCGCCACACTGAGGTAAAACACTAAGGGCGTGCAACAGAACAGCAAGGGAATGGAGTGGCGAGGTCCCCAGGGAATGCTGAAGGTGCACTTTGGGGCCAGAGCATGGTACCCCAACAGACTAGACTGGAAAACAATCCTAAAGGCCAGCTAACGATCCTTTACTAACTGCAAGCTTTTCTTTCTTGTT
>NW_022103901.1:27124429-27125904 GCF_000313985.2 Echinops telfairi
CCTCAGAAGAAAGGTCTGGCAGTCTGTTTCCTAAAAACCAGCCATGAAAACCACACAGTTCTCTGAAACACATGGGGTTACCCACGAGGCAGAGGGAACTCCATGGGATCTGGTTTGGTTTGGGGATGAGGCTGGAGTGTTTGGGGAGGGGAGGAGCTTTGAAGGGAGCATAAGGCAGGCGTAACACCATTATCAACAGCACACTCTCATCTCAAACCTACTCCAGAGAGTGGCCCATGTTCTCTTCCCGAGACCTGGAGGCAGCCACCTTGATTGTGCCCTGGGTGCACATGAACAAAGGGAGCCATGGCAAGAGGAGGGGACCCGCCCAAGGGTAAGATGCCAGATTGCACCCGGGCTTGGTGAAATTTTAGCTCCTGTGCTTGCGTGTCCTTGAGAGGAAGGAGGCGAGTGCGTAAGAAAGGTGAACGACATCACCTGAGTGGCTCCCGAGTTGCTTTCTGTCAGCACCCCGCACCCCCGCTTGCTTCATCAGTAAGACAGTAAACGTATGTAAGCAGATGATTATTGTTCTTCTAAGATGTTCTTGGGAAGGGTAAACATGCCTGATTATTCTATTCAGGGCATCTGCCAGACTTCCCTGCATTCCTTATTTATCTAGTTGTTTCTTTGTCTAGACTCGGAGAGACATAAAGACAGGGGCTGTGTTCTATTTGCCTTTGCAGGCTGAGCTCCCAGCTCGGGACTTGGCACCCTCATTTTGGATCACAGAGTTGTTACGATACTGGGTCTGGTTCTGGCTCTGTCCGAGGGGACGGCTTTGGGAAGATCGGGGTCCCTGGGTGCTGCAACTGGAGAGTGGATCCAGCAGTTAGCCAAGGCACTCTGCAAGAAGGATCTACCACTGGCTTTCCAAAAAATCCATCATTGAAACCCTAAGGAAGAGAGTACTGCTGTGGCACGAATGGAGTGGCCAGGAGTTAGAATCGACTCACCAGTAAATGGTTCTGGGGAAAGTTATTGATGGCCCTGGGACTCCCTGTCTTTGTCATTCATGTGGGGACTCTCCCACCTGTTGAAAGGTTCATTGTGATGCTGTGTAAAGGACTGGCTGCCCTGTACAGGATATGTTGTTACTTTGTCCTTACTGTTGGTAGGTGACCTTGAGGCAGTTCTGCCTCATAGCAACAAGAACCCCACAGGGTGTATCCTCCACAGAAAGCAATGAAAACCCAACCCATTGCCTTCCAGTCAATTCCAACTCATGAACACCCTACTGCACAGAGCAAACCTGCCCACAGGGTTTCTAAGGCTGTGATCTTTCTGAAAACAGACCGCCACACCGTTCTCTCAGGAAGCGGCGGGGGTTTCGAACTGCCAAACTTTTACTTAGCAGCCAATCGCATTAACCACTGCACCACCAGGGCTCCTTTGGCACCTGGTAGATCCTCAATAAACAGTCATTAAATACCCAGATAGACACAGCTTCAAACGTGGCCAGGTGGACAGAAGCT
>NW_022103901.1:27127134-27128385 GCF_000313985.2 Echinops telfairi
AAAAAAAAAAAGAATGTAAAACTCAACTCTCCGAGGTCTCTGGGTTTAAAGAGACATAGCTTGCTTGTCAGCTCCTGGTCTTAGGGGATGAATTTAAAGAGATCCCGAGCCCTGTTCTGATATTCAGAGTTGGTGAAGACAGCTAGGGTGGACAGACAACATTTTTTGGTTACTGTCTTCTCTTCAAGACAGCTACTTGGCCATTGCCCTACATGCAGGGGCTGACCTTGAGCTCTGGGCCTTGACTGGGGACATTATTGAACTTTTTACCTGACATCCACCCTTGCTCAGAATAAGATCTTACCATGTGGCCTATCCAGCCTGGGCACTTCAAAAACTACAGCAAACGCACCAGAAATCCTGTCTCATAAACAATAGCCAATCTCCGTGCACGTAAGAAAACAAGATCAGAGGGCACTATCAAGTGAACTCCAGACAGAATTAAATCCAGAAGATGCTGTAGATCAGCGGTCTCAACCTGAGGATTGCAACCCCTTTGGGGGTCAAACAACCCGTTCACAGGGGTCGCTCAATTCATAACAGTAGCAAAATTACAGTTATGAAGTAGCAATGGAAATAATTTTATGGTTGTGGGGTCACCACAACATGAGGAACTGCAGTAAAGGGTCCTGGCATTAGGAAGGTTGGGAACCACTGCCTTGGTTGAGAGTAAAGATCTGGGTCTTCCTATGAGGGAGTTTAGAAGAATGATCTTCAGTAGCAAGAAATGAAGGAAGGGGAATTTGATGGAAAGAAAGAGAAAAACAGAGTGGACGAGAGAAGGACTCAGGAAAGCACCCAAGAACCATTTGGTAAAATTAATGAAAAACTTGGACTAATTCAACAACCCCCAGCAGAAAGCCACAAGGCCAACACCACGACATTCCAACTGGACAACACTTTGAAAGAATAAAACAGAAGAACTGAAACAATGTCAACCTGGATCCGTGAGCGCTCAGCCAAATCTCTCGAGACCAGAAGACAGGAAGACCAACCCTAAAATGGCTTTGAAGGAAAAGAAAATGTTGAATACAAAATTGATGATCTGAAATGTAATCCCCCACCTAATTCATCATAAAAATATTTTTGTAGTCTTTTTTAAAAGGAGAGGTAAAAAAGAAGACAAAAATAAATGGACCCTCCCAAAAGGAGACCAAAAAATATCTGAAGGAACCTAGGAATTCTGTTTGATGCTATCATTTGATGCTAACATTCTAGAACAGGAAGAGAGAGAAGAGGAGGAGGAGGAGG
>NW_022103901.1:27130105-27152664 GCF_000313985.2 Echinops telfairi
GCTTTACACAATTGATGTGTGTATGGATAGTGATAAGAGTTGTATGAGCCCCTAATAAAATGATTAAAAAAAAAAAAAGAAACTAGGATGGCAAGAAAAACAAAACAAAAGAAACAAGACCAGCCTCACAAAAAATACTGAAGGGAGTCCTGCAGACAGCAAGTCAACAACAACATCAACCTAGAACCATCATAGGAGACACCATTTGAATAAGTAATACACAGAATGAAATAAAACCACAGGATTCAAAACAGGAAACCACTGATAACATTCCAAATGAAGATAACAATAAAATAATAAAGGGAACAGAGTAGATATTAAATAGTTGTATGGAGAAGAAATTGAGTAGTTGGCAAAAGACCAGAAATGGTTTTAAGCTAGGCAAGAAAATATTAATTAAAAAAAACCTAACATCTAAGAAAATACTAAACCCCCAACAAAAAGAGGAAAGCTATAAAAAAATCAAAACACAAAAAGCAACGAAAAATTTGGCAAGGAAACCCACAAGCAAATGAAATTGGTACAGAAATTAAGATGAACAAAGCAACCAATGACACCACAGACATGTGACAAAATGACAGCAATAAAGCCTTAGTTATCCATCACAGCATCAGCTATAAATAGATTAGACTCAGCAGTTAAGTGATAGAGGCTATCAGAATGGACACAAAAACAGGAGCCACTAACACGCTCCTTACCAAAAACATACTCAGATACAAAGACAAAAACACACCAAAAATCAAAGGATGGGAAAAAGTAATTGTGGTTTAAGAAAAGCAGGAGAAATGACATAAATTTCTGACAAAATAGATGTTGAAGTAAAGGGCACCAGGAGAGACAAGGAAGGCCATTATAGAATGAGGAAGCCGTCATTTAAAAGAAGACACAACCGTAGCAGACATCTATGCAGCAAATGGAGACCGCTAATATACATTACGGAATCTCTCATAGAGAGGTGGAGAGACGAATCGAACACAATACAATGCTGCTGTTGCTGGGTGCTACTGAGTTGGTGCTGGCCCGTAGCATCCCGATGCACAACAGAGAAAACCTCTGACCAGTCCCGCGCCATCCTCACATAGTCACTGTCACGACAAACCCCAAATGAAACTCACTGCCATCTAGTCCATTTTACTCAAAGCAAGTCTGCGTATAGGGCTTCTGAGGCTATAAATCCTTACAAGGGTCAGCCGCCTCATCTTTCTCCCTGGGAGTGGCTGCTGGGTTTGAACCACTAACCCTGAGGTCAGCAGCCCAATGTCTAACCCACAGAGCCATCAGAGCTCCTTGATCAGACAAAGGAGGATAACTTAGGAAACACAGTTGTTTAACAAGAGCTAGCAAAAAGGTGACTATTGTCTCTTTATCCCCTCTCTCCCCCTCTGATCTTTCGGATATTCCCCGCTGCCCTGGGTGCCACATGCTGAAAACAATATCTAAAAGACTTTTTCTATTAGATATGGGATCACTTGACTCTGGCTTAAAATACACATCTGGATAACACACACACACACACAGAAAAAACTTCCAAGTTTTCAGGAAAATTCTGAACCCCCTCCCCTCCACACACACACATACACACCAATGAACAGTGCCGCCACTCCCCTTCCAAACTCGCTGAGAAGAGGTGCAGCAGCCCCTCTGTGGAGCACAGACTCTTGAAGGAACCAAGGGATTGTTCTCATTAAGCCTTAAAACAATATTCTTTCCCATTGATCATCCAGACCAATTTTCTCTGTGTAGAATTGCCATATTCAGAAGAAGGGGAGAAGCTCGGGTTGTTCAGACCATTCAAAGCCAGTTAGATGGGTTTTTCCCTCACCAAACGGTGCAGCGCTGTTTTTCTCCATCTCATAATTTAAAAAAGGTGATAAGCTATGTGTTCTGAATCAATCCACTTAGATTTCAAGGAGCCTAATGCACGTCTGTTGTTGCTGAAATAAACAACAGACCCTCAGGGAGCCGTCAACGTGCCCAATAAAGGGTATTCGTCCTACAGGGATTCTTACTGGGGCTTCTGGCCCAAGATGCTGAAGTCAGGGCTCAGTGAGTTCTTAGAGAGAGGTGCCTCCGGGGCCCAAGGGGTCAGAGCCGGGCTGCTGGCGGAAGCACAGCTGCTCCGTGGGAGAGAGCCGAGGCAGTCGGCTTCTGGAAAGATTCCAACCCTAAGCCAACCGCCATCTAATCAGTTCAGACTCATAGCAACCCTGTTGAGACAAGGAGAGCTGCCTCCGAGGGTTTCCGAGGCTGTAAATCTGCACAGGGAGCAGGCATCTTGCTCTCATCCCTGTAGGTCTCCTATAGAGCTGCTGGTGGGTTTGAACGGTTGACCTTGCCATTAACAATACCATGCATAGCACACTCTGCTGCCAGAGCTCCTTACAGCCTTGAAAACCCTGTGCAGCAGTTCTATGCTGTCCTATACAGTCGCTGTGAGTCAGAACCGACCCCACAGCAATGGGTTGGGTTTGGGTGAATTCCCAGGGACCTGGGCAAATTCAGCGTATCGGTGTTTGGTAACTTGCACCTGCAATTTCACAATTTCCTCAGTTATACGTATGAGCAAGATGACAAATGCATGCAGACACAATGAGAAGAGTGTTAAGGTTGCCTGCCACTTTATAGATACCAAGTGGCAAGCTTCTTTGGGAATGTAACATGGCTGCTGTGTTGTTAGGAGCCCCATGGTGTAGTGGTTCTGAGCTGGCCTGCAATTTGAAACTCTGAGGGAGAAAGACCGGGGTTTCTACAAGTGAAGACTTACTGTCTCAGAAACCCACAGGGTCACTTCTACCCTGTCCTACAGGGTCGCTGTGAGTCGGCATCAACTTGACGGCAGCGGGTTTGGGTTTGGTTTATTGTATTGTTGTGCAAAAGGCCCTGTTGGCTTAATGGGTTCACATTGGGCTGCTAACCTCGAGGTCAGCAGTTCGAAACTACCAGCCACTCAGCAAGAGAGCGATGAGGCTGTCTACAGGTTCAGTCTTCCTTTCCCTACATAAACACCACCAGTCCACGTTCCAGTCTCAGAAACCCACTGGGGCGGTTTTACCCGGTCCTACAGGGTCACTAGGAGTCAGAACGGACTTGATGATAATAGCGTTCTGTCCCTTTCTTTTTAGTTACAATGAACACATCATAAATTCAATGGGCCAATGAACATTTCAAGAAGGGTGGTGCAATCATCGGCACAATCAGCGTGAGGGCTTTCCCCCCTTCTTTTACATCTTGGTGTTGACTCCCCATTCCTCCTCCCTCTCCATCCATGTGCCGAGGTCAGCACCAATTCTCCCATCACCACCTTTGAATTTCCTTCCATCCCAGCTTCCATCCCTTGACAGGCGTAGACACTGAGCAAGGCTCCATCAACAGAGGCTATACAAAACCGACAGAGCCCTCAATCTCAGAGAAAGCAGAGATTATTAAAGGTTCTGAACAAGTTACGTTTCTTATTGTGCTATGGTTAGGGCCTGCCTCGAGGCCTCTGCTAGCTGCACGATTGGTGTTATTGCTGCAGCTTCTGTGATAATTTATCTCAGTGAGGCTCTTCCTCTTCTCCAGCAACCTTCTACTGTATTAAGCGTGGTGTTCTTTTGGGAACTAGTCTCTCCTGATAGGCTCTCATAGATGTGGCGTCAAGGAACCATTGTTCATATGTCCTCAGTGCTTAGGGTGTGTTTGGATGGTGGCACTATCCAGTAAGTGCTGGACTGCTAATGGCAAGATCAGCTGTTCAAATCGACCGCCACTCCCTGGGAGGAAAACGAGGCTGTCTGTTCTCATAAAGATTCATAAAGCTGCTATGACTGGGGATGGACTCAGTGGCAGTGGGGTTTGGGTTCGGGATGTTTTACGCACGGTCTCCTTGAATCCCCATTCAAAGCTCAGAACTAGATTCAATATGATACCACGTTACAGCTGAGGACGTGGAGGCCCAGAGAGGTTACGACATTTGTTGAAGCTCCCACAGCTAGAAAGGGACCGAGCCTGGGTTGTAGTCAAGGCAGTCTGACACCAGAGACTGTTTTTAGCCAGCCTGTGAGCCTCTGTCACGCAGGGCAATTCCTGGAACTGGGCGGCCTCCCTGTGGAGGGAATTGCTGAAAGGCGAGTCTGCCTTCACGCAGGCTCAGGAGACAGAATAGCAGAGCGGCTGCTTCCCTTCCAAGTGGGGGGCAATTGGGCCGTGATTTGAGGCCCCAAGGGTTCAGCATTGGGGTTGAAATAGAATCGTGTTCCAGAGGGTTTTCAACGATGGGCTTTGCAGAAGCAGATCTCCAGGGCTTTCGTCCGAGGGGCCTCTGGATGGACTCACTTCTCCCAGCGCTCGGCGAGGAGCCAGGTGCTTTCACCACGTGCACCGCAGGGATTGCATCCCTCAAAGGCAGCCCACCAAACCCGTGGCCGCCGTGTCCGTGCCAGCTCACCGTGAGTCTGGGAGAACAGATAGCCTCCTCCTTCTCTCACAGAGAAGCTCGTGGGTTTGAACCATCCACCCTGTGGTCAAAAACCCAGTGCCTGAGCCACAGCACCACTTTTTAGGTTCAAAATTTCCTCCCAACAGCTTCTGGTTTGAGAACGCACCTGCTCAGCCACAGGCTCCCTCCTTGGGGACGGTGACCCGCCACCTAGTGACCAAACAAGGGACTGCACTCTTCTCTATGGACAGACCACATATGGACGGACCCTCTGGCCAAGGGTGGCAACTGGAGATGTCCGCTTGCATGAAGCTGCACCCCTTCCTAGGCTGAGAAATCAGGGGAGCAAGGTGTCACTGTCAAGGTCTTAAGACAAGGTGCCAGGATGGGGATGAGCTGTTGCCACCTTCAATCCCTGCTGTGGACACATCTGGGTGCCTGATGGAACTGTTTTCGGGGTATGGCTGCCTGGGTCGTATACCCACCACCACCTGCTCACCCTGAGTAGTGTTTTGTTGTTGTTGCTTTTTCAAACAAAAGTAACTTCCTGGGCAGGGGTGGGAAGTGGAGGTGGGGAATGCATGATCAAAACACACTTGTCATTAGTTGGTTAAGTCTAAGTAATGCTAATAAGCAATTTGCTCTTTTGACACCCGGTACAAAGTGTTTTGCTTACAGTATCTCATCTGCTCTCTCTCTTTTTGAACAGTTAGAGGCTAAATTATTCCTATGATGAGGCGGAGCCAAGACACAGCCCTGGTTCCAATAGCTGGCGTGTGACTGAGCTGAGAGTCCAAGGTCAATCTTTCTGACCCCCAAAGCCCTGTGTGAGTTAGTCAGCCTTACTGCCTCCACTACAGACAGACACACACGACATGCACTTAGTAGACACACACACACCGAGACATCGTTTGGCTGTTAGGATTGAATTGCGTACTCTGTTCTACCCTCACTCCGTGTTGAAATCTTAACTCCTTTTCCTGGGAGTGGGACCCTGCTTGAAAGCAGGATCTTTGAAGATGAAGGTTAACAGGAGGTCCCTCGGGACCCTAATGCTGTATGACTGGTAACCTTATAACGGAGAAGATACACAAGAGCAAGGGCACGGAGGGGAGTTGCCAGGGTACACTGCCGCTCCTAACCCAGGAAGTCTCAAGGCTGCCAGCGAGGAGAGAAGCTGGAAGAGATTGTCCAACAGTCCGCAGGACAAATTAACTCTGCCAACACCCCAGCCTGGGTCTCCTCGTCTCTGACCACAGTGCTATATATTCTATTCTTATAAGTCATCTAGTCTGTGGTATTTGCTTCTGGAAGCCGTAGGAAATAGATACAGCTACCCTCTTATTTGAGGATGTAAAATATCAGTGCTTTGAGCTACCTGTTACATAGCGAATCTATAGTCAAAATAAAGCTTCAGGGCCATTCCTCGGAGGACAGGTCAGTGCCGTGTAGGCAGGAGAAAGAGGACCGCCAATAATCACAGCATTGTTACAGGGGAGATGCGGGGGATTCGACTCTCAATGACAGATATTGGTTCAAAACATGGATGTGCACACTGACTTTAAATGGAAGGCAATAGCTGAGTGGCACATTCCTAGCGTGCTTTGTCTATGCGGGCTGACGGCTTGCATCCTTGTGTCTGTATGACATTCGCTGACACCAGAGACGTGTTGGATGCTGCACTTACTGCCCCCCATGGTATGCTCTCCCCTAAGACTGGAGGTACGCAAACACACCCATGCACAATACCAAAAGGCAACCCTCACACCACAAGCATTGATGGCTCCGGGGTTGTCCCAACAGCGGTGGGTGAGTGGTGTTCCTATTCACAGTGCACCCTTAGGTGGTGGTATTCTCAAAGGGGGCCCCACACCCACAGTCACTTGGTTCCTTTGTTATCTGTGGTAGGGGTAGCCGCTCAATTGATTCACCATGACCTACCCATCAATTTCTCAACATGGTGCTTTTTTTCAGGGAAAGCAGTCCTTACGGAAGTAGACCTCTTCTCCACGTGCCTGGACTCTCATACCAATCAGAAGTAATCCCGTAACAACCATAGGATGAAAGCCCATGATAGGAGTAAGAGTGGAAAAACACAACGAGCTATAAAAGGGCAGGGCTGGGGCCGGGGTCAAGGAGTGGGGCCCTGAAGAACTGACTTTGAGCTAAATACCTGCAGGGCCTGCTGGAGCCACATGCGGCGTGGCAGGGAGTAGGCAGGCTCTGCTGGTCAAGGAAGACTCGTGGCTGAAGAGAGCAGAGAGACGTGATCAGGGTGGAAACAGAAGGAAGAGAGGCGGGAGGGTCAAGAAGCTCACTTCAATCCACAGGCAGGAGGCCCCTCAAGTCTCCAAGCAGCCGTTCCTAAGTGTCTGCTGGGGTCCTCCTTTCTCAAGAAGCAGACGCCGGACTAGAAATGAACCGTACTAGGGGATTCCCTGAGTGGGAAGAGGAAGGAAGTTGGAATGGGGAGGAGGAGGAATTGGGCTTTGAGGCCATCTCAAGGGTGACACCGAAACAAACCCATTGCCATCAAGTCCCTTCCAACTACTGACACCCTCCCGGATGGGGCAGGTCTGCTCCTTAGGCTTTCCTAAAAGGTATGTCTTTATGGGAGACAGCAACATTATTTTTTCTTAGGAGAAGTCAATGGTGGGTTTGAACTGCCAACCTTGTAGTCAACAGCCCAACACTGAACCCACTATGCTGCCTGGGCTTCTTAGTCTGAAGAAGGGCAACAGCTCACCCCTTGGAGAGGTTTGAAGCTGGGGTGTTCTGAGCCAGCCACTCACTCACTGAATGCACGCTGCTCCCCTCTCCCCGTACAGGTTGGCCTGGGAGATGTGGCTCTCTGTTGGTGGGCCTGGCCCTAGAAAGAGCTCAGCGCTGTGGCCCAGCAGGCCACTCTCTCAGCAGTGGGGAGTGCATCCTTCAGTCCTGTCTTCAGGGTCAGGATGGCCTATCACAGCATCCACAGCACTGCGTCAATAGCAGGCATCCCCTGGCGGTGTCATGGAGATGCGCTGGGCTGTGATGCTCATGGGTGGCGGTTTGAAACCACCAGCGGCTCCATGGGAGAAAGATTGGGCTTTCTACTAAACAGTTACAGTCTCGGAAACCCACAGGGAGTCGCTGCGAATCAGCATTGACTCAGTGGCAGTGAGTACTTCATAAGAAGTCAGCTTCGCAGATTCACTTACAGCACGAGCTACGACGTAGGAAGACGGTGTATGTTAGGCCGACCCCCGCCCGTCGCTTTGTCATACTGAGGTGGCTTGCATGTTGCTGCGATGTGGAAGTGACACCACAGGCTTTACGCATCGAGCCTGGTCACCACTGGGGGCGAATGGTTTCAGTGGAACTTCCAGTCTAAGACAGACTCGGAGGAAAGGCCTGGTGATCTGAAAACTAACTAAAGAAAACCGTGGGGTCATAACAGAAAACTGTCTGGTCTAGTGCTGGAGGACAAGCCCGTGGGTAGAAGTCACTCAGAGCACAGCGACTGGAAGTGTGGACGCCACGGATCGGGCAGGCAGTCCTGCTGTCGGTCCTGCTGTCCTCGGGACCATCAAGACTCAGAGCCTAGCAAACACCAAGTAACTGGGCAAGCGTATTCCAGGCGCTCCGATGAGGGTCTTACAGTTAGAAGCTCCAATTCCTTCTAGCCAGCCAGGTGGATAATGTCCCCAGTTGACCACGAGGAAAGAATGTCTTGAGAAAGTCAGAGGGCAGAACACATCAGAGCCAGCAAGAGACCCAAGGTGATCCAACCCTGACATCTGGATCCTGAAAGACGACTTTGCCATGCTCTGGTCCAGCCTTGTCTGCCTGTCAGAGGGTGAGCATAGCATCCAGCCACACTGGGCAGGATGTTTAACATAAAAGGACGTACCAACCACAATCACTCCAGGGCCACGGGTGAGGGAGATGTCGTCACTCCACCAAAGCCCCAGGCCCTGGAAAACCTCCTGCTTCAGGAATTCAAGAAGCAGAGTCCGGGAGTCTGGAATTCTTTGTTTAAAAATTTTTTTATTGAAAGATCATTTTATTGGGGCCTCTTACAACTCTTAGAACAATCCATACATCAATTGTACCAAGCATATTTCTACATATGTTGCCATCGTTCTTTTCTAGACATTTATTTTAATTGAGCCCTTGGTATCAGCTCCTGTCCCCACCCCACCCCAACACCCTCATGACCCCTTGACAAATTATGATTATTTTCATATCTTACACCAACCACTGTCTCCCTTCCCCCATGATTTCTGTTGTGCATGCCCCTGGAAAGAGGTGTGTGTGTGTGTGTGTGTGTGTGTGTGTGTGTGTGTGTGTGTGTGTTTATGTGTCGATCATTATGATCGGTTCCCCCTTCCTCCCTTCCTCCCCTCCTCTCCCCAACGTTGCCCCTACCCTTCTGGCATCTCAAGTCTGCAATTCTAAGCTGGTCTTCAGGGAACTCTGCAGCAGAGTCAGGCTATGGATCCACTAGGACAATTCAACACTGAGTCATACATACAGGGAGTGACTTAATCCAGGTCTCCTTGTGAGGTGCCATTAAGTCCGTTTTCGACTCCTAGTCCCCCCATGTGACAGAGTAAAACGGACCCCCAGGGGTTTCTGACTGTAATCCTTAATGGAGGCTGATTAGCAGGTCTCTCTCCCACAGAGTCACTGGGTTGGTTCGAACCATTAACTTTTTGGTAAACTGTGGTGCCAGCTCTGAGTCTTACTGCCTTTGAGTCAATGCTGACTCATAGCGACCCCCTGCGGGTTTACAAGACTAACTGTCTTGGGAATAGAAGGCCCAGTCTTTCTCCCATGGAGCTGCTGGTGGTTTCAAACTGCCAACCGTGCAGCTCACAGCCCAACATGCAGCCACTTTACCTCCAGGGCTCCTGTATTCAAGATCATACAGTTCCCACACGGGAGGATGCTGCCACAGCCTAGGATCTCAGATTGCAGCCGCGGTCTCTCTCCCAGGGAACGCTGTGACAAGCACTCATTTGAAAGCATCACCCTTTGCGTCTCCATGGAGCAGATGGTGAACGCCCTCCGCTGCCAACAGAAAGGTTAGAGTTTCAAGCCTACTCAGAGGTGCCCAGAAGAGAGACCTCGATGGCAACCTAGAGCCCAAAGCTGTCTGGAGCACAATTCTACTCTGGCACACGGGGGTCACCAGGAATGGGAACAGACCCGATGGCAGCTGGTGTGTGGTTCTCCAAACAGGGACTGGTCTCCCCTGCTCTTCAGAAAGTGGGTGGTGGGGGGAGGTTGCAAAGAGATAGCTTAAACTGCTTATAATCAGGTTGTGTTTAAGCACACTTTAGCCTTTCAGAAGAGGCCATTTAGATGTTATCTTTACTTGACAAACGTCATTCAAATGGCTCTCATCCTTCACAAACATGCAACTCTGGAGACTTACTGATTTGGGTCATGAGTCTGAGTTACCCAGGTTGTTTTGTAAAGAAAGAACTGTCGAGGTGGAATGAGAATGGGACAGACCAGCGTGGAGGGATCACCGAGTAGGTGCCCTGCTAGGCATGATGGTGTATGTTTTCTAGATCAGGTAGGGAACACAGGACCCTCAGCTCTCAGTTCATACCTGACCAAAGCAGGATTCTCTAGCTGTCTGGCAGATAACCACCCAGCCACGCTCCCAATCAACCAACCGACCGACCGACCAACCAGCCAACCAGCTAACCAACCAAGGGAAGGCCCAACTTCATAACACAGAAATAAGAAAGAGCTATTTTACTGGGGTCTAATGGGTGGTCAAAGGAGACATTTTCTATCACAAAACACTACATAGACACCTTCACTCCCCACCCCCAAGCCCCTCATTCTCTCTCCTTACAAGGCTGCCGCATCCTTCTCTCTTCTCTACTTCTATGAAACATCACCAAAGGAGATGTCTTCCATTGCTCTGAGCAAGTCAGTGGTAACTGGAATTGTTAACAAGAGCCCTGGTGGTACAGTGGGTTAAGCACTGGACTGTTAACCGGGAGGTTGGTGGTTCGAACACACCAGCCACTTCTTGGGAAAAAGATGAGACTATCTGCTTGCATAAGCATTTACAGCCTCGGGAACCCGAGGGAGTGGTTTCATGCTGTCCCTGTGGGGTTGCTGCGAAGCAGAATCTAACTGCTTTTGCAGGGGCCGTGTGTGTGTGCGTGTGTGTGTGTGTGCGTGTGTGTGTGTGTGTGTGTTGGGGTAGTTCTTACTTCATGTGGGTGCACATGTTATCTCTTCTTTCAAACCACTTTCAGGAGTTCATCAGTCCCATTTTGCAGGAGGGAAGACTGAGGCAGGGAGCAATTCAGCAGCATGCCTAAGGCGGGGCAGCTTGGTGGTAGGGAAAGCCACGGTAGAATGCAGGACTGATTCCAATATTCCCGATGCCAAAAGCTGGGCCCGGAAATGAAGGGTGGCTTCCTGGATTTCCAGAGCAGGCGGTGAGGGGCGGGGAGAGGGGGAGACTTCTCACATCTACTATCCTGGGCTTTCTTGCACTGATGCTTGAGCAGCGACCAGCCATGTATGAAGTTTACACAAGAAGCAAACTACAGCCAGTAAGCCAAGTCCAGCCTTCCATGGCTCAAGCACGTTTTACACAGCCACCCACCTTCCTATATGGGCCATGGGTCAGCACGTGGTAAAGTTAGGTGCTGTGGGGTCAGTCCTGACTTAGAGTGACCCTATGTGCAGCAGAAGGTGACACTTCCCTGTCCTCCGCCACCCTCACATCATAGCTATGTGAGTCGATCGTCAAAGTCACGGTGTCAACGCAGATCATGGGGGGGTTCCCCTTTTTGGCTGACCCCCTCTCTACTTTACCAAGCACATGTCCTTATCAGGTCCTGCCGGGAAGCACGCTCATGGACACGCAAGGTCATCTTGGTGTCTTCGCATCTGAGGGGCATTCTTGGTTGGCCTTCTTGTGAGACACATTGGCTCCTTCCTCTGGCCTATTCGTCATTCTTTGCCAACACCAACATTCAAAGATGTCAGTTCTTCTTCGGTTTTCCTTATTCCCTTTCCAGGTTTTGCAGTGTCTGAGGCGATGGACAAGACCACAGCTTGGGGCAAGTGTGCCCACGTCCTCCAAAGGACATGTTTGCTCTTGAAGGCTTTCGTGCAGCGGTTCTCAACCTGTGGGTCGCGACCCCTTTTGGGGGTCGAATGACCGTTTCACTGGGGTTGCCTGATTCATCGCAGTAGCAAAATGACAGTGATGAAGTAGCAATGAAAATAATTTTATGGTTGGGGGGTCACCACCACACGAGGAACTCTATGAAAGAAAGGGTCGTGGCATGAGGAACGTTGAGAAGCACTGCTTTAAAGGGTCGTTTACATCAGGTGTGTCCGCTGCAATATATCACTTTGTTTCTTGACTCCTGCTTCAATGGCTGCTGATTATGCATCCAAGTTCAATGAGCTTCCAGACAATGCCAGTCTTTTCTGTGTTTCTCACACTGCTGCTTATTGGTCCAGGTGTGAGAATGTTTGCTTTCCCGATGTCGAAATGTAAGCCATCCTGAAGGCTGCAATCTTTGACCTTTATCAGTAGATGCTTCAAATCTTCTTTGCTTTCAGCAAGCAGAGTTGTTTCATCTGCATATTGGAGGCTGTTAATAAGCCTTCCTCCAATTCTGATTCACGTTCTATCTATAGTCCTGTTTCCTGGATTATTTGCTCAGCAAACAGAATAAGGATAGTAAAAGGATGCAGCCCGGATATACAGTGAACCCTCGTTTATCGCGGTTAATCGGTTCTAGACCCTACCGTGATAAATGAAATTCCGCGAAGTAGGATTCCTTATTTGTAAATCAAATATTTTCGTAGTTAGAGCATAGAGGACATGAAAAAACACCCTTTAGTCACCATTACACTCGTATTACCCAATTTATTAAACGAAAAAGGGAAAATGCAGTAAAACAGTTTGGACGTTACAATTATCATTTATTATTTATTATATTATGAAGTACAACGGATGGAGCGAACGGAAGACTCATTCAAGTCGAAATGGCGTGCAACCTCCACGATTTTCTTGCCATCTTTGATCATATCCAAAAGTTTTACCTTTTCCTGGATGGTGAGCATCTTCCTCTGGCGCTTATTTTTATTGTCAGAAGGCTTAGAAGAAGCAGCTCGTTTAGGAGCCATCATAGGGCTTAGATAAAATTTCTTAAAAATCGCAAACAATTACAGTACACTGTACAAAAGCAAAAATGCATCTGATACGTAGCTCCGATACGTAGCGATGCAGACAGAAGCGTGTACAGTATGAGCCAATCAGTGGCAGTAATGACAGAGCATGCGCTGTTACGCAAAAACCGCGATAGAGTGAAGCCGCGGAAGTCGAAGCGCGAAGTAGCGAGAGTTCACTGTACCTCTTCCCTGATTTGCACCACAAAGTATCCCCCTGTCCTACATGGAAGCTGTACCGTTTGAGCTTGGTCTATGTATAGGTGCTGCATGAGCACAATCCAGTCTTCTAGAATTCCCATGCGTAGCAATGTTATTTGTAGTTTTCTCTGATCCACACAGTCAAATGCTTTGGCAGAATCAGTAAAACACAAGCAGCCATCTTTCTGTGACTTTCAGCTCAGGGGCCTCTGACACCCATCAGCTCTGTGGCACGACCTCCTCTTCTGTGGTGCACATGCTCATAAAGATGCCCATGTTTGCCAGAAGACTGGTGGTTCGTGCCCCACCTAGTCACTGGACTGAGCTAAGTTATTCACAGGCCAGGTTGCCCCGGCTGACCGTCCCCAGGCTAGGAGGCAGCCATATTGTCCTGACAGACTACTCCGGGTGCCTAGGCACCATCGCCACAGAGAGAGGCAGGCACAGCCTTGAAATGAGAGGACTGCCTTGGGCCAGGCAGTTGGTCTCCTCCCGCAAGGATGGATTTGGCTGGTTAGTGAGAGCTTGACACCTGTGTTGCAGATCCATTAATGCCAGCCACAGGTTAATGCTGAGCAATTTCCAGGTGATCCAATAATTCATTAAACTGACGAAAACACAACTTGGGAACATGGGGCTGGTGACAGATGGAAAGCCAATGATTTATTGTCTGGAGAGGCATAGGTGTCCCCATCCCATTCTCCAGGCTGTTGGGTGAATCCACGTGTGTTCCAGTTACAAGGTGTGTGCGTTCCACTGAATAGGCATTTTCCTGCCACCCCGTGGCTTCCTAAAGTAGTTAGGCGGAAGGACACTCGGGGTGGAGCAGGAGCCCAGCGCTATTGAGGTCAGGCCAGGCAGGTGATTAGCTTCTATAGCCTTGGGCACATCCCTTTGCATTTCTGAACCTCTGTGGTTCCTCCTTTCAAGTGGGGTAATAATGGCAGAGGGCAAAGGGACATGATGCAGCCTAGTACCGTCAGCTATCTCCTCAAAATGGAAAATTGGTTTGAAGTCAGAGGCGGCCTGGAAACGTTTAGAGCATAACCCACCTCGCCACTGGTGTGTGAGCTGTAGTGTTACGCACAGGTATGTAGCTCTATAAACCTGCAGAGGGATCTCTCTCTCACTCTCTCTCTCTCTCTCATATAAACCTGCAGAGATCGATCTCTCTCTCTCTCTCTCTCTCATATAAACCTGCAGATCTCTCTCTCTCTCTCTGTCTCTCACTCATATAAACCTGCAGAGATCTCTCTCTCGCTCGCTCATATAAACCTGAAGAGATCTCTCTCTCTCTCTCACACACACACACACACCTTGTTATTTTGTATTGCTTCTTGAGGAGGAGGGAGCAGACCTTATGTCTGTCTGATGTAGGGCAGATCCGCATGAGTTGCTTTGGTGAATGGCATACAAGTAGACATGAGGTAAATTTATCCAGGCAAAAGCACTATTTTTTTTCTCTTTGCTTCTGTCCAGGGAGTGACAGGACTTTGATAAGGCCCGTCCCTCCCACCTGGACACGTGGCTAAGGAGGAGTATGGCGCAGAAGTGGTGTGTGGCGGGCAGCACGTGAGATAAGATGGACAACTAGACCTCCGTTGTCATCACTGATGTTTGGGGGCTGTTTCTTACACAGCCCAGCCCAGAAAGCGAACTGATACAGGAGGCCACCAATCAAATCCAAACCCATTGCCACTAAGTCAATTCTGACTTATGGTCACCCCCTGGGACAGAGTAGAACATTCCCATAGGGTTTCTGAGGCTGTGAATCTTTATGGAGATAGACTGTCCTATCGTCCTTTTGTAGATCGGCTGGTGGCTTTGAACCATCGACTTTGCAGTTAGCAGCTGAGTGCTTAATTGTTGGGCCATCGTGGGTCCTTGAGCCAGATGACTAGAGCCATTAATCAAGGAACCAATCATTGGCCATCGAGGTCAGACTTCCTGCCCTATCAGCAGCGGACTCAAAAGCTTGAAGGTGTCATGGATCTGGTTCTGAGGTCTTTGTGCATAGGAGTGTGTGTATGTGACAGGAAGCTTCTCAGATGGAGCTCATGCCGGTGGGCAGTCTGAGCTCAGCCTTCAGCAGCTGTTCATGCTGCGGAATCCTGGTGGTGCAGTGGGTTGGGCGAGTTGTGGGTTGGGCTGCTATCTACCAGGCTGGCAGTTCCAACCCAGCAGCCAGCAGAAAGTAAGGGGAGCTGCCCCAGTGAATATTTAAAGCCTCAGCGATCCCAGGGCACAGTTCTGTAAGTCAGAACGGACTCCAGTGGCTGTAAGTCAGAACGGACTCCAGGGAAGTTAGTTTGGTTTTGTTTTGATTTTCGTCTCCGTGTTTGGCTGTCGACTTCTCTCTCTGGCAGAAGCAGTTCACCAACCAGCACTGCGGTGTGGGTGCCGGAGTCCACGAGCAAGCCCTGAAGGAAATGTTCTGAATTCCATTTTAGAGCTGATGAGACGGAGGCTGGGAGACATGAAGTCACACGCCTCCAACCCCACAGGCAGTAGCTATAGTGGGCAGGCCGGGTCAAGTACTTGTGTCTACTTTCACTCCAACCAGCCCCTAAGAACGCATTTAAATGGAGGATCCTGTCAAAATGATGAGAAAAAACAAACCCTCAGGTATCGCTGGTGGGATGATACAAATGGACAGCCAGTGTGAAAGACAGGTTGGGGGTGCCTCCAAAGGTACGCAGAGAGCTGCCAGGTGACCCAGCAATTCCAAACCGGCGTACTTCTCTAGAAGAAGTGAAAGGAGAAATGTGAACAGAAACTTGTACCCCAAAGTTGTTGTTGTTGTTATTTCCCAGCGCTTTTCAAAACCACCCACTTGCCCATCAATGAAAGATGAATCTACACCATGAGTTGTAGACACACGAGACGATACTAGTCAGAGAGAAGACCAAGAGCAGCCCTGATTAAGCGCAGGACTATTCACTGGAGGACCTGCCTCCACCAGCTGCTTCAGGGGAGAAAGAGGCGTCCGTCTGTTTCCATAAAGTTTAACAGCCTTGAAAACCCAATGGGGGCAGTTCTGCGCTATCCTAGAAAGTCTATGTGGGGACCCATAGCCCTACAGGGGACAACACTGGAGACACGGTGTGGGAATTCTGCTCGATCTGATCCCACCACACAGAGGCAAAATACTAAGGGCATGGAACAGAACAGCAAGGGGAACAGAGCAACGAAGTCCCCCGGGAATACCAAAAATAGACTTTGGGGCCAGGGCTTGGCACCCCATCAGACTCGACCAGAAAACACTCCTAAAGGCCAACAAATAGTCCTTGAACTAACTACAAGCTTTTTGTTGTTGTTTCTTGGTTTTTCTCTGTCCTGTTTTTGTGCATGTTATTATCTCCACAGGTCTGTCTAAATAAGACAGGCTGGATGAACAATCTGGAGGAGAAAGCAATGGGACCGACAGTTCTGGGAGGATATGAGAGAGGGGGAAGTGGGGGGAAAGGAAGTGGTGTTAACAAACCCAGGGACAAGGGAACAACAAGTGACCCAAATCGGTGGTGAAGAGGGTATAAGAGGCCTGGTAGGGCGTGATCAAGGGTAATGTAACCGAGAGGAATTACTGAAACCCAAGTGAAGGCTGAGCATGATAGTGGGACAAGGGGAAAGTAAAAGGAAATAGAGGAAAGATCTAGGCGGTAAAGGCCATTTATAGAGGTCTAAATAAAGGCATGTACATATGTAAATATATTTATATGTGAGGATGGGGAAATGGATTTATGTGCATATATTTATAGGTTTTGTATTAAGGTAGCAGAGGAACATTGGGCCTCCACTCAAGTACTCCCTCAATGCAAAAATACTTTGTTCTATTAAACTGGCATTCCATGATGCTCACCTTCCTGACAATCACTGAAGACAAAGCAGGTACATAAGCAAATGTGGTGAAGAAAGCTTAGGGAGCCTGGCTATCAAAAGATATAGCGTCTGGGGTCTTAAAGGCTTGAAGGTAAACAAGCGGCCATCTAGCTCAGAAGCAACAAAGCCCACATGGAAGAAGCACACCAGCCTGTGTGTTCATGAGGTGTCGAAGGGATGAGGTATCAGGCATCAAAGACCAAAAAATCATATCATTGTGAATTAGGGGGAGCGAGGAGTGGGGAGGAGACGAGCCAGTCAGGGTGCAGTGTAGCAATGATGAAACATACAACTTTCCTCTAGTTCCTAAATGCTTCCTCTCCCCCCTCAGCCCCCACCCACCCCACCATCATGATCCCAATTCTACCCTACAAATCCAGCTAGACCAGAGGATGTACACTGGTACAGATAGGAACTGGAAACACAGGAACAGGACCAGTGGTGAGAGTGGTGATACCAAGAGGGTGGAGGGAGGGTGGGGCAGAAAGGGGGAACTGATTACAGGGATCTACATATAACCTTCTCCCTGGGGGATGGACAACAGTAAAATGGGTGAAGGGAGATGTCGGACAGTGTAAGATATGACAAAATAATAATAATTTATAAATTATCAAGGGTTCATGAGGGAGGCGGGAACGGGGAGGGAGGGGGTAAAATGAGGAACTGATACCAGGGGCTTACATGGAAAGCAAATGTTTTGAGAATGATGAGGGTAATGAGTGTACAGATGTGCTTTATACAACGGATGTATGTATGGATTGTGATAAGAGTTGTATGAGCCCCCAATAAAATGATTTTTCAAAAAGTCTCTTGTGGGCTGGGCGGACTTGATGGCACTGGGTTTGGGTTAGTTTGGATAGAAGGAGACATGAAGCTCTGCTGTTTGCTACAACATGGACGAACCTTGCCAATATGCTGAGCCCAAGAAGTTTGTCCCGAAAGGACACACGCGGGATGACCTCATTTATCTAACGAATCAAGCAGTGAGAAACAGGAGACTATTGGTGGCTATCAGGGATGGGAGGAAGAGAGGGAAAAGAGGCTGTTGCTCAGGCCACATCCATTCTATGTTCATGGTGAACTTTCCGATATTCGGTAGCACAGTGGTGCAATGCCAACGTGACAGGATCGCCAAGAGTTGGTGCCAACTGTAGACACTCTGAGGAGGATCTTACAGTTAGAAGCTCTAATGCCTCCTAGCCAGCCAGGCCGATATTGGCCCCCATTGACCATGAGGAAAGACAGTCTTGGGGAAGCCAGAGGGCAGAAAGCATCAGAACCAGCAGGCGGAGCCAGGCAGGCCAATCCTGACACCCGAGTCCTGAAAGACCTCCTTGACATGTTCTGGTCTGGGGTCCCCAACCCTGTCTGCCTATCTGAGGGGCCTGCTGTATGGTGATCTTAGCATATATGGTGCCACCTCAAAGAAACATCTACTGTATGTGGCTTCCGAGAGACACAATCCAGCCTACTTACCTGTCCTATACACTGTAGGCCACTTAGCAACATTTCTGGCCTTTGCCTTCTGAAACCCAGCCGATGAACCCCTCTGGGTCTATCCCACGGGTGGGGTGGTTTGGGAAAGGCTGGGGAGAAGAGTTGCACCTCTTTCTGAGCATCGTCCAGGGGACAGACTCGTGTGTGCTGAAACTGCTAGATGGGTTTACCTTTTCTTGTGTGTTTTTCTCCACGATGAAAAGAAACATATTTACCAGCTAGACCAGAGCATGTACACAGGTACAGGTACAGCATGTACACAGGACTCCCTGGAAACACAGGGAATCCAGGACAGATACATCCCTCGGGACCAATAATGAGAGCAGCGATACCAGGAGGGTAAGGGAAAGGTGGGGGGAGAAAGGGGAAACTGATCACAATGACCTACATATAGCCTCTTCCCTGGGGGATGGATGGCAAACAGATGGGTGAAAGGAGGCCTCAGTCAGTGTAAGACATGGGAGAATGATCATAATGTATACGTTATCAAGGGTTCGTAAGGGAAGATAGGGGAGGGAAGGGAGGGAAAAGGAGCTGATACCAAGGGCTCAAGAAGAAAGAAAATGTTTTGAGAATGATGACGGCAACAAATGTACAAAAGTGCTTGATGCAATGGATGAATGTATGGATTGCGAAAAGAGCTGTGTGGGCCCCCAATAAAATGATTTTTAAAAAAGGAAAGAAACACATTTCAAAGTGCACAACAACTGCGTCTCCTCGCCACACAGAAGACGTACGGAGCAGGAGCGTCCTGGGGGATCCTGTAATGGGGGGCCTTGCAGCTAAGACACAAGGATACTATGTCCAGGAGAACAAGGAGGCCAGCACCACGGCGCAGTCTCCTGACGCTGCAAGCAAGCTGGCTCCCAGAGGGCCCCGGGGGAAGTGCCCGTGAGGGCAGGTGAGAGGCGCTCTTTCTATTTGGGGAGCTTCCTCCTTTCTTTCAAAGTGAAAAAAAAAAAAAAGCAACAGCTTTTGTTTCAACCCTTAAATAAGCTGTTTTCTCTCCTACCTCACGAGAGGCGAGACTGAGAAGCGTGGCTGTGGCGGTGCACTGTAAATGCCACGTTGTCCTCAGCCTCGCGCGATTAGGGATGCGACGGAGGCACTTAATTAATTACCACTGACATATGTTTGTGCTAATAGAAAAGACCGGTTAGCTCACACGTTGCGTCTGAACCCTTGGGTGCCCAGAGAGCTCCTTGACTATGAAGCAGTCACCCGCCTTGAAGCTCAAAGAAAGAAGGAGAGAAACTCTCGATTGTTTTACGTTTGGCAAGTCTGGGTGGACTGCATGGTTCAGCGGTTCCGATTTTGCCCATGGGGGTCTCTCTTGGCCATGTCTGGAGACATTTTGGATGGCCAGGACTGGAGCAGGGTGGGGGACTTGGCCTCCAGTGGGCAGAGGCCAGCGAGGTTAAATGGCCTACAGTCTGAGGAGGGGTAAGCAGGCTGAATTGTGCCTGCATGAAGCCGCATACCACAGACTCTTCTTTTCCAACTGCTGTTGTTGTTGGTTGCTGTCCTTGAATGGACACCAATTCATGACACCCCTGCGCACAATGGAATTGCACAGGTGGGTGGGTGGGTGGGGGTTCATTGGCTGATTCTCAGCAGGAGATCACCAGGCCTTTCTTCCTAGTGTGCCCTGGTCTGGAAGCCCTGGGCTGCAGCACCAGATGGGCGGTGGCTACACATTCACTGCATGGGCCCTTTTTCTTAAGTTGTGAAGCTTTCCTGACTTTGACCTTCATCCCAGGACTGTGGGCTGCTGTCCTGTTGGCAGTTCAAAGCTACACCATGTGCTCTGAAGGAGAAAGGCCCGAGAACCTGCTCCTGGGATGGTGGTAGCCGGGGGAATGCCAACGGGCACAGTTCGACTCTGTCTCCTGGTCCTGTTATGGGTCAAAATTGACTGGCTGGGGACCAGCACCAACAATGAAGAGTGCTTTCCAAATGGCTTATTCTAACAGGGGGAATTAGGGGGACAAGGCTGGCCATGGCTGGTCTAGAGCTACAACGCCTTGGAAGAGCTTTGCCAACCAGGCCGGCGGCCAGCGAGATGCCTGTCAGCTGTGTGCCTGCGTCCTATGACGACGAAAGGAGGAGGAACGAGGGAGGCCACCCCAGGTCACAAGCAATTCTCTGAGGCTGGGGATTCACACAGCCTCTGTTGCATGGAGTTCCAACGTCTGGGGTGGAGCGGGGCCGGGAGGCAGGAGGCCAACAGGGCACAGATCCCTCATCAGGGTTGTCTGGAAGAGTGGAGAGGCAGGGCAAACTCTCCCAGAAGGCTCAGTGGGGAAGCCCAGAAACCGGGCATCCCCGAGCCATCAGCCCGAGGCAGCTACATGCAGTCCTGCCCGTAGCTCACTCACCAGCGGCTGGCCAAGTCGCCTGAATCTCAAAATATCATCTTCCTCAGCTGAAAGCAGGCAGGAGGCTACCACCTTTGTCATGATGGTGTCAAGCCATGGCTTGCCTCTGGGGGTGGCTTGGTCCTCGCCCAGGGACACTTGGCAAAAAGAGCTGGAGCTGTTGATGGTGGTCACCAGGGGAGACAGGGCTGCCACTGGTACCTAGCGAGGAGAGTCCAGGAAGGCCCTTAAACATCCCACAAGGATGGGATAATTATCTGCACCCACCCCCACACCCCCAGAGTTATTTGGCCCCCCAAACCAACAGGGCTGAGGGTGACAAAGTCCATGTGAAGAGAAGCATCATGAGGTCACACCTGAAAAACCTATCTCATCCCACGAGCTCTTGGCTGGAGCCGCGCACAGGTGTGGCCGTGCCCAGACCCGGAGACGTCCCCGGGGAAGCAGGAGGCAAAGGAGAGACGCAGTCAACACACTCATTGCCGCTTGTCGATCTGCTTCGTGTCTGGTGTTTGTTAAGAGCTTTCTGTTGGGTGTTTGCTGCCATGCTGGGAGCTACGCCGCTGGTGTTTCCACGGTCAGCCCCGTCCCCGACGGGTGACAGGTTTCAGAGGAGCTGTTGTCCGTGTCGGGGATGCTCACCTCGAGGTTGGAGGTTCACGCTCACCAGAAGGACGAGGCTTTCTGCTCCCATAGAGATGAAGAGTTTTGGAAACTCTTATCTAGGGAATCTCATCCCGACGGCAGTGGCTTCAGCTTGGGAGTTTGGGTTCCTGACGTAGGAAGACCAGGAAGAAAAGGCTGAAGAGGCACTTTGGAAAGTTAGCCAGGAAAAGCTCGGATCACAAGCACAACGCTGGCCGAGGCTGGGCTTCAGGTATGTGAGGGAGGGCCTAGTCTCAGTCTCATTTTACAGACAAAGGGCTGGCCACCGGGAGGACGTGCTTGTCCGGTTTATAGAGCTGCTCAGAGGAGCTTTTCGAAGTCTTCCTCGGGGCCTCGGTGGCCGGGACACACAGTGGGGGGCGATAGAGCTTTGCTCAGGGCACAGAGAACACTCCCTCTTCTGAGATCATGGGGCTGCTGAAATCCTGCTCCTTCTGGGTCCTAAGATCACAAACCACATCCTCCAGCCAGGAAGGCTGGGCTGGGGGGCACCCTTGCTGCCTTTGGAGCTCCTCACTGTCTCTGATAGAAAAGTAATCATTCATCATCCGATCCCCTGTGGTACCCTGAGACTGTGAGGAGTCACTTACTCTCCTGTGGGACCCCAAGGCATTCAGGAGTCACCTTCTCCCCTGTGGGACCCCAAGGCTGTCAGGAGTCACCCTCTCCTCTGGGGGACCCCATGTGTGGCAGTTACGTAATCTACTGTCAACTTGAGTGAAGGGGTAGAGTCTAGCCTGTCAATCAGGTCACAGCCAATGTGGGCACGGCCTTCTCCTGAGGATTCTCAGAACTCCTGTCTTCTTCCCTGGAGGTAAAACGCATACTTTCCCTGAGAGACATTCCTGTTGACAAGCCCCATGGAGCTACAATGATGGAGCCAGGGCCCTGGAGCTGGAGGAGTCACATGGAGACTCATCCCAGTGCTGAGATGCTTCGACCACCACTGGATCCACAGGACTTTCCATGACTTGCCTGTGATCTTCCTGCATGCAGCACCATTGCATGTGTTGTGTGAGTCTGAAGAGGAATTTATAGACTGGTATCAGACATATGGGCCGATATCAGACTTATGGACTTGATCTGGATTGGGCTGGGATGTTTTCTTAATATACAATTACTCTTTGATATAAAGCTCTTTCTTATACATATATGAGTGTCCAAGATAGTTTCTCTAGTCCACCCAAGATAACACACCATGGCTGCCAGGAGTCCCCTTCGTCCGCCTGGATACCCTGTGGGCTGTGAGGGGCAGCTTGCTTCTCTCACCTTAATATTTACCTGCTGTGGGTGTGTTTTGTTTCCCTGTCAACAAA
>NW_022103901.1:27154129-27155482 GCF_000313985.2 Echinops telfairi
GTGTGTGTATGAAGATAGAGGGTAGGTAGTTAGATAGATAGATTTTGAGTTTCATTTACTGTTCCCAAAAACCTAATATAGTAGGATGCATTATGCCCATCTGGCAGATGAGGACATGGAAGCTCAGAAAGGTAAAGAACTTGCCCTAGAAATCACATTCATTTCTGCCAGACTTAAGGGATCAGATCCCAGCATTGCAGCATAAAGCCTGACAGATGGGCTGGGGGCTGGGGGGCAGCGAGGCGGGGCTCATGTGGCTCCCCAGCTGCAGACATTGTTCCGCTCTCTGTTTTCTTTGTTTTTAACTCTTTTTAAAAATTTTAATCATTTTATTAGGGGCTCATACAACGCTTATCATAATCCATCCATACATCAATTGTGCAAAGCACATTTGTACATTCACTCTGTTTCCATCAGATTAACTCCAACCACCAACTGGGACATTCACCAACCAGCAAGTATATGAAGCAATGTGTGAGACCCTTACCCAATCAAGTGCTGTGACCCAAAACTCCAATGAGAAATCATCTCACCCTCAAAATGCTGGCTAGACTGTGGAGAGACTGGAACTCACATTTACTACGGGTGGGACCATCAACCGTGCAAACAGCGCGGGAAACACGACGGAGCTTCCTGAAAAAGTTGGAACTAGAAAGGCCACCTGTCCCAGCAATATCTCCATGTGTCACATACTCTAGAGAAGGAAGAGTCACGGCCTAAGTAGATATAGTCACACCCGTGTTCATCCCAACACTAGTGAGAATAGCAGAAAGAGGGAAGCGACCTCCACGCCCCGTATGCTACAGTGAATAAACAGACTACGGTGCATACACACAACGGGATACTAAGAAAATGGTAAAGAATAACAATCAATCTGTAAAATCCCTCATAACTCGGATGAACCCGGCGGCCCTTCTAGTGAGGGAAAGAAGTCAGTCGCAAAGGAACAAAGGATTGTATGAGAAAACTATTGTTAGAAAATAAAAAGAAACATGTTTTGATGGATACAAAGGAATGTAAATTACAGGTTAGAAGGCAAACACACTAACTTGGATGAAGGGGAAGGCAACAAAGGTGAAATTTTTATATTCAAAAGATTGTAATAATGATGATATACAAGTAGATGCATGGTTAAACAGGTGTGGGAGAACGAAAGGCATGTACCCACAAATATATACACATTTGACCAAGGATATTTTTGTGTGTGCATTTACTCTTGCTGCAAATATATCCATGAATGTGGTGGCATTTACAAGGGGCAAAGTTATGAAAACTCCTTAGACACAACCAAAAACCTTGAAGGAAGAAGTCAGTAGGCCTGGGGGCTCTGGACCATGGTTTTGGGGTACATCC
>NW_022103901.1:27156713-27158428 GCF_000313985.2 Echinops telfairi
TAATCATCCATGTGAGATCAAAAGGCAGCCTTTACCCAAGGGCAAACTTCAGAAGGTTTAGAAAAGAAGGAAGGATGGACCCAAAACTCAGGAGGAAGTGGGATGGATACGTGATGTGACATTGTGGTGATTGTGATCAAAATCAGTATGAATAATTGGATGGAATAATTCATTACCGATGTGCTCTGTAAACATTCACCCAACTCACAATAAAAGATTACAAAGAAGAGAGAAAAAAAATTGGACTCAAATCCCCAATTGCAGACTCAGCTGGAAAATTAATCTCTGTGTCAAGTTGTCGGCAGTCTAAACTACTGCCATAATCTCTAGTTCTTAAATTCCTGCTCCTGGTGGATTTTCAATCTCACTCAAATCTCATTCTGGGGCTATGAGTGTGCTCGAGGGCCTCCAAAACAATTCATTGATTTTCTCAGCTTCAAATTCATAAAGGCATTGTCAGGGGAGTCTAACAGTCCTTAAGGAAGATGCGAGGTGATGGATGGTGACTCCCCAGCCCCCAGCTTGAAAGAGGATTTCTAGGGGCACATGATCTTAAAAACTGCTCAGCTCCACCTCGCTCTGTTGTCATTCTAATTGACTTGCTGAAGGTTCTTCTGTGCTTTTTTCTGTTTGTCTCACTCCTCTTTGTCCAAAGGAGTAGAAATAACGATGAACCTGTAAAATCCCTCATCATGTGGATGAACCTGGAGGCCATTCTAGGAGGGAAATGAGTCAGTTACAAAGGAACAAACGATTGTATGAGAGGACTATTGTTAGAAGAAGAAGGAGAAGGAGAAGAAGAAGAAGACGTGGACGACATTTTTGGATAGATACAAAGGAATGTAAATTTCTGGTAGAAAGGTAAACACACATTAACTTAGGTGAAGGGGAAGTCAACAGATGTAATTCATTTTTACATTCACAAGACTGTAATAATGGAGATCTTTAAGTAAATGCATGGATAAACAGGGGTGGGAGAAAGAAGGGCATGTACCCACAAATACGTCCAGATTTGTGGGACCGATTTTGTACCATCTATTTACAAGAAGACCAAACATGCCACCGTTGAGTCCACCCCAACTCCTGGTTCACCCTCTGTGGGAGCAGAGCTGCTCCCCAGCGTTTCCTTGGCTGTAATCTTTATAGCAGCATGTTCCAGTAAATTGTAGGTCTGAGGTTGAGGACAAACCTAGTTTGGGACACTTAGAGGCCCTACTGTCTTCCCATACTTACAGCTTCTTGCTAAGACATTGTCCTAAAAAAAAAAAAAAATACAGGGCCTCCTAAGGAGTGTTTCCATGCCTGCTATAAAAATCATGTTCCAAGGAGTAGGACTAGCAATACCAGAAGGGTAGGGATATAGGGGAGAAGAGGAAGGAGAAAGGGGGAACTGATCACTATGATCGACATATCACCATACACCCCTCTCCAGGGGGAAGAACACCAGAAAACATGGGGGAAGGGAGACAAAGGTCAGTGTAAGATATGAAAGTAATAATAATTTATTATATACCAAGGGGCCATGAGGGAGGGGAGGAAAAAAAACGAGGAGCTGAAACCAAGGACTCAATAGAAAGTAAATGTCTAGAAATGAATGAAGGCAACATATGTGCAAACATGCCTGATGCATCGATGCATGGATTTTTAACAGGAGTTATGAGCGTTCCCAATAAAATGATAAAAAATCCATCAATCAATCAAAGTGGAAGAAAAAA